>NC_052149.1:139634909-139950757 GCF_902713615.1 Scyliorhinus canicula
GGATAGGTGTGGGCAGTGTGCAGGGAGGCTGACAAACCATGTTCATATGTTCTGACCTTGCCTGAAGTTAAGGGGATTCTGGAAGGGCTTTGCGGAGGTTATAGCAAAGGCTTTGGGGTCAGAGGTAATGCCGAGTCCGGCGATGATGATATTTGAAGTGTCGGAGGATCTGGGAGTGCAGGTGGGGAGAGAGGCCGATGTTTTGGCCTTCACCTCCCTGACAGGCTGGAGACAGACTTTGTTGTGCTGGCGGGACCCGGAGCCGCCGAAGGCCAGGGTATAGGTGAACGATTTGGCAGAATTTCTGCAGCTGGAAAAGATCAAGTTCGCCATTCGTGGGACGGAGGAGTGGTTCACCTCGAGGTACAAGTCGTTTATTGACTTCTTTAAGGAGGATTCTTTAAGGAGGGGTTGTTTTGGTTTTGGTTGGTGGGGGAGGGGGGAAAGAAAAGTTGGAAAAAGAAGGCAGATGCCGGGATGGTAGGTGGGTGAATGGGTGGTTTCTAAGGCGATGGAGGGTCTTTGTGGCCATGTACAAAGAAAATTACAGCACAGGAACAGGCCTTTTGGCCCTCCCAGCCTGCGTCGATCCAGATCCTCTATCTAAAACTGTCACCTATTTTCTAAGGATCTGTATCCCTCTGCTCTCTGCCCATTCATGTATCTGTCTAGATATATCTTAAATAACGCTATCGTACCCGCCTCTACCACCTCTGCCGCCAATGTGTTCCAGGCACCCACCATCCTCTGCGTAAAGAACTTTCCATGCACATCTCCCTTAAACTTTCCCCCTCACACCTTGAAATCGTGACCCCTTGTAATTGACACTCCCACTCTTGGAAAAAGCTTGTTGCTATCCACCCTGTCCATACCTCTCAGAATTTTGTAGACAAAATTGTATGTATGCTGGTTGGTGCTTGTATTTCCTTTGCCCTTTTGGTTTTGCCATTTTGTGTTTGTAAATATTTAAAAATACCTTCAATAAAATGTTTTTTAACTCCCCAGGGCCTAAAAAAGTGACTAAGCATGATTAGATAGTGGTGAGGAACTCGCCAACAGCGCCAGCGGGAAACTCCCAGAAAATCCCACCACAAATGCCACTTAGAAACTTTTCCGTGAGATACAAAGTGCCTTTGAAGCACTTTTTGGACACATGAAATCATGAAAGTCACGACAGATCACGAAAGTCATCTTATTCATGAGGGGGGGGGGGGGATATTCCGTGCATTTTTCTTGGCGGTGGGAGGTGGCTCATCGTTGACATGTAGCGGGATCTTGCTACCAATGGAATTTCCCATTGAATCCACCCCCTGTCACCGGGAAACCTGTGGTGGGGGTTCGCCATTGGTGGGATCAGAAGATCCCGCTGACGTGAACTGCCGGAAAATCTCCCCCGAGATTGCACCTATAGAATTTCCAAGACAGTAAATGCACTCTCAACATTTATTTCCGGCCTTGTAATCATCCGGGTAACCAGTATTTCTTGATTAAGCACCCTTAAGCATAATTCAATATTTGTAAGATACAAAGTGGAACTGTTACAAGTTAACAGATAACTGTAGGACAAAGACTGCCGTCTGGTAAACGGCAAAGTTAAAGCTTGATGTTGAGAAGTAGATTATTGTTGTTGCATTTATAGAGTTACTTTTAATGCAGTAAAACATCCCAAGCCGCTTCAAGGAGAGTAATCGAACACAAATTGACACAAAGCAAAAGGAGGAAATGTAAAGGTAACTTATATTAATAAACGCTCCTTGGAATGCGACGGAGAAGACGTGATTGATTTATTTTAAAAATGTAATTTAGTTAAGTTTCATTATTTATTCTTTGCATACACATGAATATTTAATTAAACATCAGCAAACGATGTTGAGCCTTCAGATAGTTTTCATTGTACCTTTAGTGATAAGATAAGCAGCCACATTCAGATGAAGAATGCCCTTGCGGCCTGTGTTGTGAAAATGTTTAATTTCAGGATTCGCATGTTTTCGGAATATTACTTTTAGTTTCAGAAAATTGCCATTTTAAATGCAAGGTAAGTGGGGGAGACAAAACCTGGGTTTGAGAAATTGGTGAACACACCTAAGACAATCATCCCATTCAAAGGATGGTCCATCTGTACTTAAAGAGGTCAGAGATGGAAGTGCGAAACACTAAACAGTGGTTAACTTTTTTGAGTCTCCGTGGAGATGAGATGTCTACAGTGTCTTCATAAGGGAGTTTAAATTATTCAATTTTTCAGATTGGAGAAAGGTTTGAAAGCAAAGGGTAAACGGGGAGACCTTAATGTCCATTTACATTTTGGGTCAAAAGACTGGTTTAAAATTCAAGTTAATTAATTGAAACCTATCTGGGTGGTGCCATGCTGCCTTGGGGATCGATTGCAGGGAGGCAGTTTTTTGTCTTGACTTTAACCGTGTGTTTTCTCACAGACACAGATGGAGAGAGATAAAGCAGCTAGGAGTCAGCTTGCTGAGTGGACAATGGTGTATCTGCCGGCTGACAGAACAAGGAGCATAGAGATCATTAGGAACTGGGGTGTTTCTGATTTGGAATCAGTAAAGAGGAATTGCAACTGAGATGCAAAGTCCAAATTAATGATGAATTAAAAACTGTCAGATCCTCCTGATAAAGTGTGTGGAAGAGATGGATAGTGGAATTCTTGAAGAGGAGGATAGAGCAAGTAGGGAAACTGAGGAGAGTCAAAGTTAATTCCTGAGAGCTGTGGCACAGCTAGATTTCATTCCAGGAGAAGTGAAAGATTGCTCAAGATCCTTTGGGCCTTTATTGCAGCGGGGGTGTCGAGTACAAGAATAAAGAAGTTTTGCTACAGTTGTAAAGTGTTTTGATGAGACTGCAACTAGAGAACTGTCGCAGTTTTGGTCTCCACGTTTAAGAAAGGATATACGTGAATTTGAGGCGGGACACTGAAGGTTCAATAGATTGGTCCTTGGGATGAGGGGTTTGTCCTGTGATTGGAGGCTGAGAAACAGGCCTTATATTCTCTTGAGTTCAGAAGAATGAAAGATGATCTCTGAAACCTACAAAATTCTGAAGGGGCGTGATAGGGTGGACGCTGAGAGATTGTTTCTGCTGATTGGGGAATCTTCAACACTCTAAGAGTTATGAATCTATGGAATTCTCTATTCCAGAGGGTTGTGCATACTTCATCGTTGAACACATTTATGGCTATTAAAGATAGATTTTTGATCTCTCAGGGAATTGAGAGATATATGGAACGGTTGGGAAAATGGAGTGAAACCCCAGATCAGCCATGATTGTTTTGAATGGTGGAGCAGGCTCGATGGGTAGTGTGTTCTACCCTGTTCCTATTTCTTATGTTTTTATCCTGAAAAATATGGGGGGAATGGAATCAAAAGCCGAATGGGAAGTGGTCTGCTAATAATGAGGGTTTAAATAACAAGGGTTTATGAAATATATCGGCCCAGATCTACTGTGTTTTGCACATTTTCAGCTGGAGAATGGGAAGGTGAGTGAGTGAGTGGGTAGCCGGTTTGGGTTGGATAAAGGTGATTCGGGGAAGGGGTGGTGGGGGTTAGTCAGGTAGGGGGTAGACTGGTTGGATGGGTAGTTGGTGGTGAGTGATGGGTGAGTAGTGCGGTTGAGGGAGTAGTTGGGTGAGGTTGGAGATTGGGTCAATATTTGGTGCTTGGATAGGTAGTTCAGTTAGATTGGCATGGGGGAAGGGGGGTAGTTGAACCAATGGGTAGTTGGGTTGCGGTTGGGTCAAGTGGGTGATCGCGTCGAAGGAGGTCGTTGGGTGGACGGTAGTCCAGTTGGTGGGGTAATTGGGGGTGAGTTAATTGAGTTAGATTAGGAAATGGGGGAGAGAGGGTCGGGGTTGGGGTGTTTGGGGGTTTTGTTATGGTGCTCAATTCAGTTACACCAGTTCATCTCTGAGTTACACCAGAGATTAAGCTGTGCAACATTTCCAAAGTATGCAGGTAAATTCCATGTATCTGGCCTGAGTCTCTGACACAGAGCTCAGTGTCAGAGAGATTTAGAAAGTGATCCAGGCAGTGAAAATTACCCCATTGAAAGTTTACATTTCCCAATCAGCTAAGTAGTGTGTTCCTGTAGGGTTCCGATGTGTATCACAGCCTTAGGTCCAGGGGCAGCAGGGTAGCATGGTGGTTAGCATCAATGCTTCACAGCTCCAGGGTCCCAGGTTCGATTCCCGGCTGGGTCACTGTCTGTGTGGAGTCTGCACGTCCTCCCCCTGTGTGCGTGGGTTTCCTCCGGGTGCTCCGGTTTCCTCCCACAGTCCAAAGATGTGCGGGTTAGGTGGATTGGCCATGCTAAATTGCCCGTAGTGTCCTAAAAAGTAAGATTAAGGGGGGTTGTTGGGTTACGGGTATAGGGTGGATACGTGGGTTTGAGTAGGGTGATCATGGCTCGGCACAACATCGAGGGCCGAAGGGCCTGTTCTGTGCTGTACTGTTCTATGTTCTATGTTCTATTTATCTGCTCTGGACATCGGACGATTTGAGCCACTGTGCTAAATTAGTAATACTTGCTTTGTTTAATGCTTGTACAGTAAACATTTTTTGTTTAAAACGTGAACTTTGTGGCGTAGTTTTTTCAGTTAATAGCTAGGAGTTGAAAATCCTTTTTGAAGGTTACTGGTTTCCTTCAAGATCCCATTTTCTATCATCCTTCCAGATTACCAATACTTTAGTCATCCCCTGAAAATGTTCACGCAACTCTGTATAAATCTCGTGTAAAGGAATATTTAATAAAGCTCAAAAATCCAAAGTAAGCACACTCTTGTCAGTCGATTCCAGACTGGCCTACCTTTTATACAAGGATGGATAAACTACCCCGCCCCTAGTGGGGGAGCTCGTACTCCTAGAGGAGCATGGGAAAACAATCATCCCCACATCGTATGTGTCCTGTGCAGGTTATTACATTTCTATCTCCCCACCCCCCCCCCCCCCCCCCCCCCCACCCCCTCACGTCTGAAGACCCCTTCGAAGGATGATGATGAGGAGAAGATGACAAAGTTGCAAAGATTGTTGATGAAGAAGAAGAAGAAGAAACTAGTGCAGCACTTGGAGCAGTCGGATTATGAAGATGTTTCAGCTCCGGTAGGTTGCCGTTCAGCGGAGGATTGGGATCGGCCAGCATGTACCTTGCCGGTGAACGACGTTTACGACAAGAACGCCCAGGCTGATCATCAACCGAGGGTGGTGGAGCCACAACGTCGGCGCGGTGATCCCAGATGTTTGTGACTCCATGTCAGAGTCTGAGGATAGGAGAATGTCAGGCATGCCTGCGTCGCTGGAAAATGAAGGTGTCGCATCTGCAGCCCTTACCGACAATGGAACCAGAGGATCCGAAGAAGAGGTCTGCCGTGTACCTGATGAAGAAGAGACCGCTGGGTGTGGATATGATCCAGGTGCCATCACATAAACGAGCCTGGTGAGATACAGGACCCGATTGACGGACGATGATCCCAGAGAGCCAGCGAGCGCCTTCGGCAAAATTACGAATGTGGACCGCATCATCAGGTGTGAAGCGTAAGAGGGCGACGTCGAGCCGATGATCGGAAATATTGATGCCAAAAAAAGAACCAGCAAAATCCACATGAACGCGAGCAAAAGGATAACCCGGCCACTTCCAAAGCCCTTGCGATTCTTGGTTATGGCACACCTTAGCACCAGTGTCCAGCATCAGCAAACACAGTTGTGTCCGAAACCGTCGACCTATTAACAGCTTGGCAGGGGCCACTTCAGTCACTGCATGAGTAATGATCCTATAGGAAAACAGGAATCTTGCCCGGCGGGTATCAATCGAGCCCACAGTCTGCTTCTTCAGTCCCCTTTTTATCATCTGTACGGCTCTATTGACTAACCCATTTGCGCTGGGTGTTAAGGAGCAGTGCGGACATAGCAAATTTAATTTTGCTTTGCAAAAGCGGCAAACTCTTCCCTCGTAAACAAGCACCCGGGTATGCCATGGACTGAAAAAGAAATACATAGCGCACTATGGTCACTTGGAATGTGATGGACATCATCCCGTGGACCTCCAGCCACTTTGAGTGGGCGTCCACCATGGTCAGAAACATTGACCCCAAAAAAGAACCGGCAGAATCCACATGAGCGCAAGCAAAAGAACGACCCACCCACTTCCAAGGATAGAAGGGCACCATCGTGGAGAACCTCTGATGTTCCTGGCAAATGGGGCAGCCCTGGGCCAATGCCCCGATAGTGGCTTCCAACCCTGGCCATCAAACATAGCCTCTGGCCAACATCTTCATCTTCGATACACCAGGATGTCTTTCATGAAGACCCTTCGAAACAAAAGCCTGTACTTTTGCAGGAATGACAATCCTTGTGCCCTATCGGACGATACCGTCCTATATGGTCAATTTGGAGAACTTGGAAGAAAACGCTTTCAACTCTCCTGGAAGCTGTTGCCACTGCCCACCGTACAACACCAACTGACACACCTCAGCCAGCACAGGGTCCACTCGCAGACACAGGAAGCAGTCACAGGCAAAGAGTCCAGAAATTTGAGGACAGCAATGACTTCATCCGCCGTGGTTGGGTTAGCAGTCACAACTGACAGGGGAAGACATGTCCACATTCGTAATGTGTGTCCCTGGACAGTGATGTCTCCTCTGGTTCACCCTTTAGCCAACATCTTAATTTTCCTGCGGCCAGCACACACTATCAATCCTCTTTGATTATAATATCCCATTTTGTGCGTTAATCACAGTTACAGCAGTCTAATGGGTGATTTTTAAAAAATTATTTCATGGGATTTGGGCGTCCCTAGTTAGGGCAGGATGTATTGTCCATCCTTTATTGCCCTTGAGAATGAGGTTGATGGAAGCAGCTGCCTTCATGAATTGCTGCAGTGCATGTGGTGTGAATACACCCAAAATGCTGTTAGGAAGGAATGTTGACCTTCTGGTAGTGAAGGACCAAGTCAGGATGCTGTGTGATTTGGAGGGGACATTGCAGGTGGTGGCGTTCCATGCCTCAGTTGTTCTTGTCCTTCTAGGTGGTAGCGGTCATGGGTTTGGAAGGTGCTGTCAAAGAACCCTTGGTGAGATGTTGCAGTTCATCTTGTAGATGGTACACACTGTTGGTACACACTGGTGCCACTATGTTGGTGGTGGAGGGAGTGACTGCAAGGGTGGTGGAAGGGGTGCCAGTCAAGCAGGCTGTTTTGTCCTGAATAGTGTTGAACTTCTTCAGCGTTATACAGCTATTCACCTACCTGCAGGGGGCTGGCAGGGACCTGGAATGCTTCACACAGCTTTGGCTGTGGATACGGGCCATCGCACCTCCAGTTCCGAGTCCACGCATGCACACTGCGGCGGCCTCTAGCGGTCGAGCCGAACGCGATGGTGGATTCAGCCGGCGGACCTGGACCAACAATCAAGGTCCCAACGATCTGCCCCGCGCCACTCCACTAACCCGCCTGATCGCCGCCCCAGCCACCCATAAGGCTCCTCCTCGGCACTTAATCGCCCCGCCCCCCACCAGGGCGGCTGCGGACTGAGACCCAACCGGCCATACGTGGTCAGAACCACGCCATCGGGCATTCGGCCGGTCGAGGCCAGAGCATCGCTGGGAGGGCCTCTGGCAATGGCCCCCCAGCCACGCCGTGTGAATCGCACATGAGCGATTCTCCGGGGACCAATTGGGTCATCCTTTTGCTTCCGTTCGTGTGGATTCTGTGGAGAATCCAGCCCCAAATCTTTCCTGGCCAACCACCCTCATTGTACCCTCCATTAACCTGAGTTCATTTGAAACTATTTTCTTCATACGGCCTGTGCTGACTGAACAATATCTACAATTTCCTCATCTGGCATCACCTCAGTTTCAAAAATTCTGAACTTGTTTTCAAATCTATCTTTCCTATCCCTTTCTTTGTAATCTTCTCCAGCACCATTATACTCCAATATCTCTGTTCTCCTCCAGTTCTGATCTTTTGCACATCGCCGCTTTTAAACATTCCACTATTATCCAGGCCCGAAGTTCTGGAATTCCATCCTTGTACCTCTCCCTTTCTCAAGTTCTCTCTCCTTCAACTGGTTATACCGTAAAAATCTCTTCGACCAAGTTTTGGTTAACTGTCCTCATATCACATGTGGCTTGGTGTGGATTTTTAAAATAATTTTCCTTTGAAACACTTGGGAAAATCTTACTACCTTAAAGGAGCTACATAAATGCAAATTGTTGTTGGGACGTCTCCCCTCCTGACATACCAGAAAAAACGTGAAATAAAGTGACATATCCAATTTCTGTCAACAGCAATGAACCCTTTTTTTCATCTTCAACTGGACGCACACTGCTCCCTCAGTCTGAAACCAGTAGCACTTCCATGAGCACCCTGGTTGTACTGGAGACTGGGCCTGGCTGTGAGTCGCACTCTGTACATGTGCACAAGGTTCTGCTTTCTAGCCAAATTCTTAATGTCAAAGCTCATGGGCGGGATTCCCCGCCCCGCCGAACCTGTTTTCCGGTGCGAACGCACCCCGCCGGCAGCAGGATCCTCCTTCCCAGCAGCCGGCTAATGGGGTTTCCCATTGTGGACACCTCCAGGCCGTCGGGAAATCCGCGGTTGTGAGTGCGCTAACAGTGAAATGGAGGGTCCTGCCGATGGAGAATCCAGCTCCACATGTTTCCTCATAATAAAGTTATGAAGTATGTTTGCAAAGTACACAAAACCTCACAAACCAGCATTTCACTTTCAAAATCTATCTTCACAAAGCACTATCGGTGCCTTTTCAGTTCAACATCATGTTCTCATGGCTGTATTGGAAGAGCAAGAAGTTCTCCTGGTGTAACTAACATTTGTCCTTTAACTAACCCTTATCTCATTAGCAGATTGTGCGGGTGTTGCTGGGTGCTGCTGAATTTTCTACATGAATGGTAGCACGGTAGCATGGTGGTTAGCATAAATGCTTCACAGCTCCAGGGTCCCAGGTTCGATTCCCGGCTGGGTCACTGTCTGTGCGGAGTCTGCACGTCCTCCCCGTGTGTGCGTGGGTTTCCTCCGGGTGCTCCGGTTTCCTCCCACAGTCCAAAGATGTGCGGGTTAGGTGGATTGGCCTTGCTAAATTGCCTGTAGTGTCCTAAAAAGTAAGGTTAAGTGGGGGGTTGTTGGGTTACGGGTATAGGGTGGATACGTGGGTTTGAGTAGGGTGATCATGGCTCGGCACAACATCGAGGGCCGAAGGGCCTGTTCTGTGCTGTACTGTTCTATGTCTATGTCTAATACAGTTCAAAGGCAATTAACTGGTGACAAAGCACAGGTCCATTTTTCTCCATTTTCCTGCTTCTGACCTTGGGGAACTGGATACATTCAAGGATGCGACAGTGGCCAGTTTTTTAAAATAAACGTAATGCATGCTAGTTGGACTGATCTAAACTGATGGAACGTTTCATGATAAGATTATGGAACATGATGTGGAGTCATTGGGGATACCATTCTGGTGTCAGTGAAACATCTGAATGCCTAACTGCAAAGTTCCTTTTTTTTATTTGGCGTGTAAAAGCACTGACAGTATGACGGCAAGCTGTCTCCTCTGTAGACAGCAGGGGCCATTTCTCTGCTGCTCACCAAATGTTTCCAAGTAGTTTGCAGGCCAGCTCATAAGGGACTGTTTATACCATGACAACTAATGAATTTGGTTATTCTATTTCTGTAAAAGCACAGAGGGTACTGACCTTTAGAAGTCTTGATAAAGCATTCCATACAACCTGAACAGAATTGTATATCCAAGCAAAGAACTAGACCATATGCTTATGAAATCTGATTTGTGTTCTGGCACATTCATTGTAGCTTGATCTCTTTAAGAATGACTTGTCCTAAGTAAAGTAAGTACAGCCTGCTGGATTTAGTTTCACCATTTTCTCTTGTCCTTGCTTTGATCGCAAGGTTTGCTTTTTTAAAAACAAATCTGGCCTGTTATCCGATGCCCTGAATCTTCTCAACAGTCAATGTTGCTCTTATTAGCACTGCATTTGCTAATTGCACTGAAGCAGACCGAATCCATAGGCTACAAGACCTGGACATCATTCATGCATACATAGGAGCATACAAATTAGATGCAGGAGCAGGCCATTCTGCCCCTCGAGCCTGCTTCACTATTCAATAAGATTGTGAATGTTCTGATTGTGGCTTCAACTGCCACATTCTGCCTATCCCTGATAACTTTGGACTCCCTTATCAGTCAAGAATCTATCTAACTTTGCCTTAAAAATCTCCATTATGTTATGATCCCAGCTGATCTTTATATTGAACAAGTCTGATCACAGAGTGGAGCCTGGCTTGATTGATCCTATTTTTTTTGTTTAGAAACCATGGAAGAAAGCTACTGAACAAATTCACAGGAGTCTGCTGATGAATTTTTTTAACACCGTCATACCATACTCCAAAGTAAATGATGTGACGCAAGCAGATTCCATGGATTTCTAAACAACCTACCCAGACATTCATTATATTGCACGGTGGCCTAGTGGTTAGCACAACCGCCTCGCGGCGCTGAGGTCCCAGGTTCAATCCCAGCTCTGGGTCACTGTCCGTGTGGAGTTTGCACATTCTCCCCGTGTCTGCATGGGTTTCGCCCCCACAACCAAAAAATGTGCAGAGTAGGTGTATTGGCCACGCTAAATTGCCCCTTAATTGGAAAAAATAATTGGGTAATCTAAATTTATAAAAAAATAAAAAATTGCAGATGACACGAAGGTCGGTGGAGTTGTGGATAGTGCTGAAGGATGTTATAGGATACAGAGGGACATAGATAAGCTGCAGAGCTGGCTGAGAGGTGGCAGATGGAGTTTAATGCGGAAAAGTGTGAGGTGGTTCACTTTGGAAGGAGTAACAGGAATGCAGAGTACTGGGCTAATGGCAAGATTCTTGGTAGTGTAGATGAACAGAGAGATCTCGGCATCCAGGTACATAAATCCCTGAAAGTTGCCACCCAGGTTAATAGGGCTGTTAAGAAGGCATATGGTGTGCTAGCCTTTATAAGCAGGGGGATTGAGTTTCGGAACCACAAAGTCATGCTGCAGCTGTACATAACTCTGGTGCGGCCGCACCTGGAGTACTGCGTGCAGTTCTGGTCACCACATATAGGAAGGATGTGGAAGCTTTGGAAAGGGTTCAGAGGAGATTTGCTAGGATGTTGCCTGGTATGGAGGGAAGGTCTTACGAGGAAAGGCTCAGGGAATTGAGGTTGTTTTTGTTAGAGAGGAGAAGGCTGAGAGGTGACTTAATAGAGACATTTAAGATAGTCAGAGGGTTAGATAGGCTGGACAGTGAGAGTCTTTTTCCTCGGATGGTGATGACCAACACGAGGGGACATAGCTTTAAATTGAGGGGTGATAGATATAGGACAGATGTCAGAGGCAGTTTCTTTACTCAGAGAGTAGTAGGGGTGTGGCACACCCTGCCTGCAACAGTAGTAGACTCGCCAACTTTAAGGGCATTTAAGTGGTCACTGGACAGACATATGGATGAAAATGGAATAGTGTAGGTCAGATAGGCTTCAGACGGTTTCACAGGTCGGCGCAACATCGAGGGCCGAAGGGCCTGTACTGCGCTGTAGTGTTCTATGTTCTATGTTCTATTGTGAGCCGACTAGTCTCACTGAAACTCTGGGAGGAAGTTTGGCAGATGACGTATAATGTGGGAAAATGTGAACTTGTTCACTTTGGCAGGACAAAAATTGTTGAAAGAGAGAGAGATCACAGAACACTGAGGTACAGAGGGATCTGGGTGTCCTGATACATGAATTAGAAACAGTTAGTATACAGGTGCAGCAAGTGATTAGGAAGGCAAATGGAATGCTGTCTTTTATTTCAAGGGGACTGAAATATAAAATTAGAGATGCTTTGCGACAATTGGACACAGCATTGATAAGACCACATATAGAGTACTGTGTACAATTTGGGTCTCCATATTTGAGAAAGGACGTAAACGTGTTTGAAGCAGTTCAGAGAAGGTTCATAGAACATAGAACATAGAACAGTACAGCACAGAACAGGCCCTTCGGCCCTCGATGTGCCGAGCAATGATCACCCTACTCAAGTCAACGTATCCACCCTATACCAGTTCACTCAACTGATACCTATGTTAGGGGCAGGGATTATCTTTTGAGGCCTGTATCCACTTGAGTTTAGAAGAATTCCAAGTTAGTTTATTGAAACATAACAGTTGGCAGGGTAGATATTGAAAGGACGTTTTCCCTTCTGAGTAAAACTAGAATAATGGCACACAGTTTAAAAATAAGTGATCTCCCATTTAAGACGAAGCTTCCACATCCTTCCTATATGTGGTGACCAGAACTGCACGCAATACTCCAGGTGCGGCCGCACCAGAGTAATGTACAGCTGCAGCATGACCTTGTGGTTCCGAAACTCAATCCCCCTGCTTATAAAGGCTAGCACACCATATGCCTTCTTAACAGCCCTATTAGCCTGGGTGGCAACTTTCAGGGATTTATGTACCTGCCACCTTCAATATTCACTCCCTCCACCACCAATGCACAGTGGTAGTTGTGGGTACCAATGGACAAGATGCGCTGCAGGAACACTCCAAGCCACACACCATCCTAAGATGGAAATATATCACTAGGGTAGCACGGTGGTTAGCACTGTTGCCTACGCCGCTGAGGACCCGGGTCACTGTCTGTGGTGAGTTGCACATTCTCCCCATATCTGCGTTGGTTTCACCCCAACATATGGGCAGCACGGTAGCATAGTGGTTAGCACAGTTGCTTCATAGCTCCAGGGTCTGAGGTTAGATTCCTGGTTTGGGTCACTGTCTGTGTTGAGTCTGCACATTCTCCCCGTGTGTGCGTGGGTTCCTCCGGGTGCTCCGGTTTCCTCCCACAGTCCAAAGATGTACAGGTTAGGTGGATTGGCGATTCTAAATTGCACTTAGTGTTCAAAAAGGTTACTTAGGGTGACTGGGTTACGAGTTTAAAGGGGGATAGGGTGTGGGGCTTGGGCAGGATGCTCTTTCCAAGGCTGGTGCAGACTCAAAGGGCTGAATGGCCTCCTTCTGTACTGTAAATTTTATGAAATTCTATGAAAACCCCCCAGAACCCAAAGATCTGCAGGTTAGATGGATTGTCCATGCTAAATTTCCCCTTAATTGGAAAAAAATAAAGTTAAGCCTGAACCTATGCTCAATGGAAGGTCTTTCTTTCTCTCGATAATTTTTTAATTCTTTTTTTGGTTCACCTCTCTTTTCCGTTCTTTCTCTGCCTAGAATCAAAGGGTGGCATCTTACCAGGACTGTTTAGGTGGCTTTCACTGTGAAACTGGGGGGAAAGTACGATTGAAAGGTATCGGGTGGGTAGACCAATGGATTCCTGCCTTTGATTGATCATGCTGGAGGCACGGTGGAAGCAACAAGGGCTGTCTCATTGGCAGCAGTGGGTAGCCAATTTAGTGCCCATTTGTGGCAGATTGGGGCCAGCTGGATGGGTTCCACGCTTAGGCCAAAACCTGACAGTGCCTGGATGTGGCTTGCTAGTGGCTGGTCAGGGGGCAAGCCCCGGATGCCTCTTATTCTTAAATCCTCACCAACCAAAGCATCAGGGGTCAATGGGCTACAGCTGCAGACACAGACCGTCCAATAGGAGGGGGTTCCCTTCCCTGTACCCCTCCCTATTCCCCTCCCTGCATGGGTGGCCTGAAAATTACCAACCTCTTCAGAGGGTGCCTCAAGATGGCAGCAACCTTGTGGTCCACTCCTACAGTGGCAGCACCCACATCTGCTGTCTGACAGGGCCGGCAGCCTCAGGAACTCACCCACCTGTTTTAATTGGATGGCAGACAGAGAGGTGTCCAGTCAGAAGACTACCTCCCGAATGCATCAATGGGAGGGTTGCCAGCAATCACGGGGATGGGCCTGGAAATTGGCGTGATTATTCTTTCTTTCAAATATTTTTATTGAGCGTTTGACATTTTATTCATTCACAGGGCCGGGCCAAACAAGACCAACACATATAACAACAAAAGAAGTAGTTCCAACCAACAGCTGTAACATTTTCCCCCTCTTAACGAAAATACTTCTCTTGCAGACTTTACATTGCCAGACTTGACCAAAACATGTCATTACAGTGGTTTATGTACATTGTGGTTCAGGCATTAATTTGCCAGCAAAACGGTTACTTGTAGTTTCTTTCCCTTCTGCCTACCTCCTGTGTTTCCATTGGGTGCATTCGCCCCTTCCCTTCTTTCTCTCCCCCCACCCCAAGGAAGAGAACTTTATAAAAGCAAATTACTGTGGATGCTGGAATCTGAAACGAAAGGGAAAATGCTGGAAAACCTCAGCAAGTCTGGTAGCATCTGTAGGGAGAGAAAAGAGCTAACGTTTAGAGTCCGATGACTCTTTGTCAAGTTGACTGTCCTCACACTCCTCCCAGTCCATGGTCTCTCACAAAATCCTTTGTCTCCTCTGGCAAGACAAAATAAAATTCCTGCTTTTGATGCATCGCCCACAAGGGACCAGGGTACAAAACACCGAACTTCACCCCCTTTTTTGTAGAGGTGGCCTTTATTCGATTATACCCAGTCCTCCACTTGGCCAGCTCCGTACCAAGGTCCTGGTAAATCCGCAGCTCACTCCTCTGTCAGTAGTATCACTCCTTGGTCTGTCTCTCCCACCTCAGGATTCTCTCTTTATCTGGGAACCGATGCAGCCTCACCACCATCGCCCTCGGCGGCTGCCCCACCTGTGGCCTCCTCCTCAACACTCTGTGCGCCCGATCCACCTTCAGGGGCCGGTTAAAGGCCCCCTCCCTATCAGCTTCTCCAACATGCTCGCCACAAACTTGGCGGCCTCTGCACCTTCAGTGCCTTTGGGCATCCTAACGACCCTCACGGTTTGCCTCCTGGAATGGTTATCAAGTTCCTTCAGCTTCTCTCTCAGCCTCTTGTGGCTATTCATCACCACCCCTATCTCCGCCTCCAGCAAGGTTAGCCAATCCTCAAGCTCCACCACCGACTCCTCCACCTTCTGGATTGGCAGGCCCTGAGCCTCCTGTCTCTGCTTCACCCACTCGATCGCCGCCCTAAGAAGCTCCACCACCTCGGCCAAATCCTCTAAGGTTTCTTTCCTCTACTGCTGGAATTTGCCATTTAGGAATTCCACCAGCTGCTCCCTCGACCATTGGGCAAGCAGCTCTGGCCTCTTGCTCTCCTCCATCTTCACCTGTGTAGCACCATGAAAACTTTCCTGATCCAACTGCTGTCTCAAACGGGATTATTATTTAAACGATAAAATATCAAAGCATGCCGCTGTGCAGAGAGACCTGGGTGTGCTAGTGCATGAGTCACAGAAAGTTGGTTTACAGGTGCAACAGCTGATTAAGAAGGCAAATGGAATTTTGTCCTTCATTGCTAGAGGGATGGAGTTTAAAACTAGGGAGGTTATGTTGCAATTGTATAAGGTGTTAGTGAGGCCACACCTGGAGTATTGTGTTCAGTTTTTGTCTCCTTACTTGAGAAAGGACGTACTGGCGCTGGAGGGTGTGCAAAGGAGATTCACTAGGTTAATTCCAGAGCTGAAGGGGTTGGATTACAAGGAGAGGTTGAGTAGACTGGGACTGTAGTCATTGGAATTTAGAAGGATGAGGGGGGATCTTATAGAAACATTTAAAATTATGAAGGGAATAGATAGGATAGATGCGGGCAGGTTGTTTCCACTGGCAGGTGAAAGCAGAACTGGGGGGGGGGGGGGGGGGGCATAGCCTCAAAATAAGGGGAAGTAGATTTAGGACTGAGTTTAGGAGGAACGTCTTCACCCAAAGGGTTGTGAATCTATGGAATTCCTTGCCCAGTGAAGCAGTTGAGGCTCCTTCATTAAATGTTTTTAAGGTAAAGATAGATAGTTTTTTGAAGAATAAAGGGATTAAGGGTTATGGTGTTTGGGCCGGAAAGTGGAGCTGAGTCCACAAAAGATCAGCCATGATCTCATTGAATGGCGGAGCAGGCTCGAGGGGCCAGATGGCCTACTCCTGTTCCTAGTTCTTATGTTCTTATGTTCTTCCTTGTGGCGCTCCTCGTCCACTGATCCATACACCAACCTCACCAGAGGAATATTACCTTCCCTGGGCACTCATGCACCGTTTACCCTCAAACAGCACGTAATTCGGGTGGGGAAGGACAGAAAAAAAAAACACCCTGAACGGAAGCCACCAAATGTGCTGCCACACACTCCATGGCCGCCACCAGAAGTTGGCTTGGAGATAATCTAAGGAACTGATGAGGAACTGTTCAACCTATGCCACCTTCAATCCAAAACTAAAAACACTCCAACCTCAGTTATTGAGCTTCAATATGCAAATAATGCTTGTGTGCGCTCATTCAGAACCAAGCTCAGGTCATTGTCAATTCCTTCTCCAAAGCATAGGAGAACATAGGCCTTTCACTAAATGCCCATAAATAGAAGGTCTTCTTCCAACCAGCTCGCAAAGCACAACATGTATCCCTGTTGATTTAAGATCAATGGCAAGATCCTGGAAAATATGCAAGATTTTCCGTATCCTGTGAGCCTCTTTTTGCTAAAGCTCACATAGACTACAAAATTCATCATTAACTCCAATGTGCCAGCTTGACTGAGGAAAAGAGTATTTGAAGGCCAGGACCCCATACCCAAGATCACGATGGTTTACTGGGCAGCAGTGATTCCCTGCACTCCTATATGGTTTGGAGACATGGACAACATACTGCAGCCACCTCAAACATTGAAGAAGTATCATAATGGTGGCGTCACAAGAGCCTCCAAACCTGGTGGTAAGAAAGGCAGTCCAACGGTGGTGTCCTCACTCGAGGTAACATGCTCAGCATCTGGGCGGCAATCACTCAGAATCAACTCTGCTGGGCAGGACATGTCATCCATTAACTTGGCACAGATTCACTCAGCAATTCCCTCAGAACTCAGTTGTGACAGGAGACTTCCGGGGGACAGCAGAAACTCTTTAGTTATGTCCTCGAAAGTATCCCTGAGAACATCAAACATCTCCAGCGACTCGTGAAGTCCCTGGCTTGAGAGCGACCAAAATGGAGAATTTTATTTGTGAAGGCACTGAACATGTTGAGAGACTTTGTTGGGAACACGCAGAGTGCACAAACCTCCAAACACCTCATCTTCCCCAATCCTTAAAGCGCTACCTGCCCTACATGTGGCAGAGTCTGCAGATCATGCATTTGACTTATTGGTCATCTCTGAACCCATCAAACTGGAGTGGAAGAAAGCTGTATGAGATCCAAAGGGACTGCCTGCTCCACCATACAACTGACAAAATACAATTGCCTTTTTTCTTTCCAGACAGATTTTGAAAATAACCTGACATATTCTGAAAATAATGATCAGGCCAGTGAGATTCTCTCCTACCAACCTGAAGGGACTGTGATTGCTGTGCTGAACTATATATTTTTATGTGGTTACTCTCTTTTTTCCATATCCATGGGTGGTATCGTTCTTTGAAAGCTTTCAGTGGATTTATTTAAGACAGTTCGGCTCAGATAAACTTGCCCGAAGATAACTTTGGACCAATTAAATAAATTTAGATAAGTGTTAAATTCGGAAGAGCTGCCAATCAAACATATGAGCATGTTAACAATATGTCTGTCGTTGAATTGAATTGTTTGGCCATATCCTTGGAAACTTGGCTTGGACAAAACATCTTGTTAACATCTGCATCAAAATAAGCTGTTTTTCTGGAAATGAAGCTGAGTTAAATTCATTGTGCACTGTATATCAGCTACAAAAGTTTCATTTTCACATCATACACAATACATGCCAAGGTGCACCTCTTGTTTGGGCTAGAATTCTGCATATGTGCCTCCTGATCAAGCAACACTCCAGCTTATTTATTCATTCTTGCACGTCTACTACCTTCAACAGACTGCACCCAGCCTGTTCTTGCCTTAATGTATTTTAAATTCCAGCCTATTAGCCACCATACAGAATGTGAAGGAGTGCACAGCCTGAGGAATGAGGAATACAGTGTGCACAGGTGAATGTTCTGTAAATCGAAATGCTTGATGTGAATCAAGAAAAACATCAAATTACATTCATATTGCACTACTAAATGCCCCAAAACACTTCACTGGAGCATTATGAAACAAAATTTTAGTTTGCACCACATAAGGAAATATTAGATCAGCTGATCAAAGGTTTGGTCAAAAGGTAGTTTTAGGAAGCATCTTAAAAGAGGAGAGAAAGGTGTAGGAGTTGAGGGTGGGAATTCTATCCAACCGCTTTGAACATTCACTGGCAGCAGTGCGTACTATCTACAACGGGGTTTTTCAAACTCAGGGTCGCAACTGCGGGTGGGTTGAAAGCAGGTGTTGGGAGGGTCGAGGAGTGATCGGTCGCAACATTCCTGATTATGGGAGAAGCACACAACGGCCAAGACTGGCTTTTAAAAATGTCGGCTGTGACCGGCTTTCAAGAATGCCGGCTGTCCCACGCATGCCCCCTCAGCCGGATCTGGCAGTGCGCAGGCTGGAGTCCAGCGTGGCAGACCACGATCTCCTGATGTCAATGTGCTGTCCCAGGACCAGATTTGTTTTTAAATGATGGAGTCTTCTCGCCCAAAATGACGGCAGAGAACAGTACACTGACATCACGCACCCTGTATGTCAGTGCTTTGGGGGTGAAATCACGGAGAAGAGTTTCCTCCATTTTGTAGCTGCCAGCAAGCAAGCAACAGGACTGAAGAATTGAAAATGGATCGTTTCATAATAAGGAAGAGAAGGCCAGAGACACAAACGGGCCAGGATCTCGCAACTAAATCTCCTGGAGAGAGCTGCCAGGAGATTCCACGGCAAGACAAAGCAGTGGCGGTGTGAGCTTCTCGGGCTCATCCACAGCAAGTCAAAGCAGTGCTGGTGTGAGCTCCAGGGCGTCTGGTGAACAAACCATTAAGAAGAAGATGAAATCTGGAACAACGCAATACAAAGATAATTTCTTGAGGTATGGCTTTATTAATTGTGCCAATGCAAAAAACCCGGGAATCGCAGGATGCAAAGCCCTTGTCTGTTATATGCAAATGCATGGAAAATAAAAGTTTAATACCCACAAAACTGCAAAAGCATTTTAAGACTTGCGTATGGTGAGTTCGAGGACAAACTTCTTGATTTATTTCGAAGGATGCAGCGAGAGCTTAAATCGTCAGTTGAAATCCTTAGCAGAAATGTACACTGGGTGACTGACAAAGCACAATTAGTCTTTTACTTGGTAGCTTACTGTGTAGCTAAAGATAAAACACTCCACATTCTAACAGAGATATTAAT
This sequence comes from Scyliorhinus canicula, assembly GCF_902713615.1. NCBI lineage: Eukaryota > Metazoa > Chordata > Chondrichthyes > Carcharhiniformes > Scyliorhinidae > Scyliorhinus > Scyliorhinus canicula. The sequence goes on from NC_052149.1 coordinate 139,654,208, forward strand.
TCTCCCTGCAGCAATAGACATAGTTCGTACGGTCCTAGATGAGAGGTTAGCTGAAAAACGGAAATGCAACTCACTTAGTGGCTCGCCGAATTTGAAATATTGCTGTGAATTTAGAAGCCCAGTTTATTTTTCATTTAAACTCGGCACAGAAGTTCTCAATACAACTGGATGAAAGAACAGACGTTTCAGATTGCGCAACCGTGCTAGTTTACGTTAGGTATGTTTGGCACAATGAATTTGTTGAGGATTTGCTGTGTTGCCTGACATTACCAACACAGCATAGCGATTTATGGAGCATTGAATAGATCATGAGGCATTGTCATCGAAGGAATTCCATCTGATCTTGAAGTGATGTTGAAAGGAATTGTGAAATTTGTGAATTTCATTAAAAGCAGCACACTCAATACCAGCCTTTTTGAGACTTTGTGTTCTGATATGGGGGCTGAACACATAGTTATTGTTCCACACAGAAGTACGTTGGCTGTCAAGGGTCGGATGCTTGTCAGAGTTTAGCAACTGAAGTATTAGATCCTCCTTGATAAATTGTCTCCTCTGGCCGATTTGTTTGGTGATGAAAATTGGATGCTAACTATGTATTACCTTGCAGACATCTTTTTAATTCTAAATGAACTGAACCTCAAATTGCATGGGAAGGATGATGATTAATTTTGGCACTGTGAAGAAATAGATGCTTTCCAAAAGTCATTGAAAGTTTGGCAAGTGCGAGTACAAAGCCAAACTACTAATGAACCCCACATTGCTATGACACATCGAAGAAAACAGTTAGTTTTAGTATTAGTATTAGTAAGGGAACTGTCAATAGACTGGCAAGCCTTATTCAGTCGCATCTGGATGCGCTGATTAACAAAGTTTCGCATTACCTTCCAGAGGAGAAGTTTCAGATTTTGAGAGAGAAGTGGCGGGTGAAAAATCCTTTGGGGTTTGAGACACCGGAATTAATTATTACTTGTAGCGGACTCCAAATGAAGAGACTGAACTGTGTCTCACTTGTGACAGCACATTATAAACATGCCACAAGTCAATGAGGCTGTCAGCATTCTTGGGTAGTACCTCTGAGGAGTATCCAGTGCTGAGTAAAACAAGCATTTTGTTGCTTTTGCCCTTCGCAATGACCTTCATGTGTGAGATTGGATTTTCTGCCCTCACAAAGATGAAGACAGCACAAAGGAACCAGCTGAACTGTACACCTGATACGCATATAGCCCTCTCCTCCTCTGAACCTGATTGGAGTGAGATCGTGAGGACCAAACAGGTTCACATGTCGCATTAAACGTAAGAGAAAATGGTGCGTTGCAAAGGTCTGCCGGCATAGGTCCCGAAGGTCGGTTGGTAAAAGTGGGTCCCGGGAAACAAAGTGTGAAAAACACTGAACAAAGAACAAAGAAAAGTACAGCACAGGAACAGGCCCTTCGGCCCTCCAAGCCTGTGCCGACCATGCTGCCTGTCTAAACTAAAATGTTCTACACTTTCTGGGTCCATATCCCTCTATTCCCATCCTATTCATGTATTTGTCCAGATGCCCCTTAAATGTCACGATCGTCCCTGCTTCCACCACCTCCTCCGGCAGCGAGTTCAAGGTACCCTCTGTGTAAAAATACTTGCCTCGTACATCTCCTCTAAACCTTGCCCCTCGCTCCTTAAACCTATGCCCCCTAGTAATTGACCCCTCTACCATGGGGAAAAGCCTCTAACTATCCACTCTGTCTATGCCCCTCAATTTTGTAGACCTCTATCAGGTCGCCCCTCAACCTCCGTCGTTCCAGTGAGAACAAACAGAGTTTATTCAACCGCTCCTCATAGCTAATGCCCTCCATACCAGGCAACATCCTGGTAAATTGATTATGTGCAGCACGGTAGCATAGTGGTTAGCATCAATGCTTCACAGCTCCAGGGTCCCAGGTTCGATTCCCGGCTGGGTCACTGTCTGTGCGGAGTCTGCACGTCCTCCCCGTGTGTGCGTGGGTTTCCTCCAGGTGCTCCGGTTTCCTCCCACAGTCCAAAGATGTGCGGGTTAGGTGGATTGGCCATGCTAAATTGCCCGTAGTGTCCTAAAAAGTAAGGTTAAGTGGGAGTTGTTGGGTTACGGGTATAGGGTGGATATGTGAGTTTGAGTAGGGTGATCATTGCTCGGCACAACATCGAGGGCCGAAGGGCCTGTTCTGTGCTGTACTGTTCTAAATTCTAAAAATCTAAATCTCTTCTGCACCCTCTCTGAAGCATCCACATCCTTCTGGTAGTGTGACTGATTTACAAGATGCACTGCAGCAACTCACCAAGACTCCTTTGACAGCATCTTTTGAATCTGAGACCTTTACCACCAGCAGACAGATGAGAATATCACCACTTGCAAGTTCTCCTCTAAACCATGCACTATCCTGCCTTGGAACAATATCATCGTTACTTCACTGTCACTGGGTCAAAATCCTAGAACTCCTTCCCTATCGACCTATCTATACCACATGGACTGTTGTGGTTCAAGAAGGCAGTTTGCCACGACCTTCTCAAGGGCAATTCAGCATGGGCAACAAATGCTAGCTCTGCCAATGACACCCACAAGTGAATAGCTTTTAAAAAATTAGAGAATTCCATGCTGCTCCGAACATTAGTTCTGCACAGCAAGCCACAATTAATATAACATAATGGACTCCAGGTTCAAAGCCCAATGCTGTAAATGAACCTGAACTGAATAATGAGTTTCTTACGTACAAAATCAGTTTGTTTCCCTGTTAACACTTTGCAAACTTGATTTTACAGATTGTGATTCTCAAACATTGATTGCTGCCAGTGCTTATTTATCCCTGTCAATCTAATTTCTTCTAGCTAGTCTCCATTTCGATTGATTGATTGGTTAATTGAATCTCGACAGCTCCTGGTGCCTCCAATCTCAGGTCATTGACTCAAAACAGCCCCACATTCTTAGATCTTCACCTGGCAGAACATAAAGCAACAGCAGTCATAAAACCATTAGGGTTCATGCAATGTACTCTCAGTGGGACAATATGTTCTGTTTATGTCTTGCTGCCTGGGGCAACCTTGATAATTCTGCTATATTCTCCCTAACAGGCTTTGCCTGTCTCTCCATCTGAAAACACGGCCAAGCTTTTGGTCACCTACCCTATTTTTTCATTGTGGCTCAGTGTAAAATATTTGGCTGATAACATTCTCCAGAAGCCCCTTGAGACGTTTTCCTACGTTTTAAGGTGCTATATGAATGCAAGCTTTATTGTTGAGGCGATATTTTAAACACAGATACGAGCTGTAATGTGTTCTTCGATTGTTTCTCAAGGAGGTTGAAGAGTGAATGCTGGCATTGCTGTCAGGAGAGCAGGACTGCTTTTTTCACTGCTACGTAAGGTGCTGGTAATTGGTTGCAAGGTTCCCCTACTGTACAGCCTCTAACGTGACTGCTTAGATTAATGGGAGCAGGCTTCAGCAAGACTTGCAGACTGCGTGGTTTGAAATTGGAGAAGGGAGATGTCTATAAACGTCTCGATTATACTGCATACAACCGCTTCAGGTTCCAGACAGTGAATTTCTTAAAAGGTTATTTTTTAACTTCACCTGAAGATTAAAGCTTTTGGTGTATTTATTTTGACAAACAATAATCTGCTTCTGCTACATTTTATTTCGTTGATTCAGTCGAGACTAAATATTGACTCGGCTGCTACTAACTTGCAGTTCCTGTGACACGGGGGGTGAGTTTTGGCAGCATTGCTTGGAGTGTTTGATGGTGCTCTTAGTCAGCATTTCCTGATCTGATGGACAACGGCCAATGATTTCAGCATCCTGGGTGCCTTGGGATTTGTATAGCATTCCTACCGAAATGCAAGGCTGTGCACTCTGGTGTGTGAAGAGGCAAGCATGGTGAATCTGTGTACACCAAGCCATGACCAGTGTACACCTCCATCAGCCCAGCCGAGTTGTGAAGGAATAAATCCGCATCTTACCTGGGGGAGAATGAGAAGTGTCATCCACGTGGACTGAAGAGGCTGTTCTTTATTTTGTCTTTTGGAAGATGAAATGCTTCTCTCGGTATCTGCCTTACATCTTCAGACCTCCCAGTACAATCTTCTCATCAAGCTGTTACACAGAAGGTAGTATATGAAGGGGCGGAAAGCGGAGGACGTTTGCGGGGGGCGGGGTGGTTTTTAACTGACATATAGTATTGCAGCCCTTATCAGTCGTAAAATATTTTAATTGTTAATAAAGCCTTGTAGAGGTGCACAAAGCACTTTAAATTCGTCGATATGCAAAGTTCCAAGACTGTCATTAATTAAGGTACCACTGTAGCAAATCATGCATTTTTTAAGTCTCATGACTGCATGTAGCGACTCTTAAAACATTTTAATTAGTTTGACCAATTGCAGTATATTTAGTAGTATCATGCTGCTTGTGTACAATTCAGACTGGAGAGCATAACTAATGAATTATAAAGAAGAATGATAGGAAACACATTAAATATTGATGTAGAAAGCAAGGATGAGCTATTGAGCAGCTGGATGTGTACTACTATAGTAGTTTGTGTGGCCAGTCTCTCCGACTGGTGTTTAAGAAGATTATTTTTTTTTTAAAGTCTGGTGTAATTTGCTTTCAATGTTTACTTCTATATTTTTAGTGCTGCTCTTTTGAAATGTGCTATAGACTTTTTCTTCAGGGGATGTGGGCGTCACCAGCTAAGGCAGCATTTATTGCTCTTGTACTAAGTGGTTTGCTCGGCCATTTCAGAGGGCATTTCAAATAAAAGTCAACCTACATTGCTGTGGGTCTGAAGTCAGTCTGGTAAATATGGCAGATTTCCCTCTCTAAAGGACATTAGTGAACTACAGATGGGTGTTTACGATGGTGGTTTCATGATTTTTAGTTACAGATTTTGATCTGCTCTGGTGGAATTCGAACCCAGGTATCCAAAGGCCCTGGTTCTCTGGATTACTAGTCCAGTGACAATACCACTACACAATCACCTCCTCTTGCTATTGTCTATCTGGGTTAGGACTTTGTAAAGCGCCTGACTTCACTCGCCAGATCACTTCTGATCAAACTTTCTCTTTGGTTTGGTGCACAGAAGCTGGACGAGCCTAATGCTGCTATAATTCCTTAATTGCATAGTGTGTTTGTTGTAACAATATGATGACTGATAGAATTTCTACAGTCTAGTGCAAAACACTGAAACATTGTACACATATTTGTATGTGGCGTCCAGCAGACGGACAAACCAACGTTGCTAGAAATACTGCGATTATGGTAGATTCTTTGAAACTCTCTTCGTGCTCTTTTGACCAGAAACTGCTGGAGATTACATTTATAAAATAGGTTCTTGTGAAGCAATTGGGTCTTCAATTATTTGACAGTGAGGTTGGATGAAGGAGAGCTTTCAATGTGATTTTTAAGACCTGGAATTCTCATTATTTTCCAATGGGAAATGTGTAACAAAGTGTTTGTTTTAGTTTGTCAGTAGAATGCTGATTCACGCTCTGTTTCAGATTCTCAAATGGATTGTGCCTTTTCTCATGCGGTGCCTATCTGGGTCACGACTAATGAAAAGCATGTAATATGACTTTTCAGTGCCAAGCCTACAGCAGATTTCTACAGTGCAGCAGTATGCTACTGTGAAACTCTCCACCCAAATTGATACGGTGGGGTCTGCAGTATTGCTGTTGTGTTTATACACACACACATATACAGCCAGGCACACACAATTCTTGTGTTGAAGCACATTAACAAGATGACAACAAACCAGAGAATGTTGGATAAAGTGTGGGTTGGCATTAGAGGGAAGTGAAAGCTTTTTTTGCGTGCATTGTGAAAATGGATATTTTGCAATTTGTGCAAAACCTTCTTAAATTAATTCATGTCTCAATTATAACTGGATGATCAGACCTGCTGAACTTGAGGCATTTTAAATTGGGTTGGCCCGTCTTACTGTTTTTGTTCATGCGGAAATTGCCAACCTTCCGTATTTAAGCTGCTCTGTCTAAAGCATGGCCCTTCATTGCCTGCTGTGCTCACTCCTAATAATTACAATGCTCAGTTCCGGATGCTTGAAGCCGTGTTTAGAATTTTAACCCTTTAGAATGCCAGCAACAATTGTTCTCTGTGTCGGCTACTCGTTAATACGCCAGTGCATACACTGTGAGACTCCAGCATCTTTCACTCCATAGGCTGCAGGCAAATCTCAGAAGTTGTCTTTCTGTGGCAGCCAGATTTCAGTTCACATTTGTCGATTACAATAACATAGAAGCATATGGAGGCCAATCAGCTTCCTGTACTTCTATTCAGTGAAATCATAATTGATATGTACCCTAACTCATAAGTCTTTGCTCCATATCATTCTATACCTTTGTCTCGCAGAAATCTATCGATCTCTATTTCATAAAATTTGTAAAACCATTCCCAATATTTAGTCATTTCATTTCTGCAAAAAATAGTACTTATAAATACGATAAAAATGAAGCAACTGTGTTTCCCATCTTCACTTTTTCCCATTTTTGTTTAAAATTATTTTTAAAAACATTTTAAGTTGAAAACTCTTAACTGCTCATTTTTGCTTCTGCCATTCATTTTGGACTTTGGCTTTTTAGGCCACAAGACAATGAAGGTGCATTCTCGGTCAGGTTATGCCAGGATAAATGGCAAGTATATTTAGGACAGGTTAAAGAGGTTTATTTTCAGAAGACTCTTCGAGAAGAGGTTTAGTGAAAGAATTGCTGGGGTTAGAGTTCTAGCAGAGGAAAAGTTCAGCTGGGTGACTGGTAGAACTATGAACAGTCAGGGCTGTACAAGAGTCCAGGATTGGAAGTGCAGAGATTTTTGCCATTTGTGGGCTGGGGGACGTTAGGAGGGGGGGGGGGGGGGGGGGGGTGCTGCTGGTGAGGAATTGGAGGGATTTAAAAATGAGGCTGGGTATTTAAAAATTGAGGCGTTACTGTAGTTGGAGCCAATTAGGTGAGTGAACACAGGGTTGCTGCTTGAATGGACCTTGGTGCAAGTTAAGATATGGACAACAGAGCTTTGAATGAGTTCAAGTTTCATGATGGTTCACAGGCGTGAGACTGGCCAGGAGAACATTAGAATAGTTGAGTCTGGTAACAAAGGCATGGATGAGGCTTTCAGTATAGTTGAAATGAGGCAGAGATGGTGAATATGAGAGAGGTGGAACTGAGAAGTTGGTATTGGAGACGATTTGGGATCAGAAGCTCATCTCTGAGTCCGATAGAACCCCAAGTTTGAAAACATAGATTGGCTATGACTGTTGCCAGAACAAAGTGCCCAAATCATGGCACAATGGCTAGCACTGCTGCCTCACAGCACCAGGGACCCGGGTTTGATTCTGACCTTGGGTGACTGTATGGATTTTGCATATTCTCCCTGTGTCTGCGTGCGGTTTCTCCAGGTCCTCCTGTTTCCTTCTGGAGTCCAAAAGTTAGGTGGATTGGCAATGCCTCTTAGTGTCCAAAGATTAGGTGGGCTTACGGGGTTAGGGCGGGGTTGTAGGTCTCGGTCGGGTCCTTTTTCGGAGGTAGGTGTAGGTTGATGGGTTGAATGGCCTCCTGCACTGTAGGAATTCTCTGATGCTGCAAATCTATTGCCCTCAGGAAGACTAGGACCTGTTGAGATGAGCAGTTTGAGAACAATAGGCATTTTTGTCTCAAGTAGGTCTCCTGTAGCATAATGATTTTTGAGACGTTTGTTTCTCTCTCTCTCTTTCTCCCACCCCCACTCCTAGGCCATGTCTATCTTAATGCTGCCGATGAAATTAAAGTTCAAGAACAACAAGCATGAACAACAAGCATAAGCAATGGTACTAAGAATAGTATTGACCATTACAGTACAAAAATATACTTAATATATTTGAAGTACATAAATCATGACATTTTATTTTCAATTTGCTGCATTTATTGGGATAATCTACTCAAGGGTCTTAGTTCCTGTTGCCAAACTTTAGCCATTATACTTGATTGTTCGGCTGAAATTACACCAGCTATCAATCACGAAGAGGTATGGAGAATACAAATAAGTGGCTAGAAAATTGCCAGTGAGAAGCCAGTATGAATTTATGAAACAACCAATTCTGACTTATCAGTTCGGAGTACCAACCAATAAAAATACATACAAAATGAGCAGGTGAACCAACCCATTTGTTGCTCATTGAAAACTTTCATTTGTCATTTATTTTATTCACTTAAGAAATTGAAATTTCTAATATCTCTTTTTTTAAAAAAAGGTTTCAGTCAGAACAAAAATGTTTCTGACTTTTTGTCTTTTAAGACCTTTGCTGTGTGGTTTTATGACCATTCCTCAGTCCAGCTCGTGTCTCGACTTCGATTGAACACTTTTCTCTCCCTAGAATAGTTGAATGGATCCTGAGAATGTGCAGTTAGTAATGTCTCTCAACCTGTATCTTGCTCTGAGGTTGCATAAAACTAATATTGTGAGGATTTATGATTTTATTTGTTTTTCCCAAAGATTTTTGTAACAAACTTAGATCACTTTCACATTTGAAATATGAACAATTGCGACTTGTCTAATATGGACTGCTCACAGATGAGGGGCGGGATTCACTGCAATCGGAAAATTGGCCCGACGCCAGCGCCAAGAACGGCGCGAACACTCCGGCGTCGTGCCAACCGGAAGTTGCGGAATTCTCCGCACTTCCGGGGGCTAGGCCGGTGCTGGAGCTGCTGGCGCCACGCCAACCGGCGCCGAAGGGACTGCGCGAATTGGCGCATGCGCAGAACCGCCGGTGTGGTTTAGTGCATGCACAGACCGACTAGCGTACTCTGGCGCATGCGCAGGGGGGTGTCTTTTCCACGCCGGCCATGGCAGAGCCCTACAGGGGCTGGCACGGAAGGAAGGAGTGCCCCCACGGCACAGGCCCGCCCGCAGATCAGTGGGCCCCGATCGTGGGCCAGCCCCCCCCCCCCCCCGAGGACCGCACCAGCTGGCCTACCAGCCAGGTCCCGCCGTGTGGGACCATGTCCAATCCACGCCGGCGGGATTGGCCAGAAACCAACGGCCGCTCAGCCCATCGGGGCCTGGAAAATTGCCGGTCGACCGGTGTGGTGTGATCCCTGCCCCCGCCTGAAAACCGGCGCCGGAGAATACGGCAGCCGGTGGCGGGGCAGGATTCACGCTGCCCCCCCCCCCCCCCCCCCCGGAATCCTCAAGGCAAGAAATTGCTGATTCGGAGGAAAGCAGGTGAAGGTGTTTGACAGTCAATTTTGGAGAAGAGACTAATCATTGAGGGTAATATGAGAGGCCAGGCCCCTGATAGTACAATAGCTGACCAGGGCAATATAAAGCCAGTTCTTCCAGTCTCTGAACTGTACCCACACCCCCACCACTTCTCTGCCCATGCTTCCAAACTCTGCCATTCGAAAACGGGACTTTGCTTCACTGTCAGTCTCATTACTAGTCTCAATGTTTGTTAACTGCTTAAACATCCTTTCCCCTGTACCCTGATATGGATACTGCCCTCAATGCTTGCAGATCCTGGAATCTCCCATCAGAGTACTCCATACTTAAGGATTCTTCTCGCAGTGATCCCAAGATTTTCCAAGTGCTTCCAGGATCCCTCTACTCAGTTGATCTTGCATCTGACATTCCCAGCCCCTCTCTCCTCCACCAGCCTGGCCTCTCCAGTAATCACATAGCTTGAGGCTGTCAAGTCAGCACCCACGCTAATGCTACTCTGCATATAGTGATGCTACAGATCCTAGCCAAATCAAGATATTTGGGTAATGTTCTTCATCAATCACATCCGGGACTGATTTTGCGCACTTCATTTATATTGTTTATCTATCCTCCACTCATTACATTGTTGCCAGAGAAATAATCCTGCTTTCACTGGAGAGATTTGGCTGTAGTTTGGGCTGTTTGCCTTAAGTCCTGTGATAAGTCAGTCCTGCCTCCAACTCATTAGTTGACACAGTGGGGGCTGAGTTTTGTTATGGAGACGGTAAACAGTAGCCATGTTTGTTTTCGGGAAACAGTTAAATTTCAGTTATTTTGCTTGGGGAAAGCCCTAATTTAGATTTCCTGTCCACTTAGAGCCAGTGAGGGTGAGGAGGGAGGTTCGTCAGATGAAACGTGGCACTCATTAGAACACCCATGGCAGCCACCACTGAGGCTGCTGGTTGTCCTGAGGGAGAGATCTGTGGTTTGTGCCAAAACCTGTCGCTGCACCAGAGGGAAGTGAGATGTCTCGGGGGAGCCGGAGTCCTGGTATCTGAGGCAGGGCAGATATTTGCTTCATCATTGCTGACCTGGATCTAATGCTGGAAGCTGTGAGGGAGAGGAGGGATGCTGCTCTCTAGAAGGGTGGCAGGAGGAGGCCACCTCTTTCTGCAGCAGAGGTATTTATCTGTATGGTGTCATCTCCCTCTGCTTCCTCTTCCTCCTCTTCCACCTTTCTGTCCTCAAACAACTGTCTCCTTCCAGGGCCTCATTGTCCAAAAGGTCCACATCTTTCTGGAAGGGTTACATTCGGGACAGTGCAGCAGACCACCACAATGGCCAAGACCCTTGCAGGAGGTTACCTGACTTGTCCAGGCACTGGCAGCGGATCATCAGTAGCTGGATGACCTGTTCAGTAGTTTTGTCCTACTGAACAGGTTACATTAGTCGTATTGGCTCTGTGCCTCTTTCTGGGGCTCTAAAAGAAGGGTCTCTTGTCCCCTATGATCCATCCAAATACTTAGAGTTTAGAGTGAAGATCTGAGGCAGCCCGGACTGGCAGGAGGTGAAAAAAACATGGCAGTGGCCAGGAAACCGAGTGCAGTCACCTGGAGAGCTCTTATTGTGGTAGCAGATCAGTTGGACATTGAGAGAATGGAAGCTCATACTGGCCTGCTGCTGGATGCCTTGATAGCCATATGGGTGTAATCAATAATACCCTGTGTCTGGAGGAATTAAGCAATGGAGGCGAAACACAGTCCCCTTTATCTGGGGTCATATTGTTGTTGAACAAATGTGCTCTCCCGCTCTGGCCAAGATAGCATCAGTGACCCGCGAGATGAAGTGGTATCGGTTTTGAGATGTCACTGGGTCGACATCTGATTTGTGGCCAGAGGTAGAAGTGAAAAAGTTCAAGTTTGAAGTGCCTTTGATGGCCATTGGCACAGCGACCAATGCTGTGAGCTTCATGGTGATCGTCAGGTACCTCTGTTTTCGGCAGACAATTCTGGGTTGAGGATTTGGTGTCTATTGCATTTGAGCCCTTTTTCCCCTCCCATGCTCTCCCGATACCTGGGGTTCTGCCCTTCTGAGAAAGGTGTTGCCCCTCATCACCATTGGGACCAAAATCTGAGAGCAGTTCCCCCATTACCAGCTGGAACCTTATTTTTGAACCAAGGACACATTAGGGCGTAGTTTACCTACCACATCCCGCCAGAATCGGTACGGGACACGGACGATAGATCCAGGGAGAGGCCTCTTACCAGGATTACCGATGGCCATTATGCCTCACGTGATCTCATGAGATCTCGCGATCTGGATCCCGCACACAATGTGTAGGACCCAGGCTCTCAGAGTGAAGTGAGCTTAAAAGCCCACATAACTATGTCTACACTGGATCGAATGGCCACCCAGCAGCTACCGGCCTCGTCGAGGAGACCACGCTGGACACTGTTTAGCACTGGTTCCCACTGTCAGAGTGCCAGGCTGACAGTGCCAAGGTACCAGGCTGACATTTTGCCCACACCAGGGATCAGGCCTGACAGTGCCATGCCTGTGAGAGGTGAGTCCCAAGGATCCCCTTATAGGTGAGTTGGGACATTGAGGGGGAGGGGGGTCCGAGGGCCACTTTAAGGGCTGGAGAGATCAGGGCACCATTTAAAAATGGCATCCCGATCTCTTTCTGCAGTGAGAATCTCTGCTAATCGGAGCTCCTCAATGCAGAAAATGACGCTAAGTGTGGCCTCGGGGAGGGGGGGTGGAGTTCCCTGCCGGTTGCTAAAATAATAACAAAGTGTTTGGAACGACCCCGCTAATCCCGCCCAGAATGAACTCTGACTTATTTTAATTAAATCATGCCTATAGTTTTCCTTGGCAGCCTTGAGCCTTGATCCCTGCTCTTCTGGGCCGCACAATACTGGAGGATTAACAACCTGTTTCAAAGCATGGGTGCTGTGTGCTCACACTTCCTGCCGCCTGTGCAAGTGCCTTACTAACTGACAGTCCCCCTTTCCCTGCTGGTCCTATTATGGGGCTAATGCCCTGGAGTAGTCGTGGCCGATTCCTCATTCTGCACCCACATCCCTTTAGAAGGCATGGGTAACTAGTTTGTCCCCTTAAAATGTTTTATCTTGAAGCCCCTCAAGCTTTTACAGGGCTGATTTGTGATGCAGAACAAGGCCAGCAGCACGGTTCAATTCCAGTACCGGCTTACCCGAACAGGTGCCGGAATGTGGCAACTAGGGGCTTTTCACAGTAACTTCACACTTGTGACAATAAAATATTATTATTATTGAGTTCTACACGGTGTTAATTGGCACTAATGGGGAGGAAATAGGATTTTTGATATGATTTCTGTGATTGATGTCACACAACCTTTGATATGTTAAGGAGTCTTGCGCACGCCGTGCGTTTATGCAGCCGTCACAACCACTCCTCTGAGGTCTTGTCTGATTGAAGGCTTCCAGGATGCTGCATAGAATTGTAAATTCTATGATAACGTCCACATCTCATAATCTGCATCTGGGAAGGTTGTTTGGAGTGAGGAGCTTGCTGGTTCAATTTGGCTTTTCACATCGGCTGCACACATCGGCTGCCTCTTCACTGGTGGAACTGATGAGGGACCGGGTATTGCCAATTCCCAACCAAGAGTTAAAATTCTCCCTCAGTGTACCCAAACAGGTGCCAGAGTGTGGCGACTAGGGGCTTTCAACAGTAACTTCATTGCAATGTTAATGTAAGCCGACTTGTACCAATAAAGATTATTATTATTATTACCTGCACATACAAGTAATGAAACAAAAGGGCTATACATCAAACATGGCCAACTATGTTGATTGCATATAGAATGTTTTTATTTTAGAATTCTAATCATTCTATTACTTTTATCAGTAAGTAAAAATTCAGATCGCGTCTCTAACAGAATTTCCATTTGGTATTTTTGAAAATGATCTGAATACAAACTTGGTGATGAACTAACTTTAAATATAGCTGGATCTCTTTTCATCGCGTTTTAAATTCAGAAAGTAAACTAACCTGCCGGACTTTCCTCATTCCAAATTGTTTTTTTCTTTCTGCACAAAATTTAAAAACAAGAGTTGCATTTTGAAACCTTCTCAGGCAAACAGCCTCTAATTACTGCCATCTGTCTTTAGTTGATGGTTTGAAAATGTGAATGTTATAATTAGCAGAGAGGAAGAGAGCTGGTCAGGGACGTGTCTATGTACCAACCACTCAAGTCAATATTGCAGAGATTTCAGTGTTGCTTCCTCCTCTCCATCGCAATAAGGCAAATGCCCTCTGACTCTCCTAATGGCCACAGAATTCACCCATGAGGCAACTTGACTACATAACTCCCTCTTCCGCAGTGATGAAGGCCAAAGAAACCTCTGTGCTGCAGTTTTAGGCTGAATTCTGCGTCTTGTGCTACCAAATGCCAAAACTGTTCCTTTGTGGTGACAAAGCCCAAAATTGCCTCATGCAGTTAATCCTGAGCCTTCATGCTGCATGTTGTGAAACACCAGCTATCTACCTCAAACTTCGGCACTTTGCAAAACATTTTGCTGTATACTCAGTTTTGAAAGTACATTGGGGTTTAAAAGAAAAATCTAAATGGAGGAATAAATAGAAGATAATTGGGTTTTCACAGAATAATGGCTAGTCCCAGAGCTTGAGCCTCTGGATCAGTGTTTGTACTAAAAATAGAGTTTGACTTTCTCAGCCAAGATCATATTTAATAGAATAGAATTGACAGTGCAGAAGGAGGCCATTCGGCCCATCGAGTCTGCACCGGCTCTTGGAAAGAGCACCCTACCCACACCTCCAGACCCCCGCATCCCCATAACCCAGCAACCCCACCCAACACTAAGGGCAATTTTGGACACTAAGGGCAATTTAGCATGGCCAATCCACCTAACCTGCACATAAAAAATGAAATGAAAATCGCTTATTGTCACGAGTAGGCTTCAATGAAGTTACTGTGAAAAGCCCCTAGTCGCCACATTCCGGCGCCTGTCCGGGGAGGCTGGTACGGGAATTGAACCGTGCTGCTGGCCTGCCTTGGTCTGCTTTAAAAGCCAGCGATTTAGCCCAGTGAGCTAAACCAGTCCCTCTTTGGACATCAATCAGGGATCTGATGGTATGTGCTGTCTGCCATTAACAGCCCACTTGATAGAAAGCAACACATATCTTGGTCTTAATGAGCAATGCCACAGGAAATATGAGATTATTCTACCTTTCCCTTAACGAAACACACTTATTTCTCTCTACTGTGCCCTCAAATTTTGGAATTAAGCCTAATGGTATGCAGCCAATCAAGAGAGGTGAATGAGCAATACATATACTGCAAACTGACTTGAAGGTTCAAAATTGCAAAGGGAATTCAGTAAAGTTTGACTTGTTGATGACAATGGAAAAATAGGCAACTGTTTAATTCCTATAGTTTTCCTGCAGCAATAGGAAGCAGGTGTTTTATGACTTGTCCATTGTTAGTGATAGGGAAGTGGAGGGGTGTGTTCAGTTTGGTGGAGCTATCAGTTGTGGCTCCATTGGTAGAACTCGCGAGAAGGTTGTCGGTTAAACTTACACTCCAGAAGGGGCAGCACAGTGGCGCAGTGGGTTAGCTCTGCTGCCTCACGGCGCTGAGGTCCCAGGTTCGATCCTGGCTCTGGGTCACTGTCCGTGTGGAGTTTTCACATTCTCCCTGTGTTGGGTGGGTTTTCGCCCCCACAACCCAATGATGTGCAGGCTAGGTAGATTGGCCTTTAATTTAAAAATGAATTGGGTATTCTAAATTTATTTTTAAAAAGTTACACTCCAGAGACTCGAGCACATCATCCCGGCTGACATTTTAGCACAGTACCAAGGTGTGCTGGTCGTACCTTTTTTTGAATTAAGCACTGGATTAAGATTTGGCCTCTCAGGTGGATGTAAAAGTTCCTGTTGTATTACCTTGAAGAAGAACAGAAAAGTTTCCCTGGGTATTGTTCAGTAATTCCGTTTGACTGAAGTATCACTGGGATGCACAAGGCATTTGGCTTTAAACTGAGTGCAGATTTGTTCTGTTCGAAGTGGCCTGCTATTAATCTGTTCCGGCATTTGTCAGGAAGTGATTTTTACTTCAGCTGGTGGAAATACATTTCTTATCCAATGTAATTGAGCGTGCCCATGGTGGAGTCTATCATTGACCCTGTTGCCACTTGCTGTACATGTCACTGCAATGAAAAGAATGAAATTATATTATGAGAGTGTTCCTATGCACTTTACAGACAGTGAATTACTTTTTAAATTCACCATTGGGCAAACAATTTGCACATGACAAAAATCTCAGTAAATCAGTAAATCACCAGCTAAACTGTTTTTGGTGCTGCTGGCTGGGGCAATACTATTGGCCCAGGCTCCTTTATTGTTCTTTAAATTGTGCCATGTGTGCTTTCCAAAGGGTCCCTGATCTTAATATCTCACGAGAGTGAGGTACACATCTTGTGCTTGAGACCTGAAATGAGGCTTCGGCCCATGGTTTTCTGACTCTGCGGCGAGAGTGCTCTGGTTACTTGTAGAAATAATTGGAGCAAGAGGCCTCGTTTGTCCTATTTGACTTGGGATTTTCCAACATTGAAACATCAAAGAGCAAAACAGCAGCTGTGCACATATGCCCTTGAGATGGAAAAGTAACCTCCTGCACTTTGACATGAACTGGAGCCCTTCAGTATGCTGTGGTGTGGGAGATAATTACCTGAAAGGATTATTACAGGATTGTTGTGACGTGTTTACACTTTAGGCTCCTGAGATTCTTTTGTTTTACTGTCCAATCCTCCAACCTCATTCACCTTATTGTATTTGTGAGGTTTTATGGAAGTGACACTTTGCACAAGGTGTAGTGCTGCATGGGGAGAGCTGGAGGATGTTGGCACATTGAGACAAAAGTGACGAGGAGCATCTATGACATGGCGAGGAGTTTCATCTATGACATGGTTGCACGCAATGCCAGAATATTTGTTTGCGAAAGATCTTGTTTATACTATTAGTTCATTATTCAGAGGAGCAGTAGGAATAGGAGTGGACTAATCAACCCTCAAGCCTGTTCCATCATTTAATGAGATCATGGCCAATGTATATTTTATCGCCATTTATCTGCCTTGTTTCCCTGACCCTCAATATCCTTGCCTAACAACAAGACCTTTGGCTTAATTTTCTTTTGTAAATATGTTTATTGGAAATTTTTCACTATAAACAAAATAATATTAAATTAACCCGGGCAGCACGGTAGCATGGTGGTTAGCATAAATGCTTCACAGCTCCAGGGTCCCAGGTTCGATTCCCGGCTGGGTCACTGTCTGTGCGGAGTCTGCACGTCCTCCCCGTGTGTGCGTGGGTTTCCTCCGGGTGCTCCGGTTTCCTCCCACAGCCCAAAGATGTGCGGGTTAGGTGGATTGGCCGTGATAAATTGCCTGTAGTGTCCTAAAAAGTAAGGTTAAGGGGTGGGGGGTTGTTGGGTTACGGGCATAGGGTGATATGTGGGTTTGAGTAGGGTGATCGTGGCTCGGCACAACATCGAGGGCCGAAGGGCCTGTTCTGTGCTGTACTGTTCTATATTCTAACCCAAGTTACAATATCAAACAAGACGGACAAGCCACGGTGGCGCAGTGGTTAGCACTGGCGCTGAGGTTCCAGGTTTGCCCCAGCTCTGGGTCACAGTCTGTGTGGAGTTTGCACATTCACCCCGTGTTTGCGTGGGTTGCGCCCCCACAACCCAAAGATGTGCAGGGTAGGTGGATTGTCCACACTAAATTGCCTCTTAATTGGAAAAAATGAATTGGGTACTCTAAATTTTTTTTAAAAACAAGACAGACAAGCCAAAGCACAAGATAACTTAATCCCCCAAAACTATATTAAATCCCTCAACAACTGGCGGTGGCTAGCTCTTTGAAAAAGGAAATTAATGGCTGCCATCTTGGGTAGAATCCTCTGTCTCTGATGGTTGACTGAACCTTCTCTAGGTGCAACAAAGACAGGTCACCCGACCACGCTGAGGAACCGATCGGAGTATGATTCCCCCACTCAAGCAGAACTTGCTTCCAGGCTATTAATGAGGGAAAGGCGAGGATATCTGCCTTCAGCCCAGTGTGGAGCACTAACGAGGCTGACACTCTGAAAATGGCCACCACCGGACATGGCTCCGAATTGACATTGAGCATCTCTGAAGTGGTATTGAAGAAAGAGACCCAAAAGCTTACTAACCAGACCAGATCATATGAGTGTGGTTAGCCGGCCCCCCGAGAATGACGCTCACACCTATCCTCCACCCGAGAGAAGGATCTATTCATCCTTGCCTTGGTCAGATGAACCCTGTACACGCCCTTGAATTGTTGACCCTGTGAAGGGCCTTGCGCCATACCTCGTCATTCAGAATTGAACTCAACTCCCTCTCCCATTTTACCGTTACCTCATTCAATGGAGCTGATTCCGCTGATAGGATTGGCCTCACTTGCACAAAATAGTCCTCCAACCAGATCTGGCCAAAGACAAAACCCTCTTCAACAGGGAGGTTCGTGGTGCCAAGGGCAAAGAGGCAAAAGCCTTGCATAAAAATTCATAAATTTGAAAGTATCTGAACAGGCTGGAACCAGAGAGTTGAGATTTCTCCGACAGCTCCTTAAAGCTGGCAAACTTTCCCTCCACGAGCAGGTCCCCAAATGTCTCCAAACCCTGCCACTCCCATGACCGAAATGTCAACTCCAAAACCGCTGGTAAAAAAAGGTGATTTGTTGCAGATAGGGGCCAGCAAAGAAATGGAACTATGTTTAAACTGCTGTCGGAGCTAGTCCCTGATTCTCACGATGGAAACCACTACCGCAGGCATTGTCAAACTCAGGGGCATGACCTGCGGGTGGGTCGCGGGCGGGTGTCGGGAGGGTCGCGGAGCTGTCCGTCGCGGTGCTCCCGATCGCGCAAATCTGCGCGCAACAGTCGCAGCAGCCGGCTGTTAAGAACACCGGCTGCAAGTGGCCTTCAAAGTGGGCGCGAACTTGTAAACAAAATGCGGCCGCACTGCTCATGCGTGCCAGATCATTGGCGTGCATGCGCAAAACTATGCGCATGCACAAAACTATGCACATGCACGCCAGTGATTACATAGAATTTACAGTGCAGAAGGAGGCCATTCGGCCCATCGAGTCTGCACCAGCTCCTGGAAAGAGCACCCTACCCAAGGTTAACACCTCCACCCTATCCCCATAACCCAGTAACCCCACCCAACACTAAGGGCAATTTTGGACACTAAGGGCAATTTATCCTGGCCAATCCACCTAACCTGCACATCTTTGGACTGTGGGAGGAAACCGGAGCACCCGGAGGAAACCCACGCACACACGGGGAGGATGTGCAGACTCAGCACAGACAGTGACCCAAGCCGGAATCGAACCTGGTTCCCTGGAGCTGTGAAGCGACTGTGCTATCCACAATGCTACCGTGCTGCCCCATGAGGCCCGTGATGAGGCACGCATGCGTAGTGCGGCCGCTTTTTTTTAAAAACGGTCGCAGCTTTTTGTTTTACAAGTTCGGGGGGTTTTATTCATTTTATTCATTTATTTTATTCATTTTATTATTTTTTTCATTTATTTTATTCATGTAATTTTTATTTTTTTTACAAGTTCGGGGGGGTTTTATTTGATAAGTTTACAGGAAAAAAATGCAGAACTTTGGACAGATGGAAACTCCATACTTTCCGACACAGGAAGGCTTCACCTTCATCCAACAGGTTCCATTGGAGGAGCGTGTACGAGGGCCAAAGGGACACAAAACCATTTCCTCCATTTTTGTCAGCAGCAAACAAGGTAAGGGAAACTGGTGGGTCGCGCAGGTCGGCCGGCGTGGGTCACGCAGGCCGGCGGGTTGGGTCCCGAAAGTTGGCCAGTTGTTAACAATGGGTCCCCAGAAAAAAAGTTTGAAGAACACTGCATTGCCGGATACAGGAGAACCTTACCCGAGAGAACGGCAGCAATGTGGTTACTATTGCATCAAGGCGGGCAGCACGGTGGCCTAGTGGTTAGCACAACCGCCTCACGGCGCTGAGGTCCCAGGTTCGATCCCGGCTCTGGGTCACTGTCCGTGTGGAGTTTGCACATTCTCCCCGTGTCTGCGTGGGTTTCGCCCCCACAACCCACAAATGTGCAGAGTAGGTGGATTGGCCACGCTAAATTGCCCCTTAATTGGAAAAAATAATTGGCTAATCTAAATTTAAAAAAAAAAAACTATTGCACCAAGGCTAGAAATCTTGCAGGAACTCGCCTCCGTTTACCCCTACATGGAACCAGGATCACTCAACCATCACAGTACCTTCTGTATATTGGCTGTCCAATGGTAAAATAAGAAATTGGGTAAAGCCAAGCCTCCGGATTGCCCATCTCTGAAGGAAAGCCCTACGGATCTTTGGGGTCTTACCCGCCCAAATAAATGAAGACACTAATTTATTGACATTGACAAAAAAGGACTTGGGAGAAAAGTGGGGAGACATTAAAAAGAAATAGAAACCTCGGGTGTACATTCATTTTAATAGTCTGCACCCTATCCGCCAAGGGCAGTCATATTTGACACTATTAACCAGGGTAGTATAATTTAATTTATGAAGCGAGGCCCAATCATGGGCCACCCAGGTAATAAAAGTTAGATTGGGCAAGGTGAAAAAGTCACATCCGGAGAGGAGTGGGGAGGGGAGGGGGGGGGGGGGGGGTTGTTATTCAGGAAGTATTCGTTCTTATCCAAATTCAACTTATACCCAGAGAGGAGCCACAACTCTGAAGCAGCTTCATTATCTCATCCAAAGTGGATACTGGGTCTGTAATAAAAAGAAGCAGGCAATCCACTTACAGGGGCACCTCTCTGACTTATTCCCCTCCACTGTCTCGAAAATCTCAGTGCTATGGCAGATGGTCTATTGCCAAAGCAAATAGGAGTGGAGACAATGGACATCCCTGCCTCATGCCCCTATTCAGCAGAAGGTAGCCAGAATTCAAAGCATTTGTGGCTGTGCAGTGGGGGCGCAAACAGTAAATGAATCCAGGATATAAACTTTTTTACAAATCAAAACCTCCCAGGAATCTCAGTGATATTGCTACTCTACTCTATCAAACACATTTTCAGCATTTAAGGAAACAATCCCCTCCAGTTCAGGGTCTGAAGAGGGGGAGACGATAATAATGAACAGGCGATGTATGTTGGCCGACACATGCCGACCCTTGACAAAGCCTGTCTAGTCTTCCGAGATCACCTCTGGGAGGGTGGGTTCTAAATGTCATGCCAGCATTTTAGCAAATAACTTAGCATCCGCATTTAAAAGTGAAATAGGTCAGTACCACCCACATTTTGTTAGGTACTTGTTATCTTAAGGATCAAGGAAATAGACATCTGTGCGAGTGTAAAGGACAATGAACCATGGGATAAGGAGTCATTAAACATATCTAAAATTAGAGATACCAATTGCTCCGCAAACCTCTTATAAAACTCAATAGGGAAAGAGACTTGGGTGGCGGCAGGTAGGAGAAGGTTGCACATAAGACGGCTCTGCCCATAGCCTTTGTTTTTTTGACTTTTAACATCAAACATTTTGGACATCAAAACCGGCTCATCGTGTGGGATAAGGAATTTGTTGGATGAAAAACTGACCAGATCTATGAAGAAGGTTGGTGGTAAGAAGATTACAAGGGTAATCCTTCGACGGAGCCAGTAAGCTCGCAAAGTCCAGCAGGAGGGAAGGCAGCGCACCCGGCTTTGAGTGTGGCCGCTCACATCACCATGGAAATGCTGACTGGGGTGATGGTGCAGGAGTTTGCAAAGCATATTGAGCAGCAGGGCAGGGTGATGATGGGAACCCTTAAGCGGTCAATTGAGTAGGCACTTGGCCCGATTCGCGAGAAACTGGAAAAAAGTTTGGAAGCGGCGAAGGAGCATCGAGAGGCACTGAAGAGTGTGGAGGCGGCCTTGTCGCGGCATGGTGGTCAAATCACCTTGCTGAATGTTGAGATGTTGCTGGTGGAGGAGAAGAACAAGGCTCTGAAGGCAAAGATGGATGACTTGGAGACCAGGTTGAGGAGACAGAACCTCTGAATCATGTGGTTATCAGAGGGGGTGGAGGGGCGGAAGCCAACCGAGAACTTTTCTTGGATGTTGGCCAAGCTTTCGGGAGCGATGGGTAATTGTCCCCTCCAGAGTTGAATCGGGCCCGCTGAGTACTCTGACCGAAGCCTCAGTAGAATGAGCCACCACCGGCAGTGATTATTGGATTCCACAGCTTCCAGGAAAAGGAGCAGATCCTGCAATGGGCTAAAGTGAATTGGGACTTCAGGTGGGAAGGAAGCATCATAAGGATATAGCAAGATGACGGAACGGAGCAGAGTTGGTGAAGCAGCATGCAGCCTTTAATAAGGCAAAGGGCAAAGTCAGTGCTATTCATAGTGGAGTCAGGTTTGGTGCCACCTGGTGAGGCAGAGAGTGGCTTTTCGATTGAAATATCATAGAATCAGAATTCCCTATAGTGCAGAGGAGGCCATTTGGCCCATTGAGTCTGCACCGGCCCTTGGAAAGTGCACCCTACTTAAACCCATGCTTCCACCTTATCCCCGTAACCTAGTCCCCCTCCCAGCCTTTTGGAAACTCAGGGGCAATTTAGCATGGCCAATCCACCTAACCTGCATATTTTTGGACTGTGGGAGGAAACCGGAGCACCTGGAAGAATCCCATGCAGACAGGAGGAGAAAGTGCAAACTCCACACTGACAGTTACTTGAACCCGGGTCCCTGGAACTGTAAGGCAGCTGTGCTACCCTGCCGCATCTTTTCAATACGTCGCAGGAGGCTATTGTCAAAATAAACTGATGCACATTCAAATCCAGGATGGAGGCCAGTAGCTTATTAATAAAATCTTTATCGCCCCAGTTTGGAGTATGGACATTTACCAAGACCATTGAGGTGCCTGCCAAAGATCCACAGACAATAACATGCCTACCACTGGAGTCAGCCAAGATCTTAGCTTCAGAAAACTGTACCCTTTTGCTGATTAGAATTCCAGCACCCCGAGCCCGACCATCAAAGCTCTTCCGCAACTTTGGCTGGTCTCTGACCTGCAAATGATCTCTTATAGAAACACCTCATCCGCATTTAAGCTCGTAAGGTGAGCAGATATCCTCGACCTGTTTGCTGGGCCATTCAACCCCCTGACGTTCCAGGTGGCTCAAATGAATGGCGGGGGGGGGCTCCTATCACCCCCCCACCTCAATCCGAAGTCAGCCATTTCCACCAAGAGGGATAATTCAACAGTTACATAGAAAGTACAGAAACCAGGCCTACCCAAGATGGCTGCCAAACCCACTAACAAGATTAAACAAAGGGAAACATGCAGTCACCATCAGCAAATTAGCCCTGCCCCTCCTCCCCCTTTCTCAGCCCTCAGACACTACGACACCCAAATACGCATATATGCATACAGAAAATAGCAAGGCAAACGTAAACAACTAAAACCTACTTCTAATAAACCTAACCTAAAACTGAACAAAAACACTAAGTTCAAGAACTAATACAATGAGCTGCAGTCAACCCCTCTGTTCCACTCCCGTTCGCTAACACTTCGGCTAGCAAGGTGGCTCCCACCCAGAGTGAAGAAAAATGCTGACAGAAAAAGACACAAATTATTAGAAAAACCCTTAAAACCTAACACTCCGACAGGAAGCTATATATTTTCACAACAGTTCGAACAAATAGAATAAAAACCCAAACAAAACTAAACCCCAGCCTAACTTGCAAATCATTCAACCCCAACATGAACATAAAAAGGAGCCCCAACTTTCACATATCAACATGCTCATCCCCAATATCCAAAAACCTCAATAACCTCAGTTACCCCACACCCAGCCCATGCTTCTTTACAAAGGAATTTGCCTCTCCTGGTGCATCAAAAAAGGTATCTGCGCCGGGTCCACCACCCCAAACCTGACTCCGCTTTTATACAGGGTGGCTTTGGCTTTGTTGAACACCGCCCACTTCTTTGCCAGCTCCGATCCCACGTCCTCGTAAAACCTGATGGCATGGCCTTCCCATTTGCTTCCTTGCCCATCTCAGGACCTGCTATTTTTCTTGGAAGCTGTGAAACTTAACTGCTAGCAGTGGTTCACTGGGACAAGTCTTCTGTCAAAGTGTCTGGTGGGCTCGGTCTAGTTCAGGAGGTGATGTGAGTTTGCCCTCCCCCACCATCTTCCCAAACATCTTTGCAAAATACCCTGTGGGCATTGGGCCTCCCATCCCCTCTGGCAGCTCCACAATTCGGATATTTTGCCTCCTGGAACGATTCTCCAAATCATTCACTGTGGCCTTCAGCACTTTATTCACATCGGCCATCAGAGACATCTCCGCTTTCCAGAGATGAAATCTGGTCACCCTGCCTCAAAAGGGCCACCTCCATGCCTTGTATCATGGCTCCATGTGCATTTACCATTTTGTTGGTCCTCTCCAATTCCAAACAAGTGGGATGATGAGACCATCAATTCACAGTGGTTTTAATCGTCTTACAACAGAGCCTGCCTGTGACAAGGTGAACTCCAGATGAACTGGCAGGCAAGCTCTCAGCATCAACCTTTATACATCCGGTTAGGGGGAGGAGCCGTGGGTGGAGCCAAGGGTGGAGCCCAGTACAAACTCCCGTACACTCCCAGTGCATCTCCCCTAGTGGCAAAGCAGCGCAATTGCTCGTGTGCCGAGCTTACAGAGACATAGTACAACATATGTAAAACAGTGTGAATTTCGCCACTGTGATTCACCACATGGGAGCCAAGGCCTCTTCCAATGACTTGTGGAGGTCTCCCGACACAACCTGCCAGTGCTTGTCAAATTCTGCCGCCAAGATGTGAGTGAGCATGTAAGCCATTAGTGGAGTGGCCGGAGTCCCAGAGGCTGCCTCTGCCATTTTTTCCACCAACGAGCTCTGAGAGGCCTCCAACTCAGTCAACGAACTTCTACTTTCAGCCTTCTTTCTCCTTGGTTTTCCAGCGATTTCACCTCTGTAGCTACCTTATTGCATTAAAGATGTGGATTTTTAAACAAAAATACCCCTGAAGCTAAGCAAAAAGGATTAAACGTGCAGTACCCTAGCAGGAGCCACCTCTTGCATGCCTTTCCCCCTACATAACGCCACTGGAAGTTGCCTGTCGTGAAATTTTAATTGGTCCTCGGCCTCAACATTCTTTTAGGGGAGTGAGTTACAAATTCTCACTACCTTTTGTCATCATTAATAAACCTCTGCACCCCTGGAGTCCGGAACAGGATAGTGTAAGTTTTGTTTCAGGCAGCCCTGCTTTGCTCATGAGTCTGACACCATACAAAGACTAAACCCAGCCAGGGTTAAAATGTGCTCAGGCTCATTTTGGGAATCTAAACAATTCATAAACATGCTGCAGAGCCTCTCTAATGCTCTGAGAAAACAGAAACAACTGTTAAATGTTAATTTTGCTGATTATGTTAAAATGAATAATATTGATGCATTCACCTGCTCTGTATCTCAGCTAATTTTAAAGTCATTGGAAAGCAGTAACAAGGAAGATGCTTAATGGATGGGAGAATCGATATTTATACCCCAGCTCAAAGTTAAAATTGCTGTGGTGGAAGGTGCAGGTCTCCATTCTGCCATGTAATGTGTGCGGTACAGGCCTCAGTATAACTCTGGTCTTTCCACTGGCACTTCCATCTTTTGTAAGGCTCCTGGTCTCTGAGTGAGGATGTAGGATACAGTGTACAAGAGATCAGTGGACCTGGACAACTGGACCATCAGGATGCCTGGACACTGTAAATCACAGCAGAAACCTGTGTGTGTAACCCTGTAGTTCCACTGCCCTTTCCCCGTACCCCATGATTCTGCCGTGGTGGGTTTTAAAAAAAATAATTTTTATTCAAATTTTTCAACAACAAATTTTCTCCCAACAATAAAATAAACAAGGTATAAAAATAAACAGAAAGAAGAACCCCCCCAAAACAAGGCAATAAATTAATAACAATACAAAAAACAAGAAAGTGGCAAACAAACAGTCGCAAAAACAAACCCCCTTAACAGACCCCTAAACCCCCCCCCCCCCCCCGGGCTGCTGCTGAGATTGATCACCCTCTAACCCGCCGCCAGAAAATTGAGAAAGGGCTGCCACCGCCGGAAGAACCCTTGTACCGACCCCCTCGGGGCAAACTTGACCTTCTCCAGCTTGATGAATCCGGCCATGTCGTTGATCCAGGCCTCCGGGCTCGGGGGCTTCGTGTCCCTCCACTGTAAAAGAATCCTACGCCGGGCTACTAGAGACGCAAAGGCCAGGATACCGGCCTCACTCGTCTCCTGCACTCCCGGCTCCGATGCTACCTCAAAGACCGCGAGCCCCCGGCCTGGTTCCACCCTGGAGCCGACCACCTTGGACAGGGTCTCCGCTACCCCTTCCAAAACCCCTCCAATGCCGGACACGCCCAGAACATGTGGGTGTGGTTCGCCGGGCCTCCCGAACACCTCCCACACTGTCCTCTCCCCCAAAGAACCGGCTCATCCTGGCCCCAGTCATGTGCGCCCTATGCAGCACCTTCAGCTGAATCAAGCTGAGCCGTGGGCAAGAAGAGGACGAGTTCACCCTCCCCAGGGCGTCCGCCCACGTTCCCGCGTCGATCTCCTCCCCAGCTCCACTTCCCACTTTGCTTTCAGCTCTTCCACCGAGGCCTCCTCCTCCTCCTGCATCACCTGATAAATTGCCGAGATCCTGCCCTCACTGACCCACGTCCCCGAGAGCACCCTATCCTGCACCCCCCTTAGGCGGCAGTAGCGGAAACTCTGCCACCTGCCGCTTAACAAACGCCCTAATCTGATATATCTGAAATTGTTCCCAGGGGGGAGACCCCACTTCCCCTCCAACTCCTCTAAAGTCGCAAACTTCCCGTCGAGGAAAAGGTCCCCCATCCGCCTGATGCCTGATCCATGACGCCTGATCCATGAACCCCCTCAGCACTGAGGCTGCCGCCGGCCTCTTACCCGTCCTTGACCTCGAACGCTCCAGAGCTGGATCCAACACAGTATTAAAATCCCCTCCCAAGATCAAGCCCCCCGTCTCCAGGTCCAGGATCCGGCTCAACATTCGCCGCAAGAAGCCCGCATCGTCCCAGTTGGGGGCGTACACGTTAACCAGAACCACACGCTCCCTTTGAAGCCTACCACTCACCATTACATATCTACCTCCACTGTCCGCCACCACACTCGACGCCACAAACGACAAGCTCTTGCCAACTAAAATCGCCACCCCTCGATTCTTCGCATCTAGCCCTGAGTGGAACACCTGCCCACCCAGCCTTTTCTCAGCCTCACCTGATCCGCCACCTTAAGGTGCGTCTCCTGGAGCATATCCACGTCCGCTCCCAGCCCCTTCAGATGTGCCAAGACCCGGGACCGCTTCACCGGTCCATTCAGCCCCCTCATGTTCCAAGTGACCAGCCGAATCTGGGGGGTCTTCCCCCTCCCTTTGCGCCGGTCAGCCATAGCTCTCCCTGGACTCACCATGTGCCCGCAGAACCCCCCAGGCCCGTTCCCCACAGAGGCAGACCCCCCTCCCAACCTCCCCATCACCAGCAGTTCCCCTTCGGCCCCTGCAGCAGCAACCCGGTACCCCCCCCCCCCCCCCCCCTTAGCTGCGTAACCCCTTCCATCATACATCCGTAAGTCAGCCGACTGCTGCTGACCCTGGCTGCTCCCACCATCCCAACGACCCCCCCCCCCGGTGCAACTCAACCGCCAAGCTCCCCTCCCAGTGCCGGCCCCGCCCACTGCTCCTCCAGCACGGGAGGAAAACCCGCGCTCCCATCCCAAACCCCGCCCCCCCCGCCCAACACGTGGGAAAAGACGGGCACATGACCCAACGGAACCGCGAACCGCTCTCCAGCCCTCCACCCATGAAAAAACGAAAAAGCACCCAAATAAATAAATAACAGTCCCAAAAAGCGAAAAAGCAGAAAAGCAAAAAGGCATCATCAAATACAACCAATAAAAGTGAAAGGATACCAAGGAGGACAAAGCCTCTGGACTATGTACATCATTCCCCAGCCCCCAGTCCGCAGTTCGAGTCCAGCTTCTCCGCCTGGACAAAGGCCCAGGCCTCCTCCGGAGAATCGAAGTAGAGCTGGCGGTCTTTGTAAGTGACCCAGAGGCGTGCCAGCTGTAACAGACCAAACTTCGCCCCTGATGAACCATCAATCAAACGCGAGACGAGTTGCTGTACAAACGTTAGGCTTTAATAAGCTAGAAGTTAGCCCTGTGGTCGACTACAGTAAATGGACGACCGCCGGGCGTTCTGGGTATTTATACCTCGCTCTGGAGGAGGGGTTAACTCAGCCTCTCGACCAATCGGGGAGCCGTCACATGACTGGTCTCAACCAATCGGTCGAGCGGCACATGACCGACCAGGGCCAATGGTAAGCCAGTGTTCTGCACCAATGGCAGACAGCTATGCAAATCATACCACCACATTCACCCCTTGCGGAGAAAGAGTGGGGGGGGGGGGGGGGGGGACTGATGGTATGAGTAGCAGCCAGAGAAGGGAGAAAAACATTTGGGCTTCCCACTGGCCCAATCAATTAACAATAGTACATATTGTCCATACAAGTTCCATGGTGTTGTTGAAAATTAAATAGACTCGATCAGCCTTTTCGTTGCCCGTGGCGTCCTGGCAGACCGCCGCAGTGGAGTTGGTGACGTTGGTTCAGCCGATGGTGGTGGTTCCACTGATGTCCGGGAGCGATGGTCCTTGAACAGTCTCCGTCACCCGGGCTGGTGGTGGAGACGCCATGGATGGGGAAGGGGTGGCCTGGGTGGGGCGCTGGGGGAAAAAAAAGGGGGGGGTCTGTGGTGAAGGAGAGGGAAGGCCGCACGCCGGCGGGTGCCAGGTCCCGGAGGGAGACCGTGTCCTGCCGACCGTCGGGAAATAGGGAGATCTCTGGACCGGAGGGCCAGTAGTATGGTCTTCCAGGTGGTACCATTCTCCCCCTCGACCTGTCCGTTACCCCGAGGGTTGTAGCTGGTCGTCCTGCTAGAGGCAATGCCCCTGTTGAACAGGAATTGACACAGCTCGTCGCTCATAAATGAGGACCCCCGATCGCTATGTATGTATGCGGGGTAGCTGAACAGGGAGAAGATGGAGAGGAGGGCCTTAATGACGGTCGATGTGGTCATGTCGGGGCAGGGAATGGCGAAGGGGAAGCGGGAGTATTCGTCGATTACCGCCAGGAAGTAAATGTTGCGGTTGCTACCGTTGGTCTGTGAGGAGGGTAAACTTCCTGCCGGCCAAATAGTGCCTCCAATGTCGCACAGCTTCGACTATGGCCTGGTCTTCCTTTTCCACAGAGGAGTGGTGGAGTTCGGAAGCCTGGAGGGTTCTGGAGAAAAAGGCCACGGGTCTGCCCGCTTGGTTCAGGATGGCCGCCAGAGCTACTTCTGATGCGTTCGAAGGGGCGGGATGCTTTGATCAGATGTGCGCGCTCGGGGCGGTAGAAGTGCGGTTTGCACTCTGCGCAGATGTGGCAGTCACGGGTTACTGTCCTGACTTCCTCGATGGAGAAAGGCAGGTTGCGGGCCTTAATGAAATGGTAGAAACGGGTCACCCCTGGATGGCAGAGATCTTCGTGGAGGGAGCGGAGGCGGTCTATCTGCGCGCTGGCGCAGGTACCGCGGGACAGGCATCAGGAGGCTCATTGAGCATCTCAGGACGATACAAGATCTCATAGTTGTACATGGACAACTCGATCCGCCACTGTAAGATCTTGTCATTCTTAATCTTGCCCCTTTGTGCATTATCAAACATGAAGGCCACTGACCGTTGGTCTGTGAGGAGGGTAAACTTCCTGCCGGCCAAATAGTGCCTCCAATGTCGCACAGCTTCGACTATGGCCTGGTCTTCCTTTTCCACAGAGGAGTGGTGGAGTTCGGAAGCCTGGAGGGTTCTGGAGAAAAAGGCCACGGGTCTGCCCGCTTGGTTCAGGGTGGCCGCCAGAGCTACTTCTGATGCGTCGCTCTCGACCTGGAAGGGGAGGGACTCATCGATGGCGCGCATCGTGGCCTTTGCGATGTCCGCTTTGATGCGGCTAAAGGCCTGGCAGGCCTCTGTCGACGGCGGGAAGGTCGTGGTTTGAATGAGGGGACAGGCCTTGTCGGCGTAATTGGGAACCCATTGGGCGTAGTAAGCGAAAACCCAGGCAGCGTTTGAGGGTATTGGGGAGAGGGAGTTCCATCAGGGGGCGCATGCGTTCGGGGTCGGGGCCTATCACTCCATTACGCACTACGTAGCCGAGGATGGCTAGACGGTCAGTGCTAAACACGCACTTATCCTTATTGTAAGTGAGGTTAAGGAGTTTTGCTGGTCGTGGCCGCAGATGGTGACATTATCGAGATACGGGAAGGTAGTCGTAATCCGTACTTGTCGACCATTCGGTCCATCTCCCGTTGGAAGACCGAGACCCCATTTGTGACACCGAATGGAACCCTAAGGAAGTGGTAGAGGCGCCCATCAACCTCGAACGTGGTGTACTTGCGGTCACTCGTGCGGACGGGGAGCTGGTGATAAGCGGACCTAAGGTCCACAGTTGAGTAGACTTTGTATTTTGCGATATCGTTTACCATGGCGGAAATACGGGGGAGAGGATACGCGTCCAGTTGCGTAAACCGGTTGATGGTCTGGCTATAGTTGATCATCATCCTCTTTTTCTCCCCAGTCCGGACCACCACCACTTGGGCTCGCCAGGGACTGTTGCTGGCCTCGTTGACCCCTTCCGTCAGCAACCTCTGGACCTCTGACCTGATGAAGGTCCGGTCCTGGGCGCTGTACCGTCTGCTCCGTGTCGCGACGGGTTTGCAATCGGGGGTGAGATTAGCAAACAAGGAGGGGGGGTCCACTTTGAGGGACGCGAGGCTGCAGACAGTGAGGGGGGGGTATAGGGCCGCCGAATTGGAAGGTCAAGCTTTGCAGGTTGCACTGGAAGTCCAGTCTTAGGAGTGCCGGTGCGCAAAGGTCGGAGGACAAGGAGTTTGTAATTTTTAAAAACCTTCCCTTGGACCGTGAGGTCTGCAATGCAGCAGCCGGTGATGCGGACGGAGTGCGAACCTGAGGCTAACCCGATTTTGTGTTTTACAGGATGGACAGGGAGCGCGCAGCGTCTTACCGTGGCAGGGTGAATGAAGGTTTCTGTGCTCCCGGAGTCCAGCAGGCAGCCCGTCTCGTGGCCGTTGAGGTGGATCAGCGTCGTTGTTTTGGCGAGCGTGCGTGGCCGTGACTGGTCGAGTTGAATGGCCGCGAGCCGTGGAGAAGAACCATCGTCGTAGTCGTCGTCGGCCGAGTAGTTGCTGGCAGAACCTTGCATGCCAGTCCAGGATGGTGGTGCCCAGGATCCGCACGTGGAGTCGGGGCCCCAAGATGGCGGCGCCCAGGACCCGCACGTGGAGTCGGCGCCCCAAGATGGCGACACCCAGGACCTGCACGTGGCGTCCGGTGCCCAATATGACGGCGCCCACGGGGCCCTCGTGGTTGCTGGAGGCAGGGTTAGCGGTGCCCGCGGGCCGATCTAAGCGGCTGAGAGCGGGGGCTGAGTGGCGCGCAGGGGCCCGGGGGCGGCGAGGAGAGATTTGTGCGGAGCGCTGGAAGGGCCCAGAGGAGAGGGGGAGGCGCGCAGGCCGGGTGCAGGGGGCGGGGGGGGCGGGGGGGGGGGGGAGGAGAGAGATTGGCGCGGTGTACTGAAAGGGCCCGGAGGGGGGGATCACCGGTCGCTGCGCGGTACAGCAGCGACCAATTTGGCCTGGCAGATGGATGAAAAGTGGCCCTTCTTCCCGCAGCTCTTACAGAGGGCGGAGCGGGCCGGGCAGCGCGGGCGAGGGTGTTTAGCGAACCCACAGAAATAGCATCGGGGCCCCGTGGACTTGTCGGGGCGTCTCGTGGCGCAGGCCTGAGGGGGGTCGGGAGTGGCGGGTGGCGGTGGGGAAGCGTGCCAGGAGGCCCAGGGTGCTGCAGCGCGGCTGGGGACATAGGTGCAGGCGTTTAAGTCGGCGACCTCCAGGGAGGTGGAGTGAGTCCGTGCCTCAGTTAGGCTGAGGTCGTCTTTCTCCAGCATCCGCTGGCAGATAGCGGCAGACTGCATCCCAGCCACGTAAGCATCTCTAATCAGAAGTTCCATGTGCTCCGTGGCTGAAACTTGGAGGCAGGAGCAATTCCTCCCCAGGACAGCGAGGGCCTGGTAAAATTGGTCTAATGACTCACTGGGGAGCTGTTGTCTGGTAGCCAGCAGATGTCGGGCAAATACTCTGTTTACTGGTTTAAGAAACTGTCCATTCAGCTTAAGCATGGCCGCGTCGTAATCTTTTTCCTCTGCAATCATCGCGTAGGCCGCCATGCCCACGCTGGAGTTTAGGATGTGAAGCTTCTGTGCCATGGTGGGGGGGCTGTTTGCGGATGCCAGGTATCCATCGAAACATGCCAGCCAATGTTTAAAGATTTCTGAAGCGTTCTGAGTTTGCGGGCTGATGCGGAGGCATTCGGGCTTGATCCGGAGCTCCATCTTCAAAATTCTAGCTTATTAAATTGATGAACCAATTTACATGACCGACCAGGGCAAATGGTAAGCCAGTGTTCTGCACCAATGGCAGACAGCTATGCAAATTATACCATCACAACCCCCTTCTTGTGAAGCACTGCCTTCGACCGATTAAAACCAGCCCTTCTCTTTGCCACCTCCGCACTCCAGTCCTGATAGATCCTGATCTCCGCGTTCTCCCACTTACTACTCCTCTCCTTCTTCGCCCATCCCAGCACACACTCACAGTCGACGAAGCGGCTCGTTCAGCTTGGGTTTCCTCACCAGCACTCGATGGGCACCCTCCAACTCCAAGGAACCCTGGAACGACCCCGCGCCCATTAACGAGTTCAGCATCATAGCCACGTAGGCTCCCAAATCCGAACCTTCCAGCCCCTTTGGGAGGCCTAGAATCCGCAGGTTCTTCCGACGGAAGCGGTTCTCCATCTCTTCCATCCTCGCTAACCACTTCTTGTGGAGCGCCTCATGCGACTCCACCTTCACTGCCAGGCCTAGGAGTTTGTCCTCGCTCTCCAAGGCCTTTTGCCGTAGCTCTCGGATCTCTGCACCCTGAGCCGTCTGAGTCGCCATAAGCTTGTCCAGCGAGGCCTTAAATGGTTCCAGGATCTCGGCCTTCAGCTCTCTGAAGCAGCTCCTGCTGCTCCTGCGCCCACTGCTGCCACGCTGCCGGTTCCTCGCCCGCCACCATCTTGTTTCTCCTGCCTCGCACCTTTCTCTGCTCCAAAGCCGATTTTTTAACCGCTCCGCTCCTGGTCCAGTCCATCCACCGGCAGATAAGCGCAGTGGATGTGTTCCCCCACGGGGAAAAGTCCAACCAGCACCGCTATGGGCCGTTAAAAGAGCTCAAAAGACCGAAAATAGCGGGAGCTACCGAACGTGCGACTTAGCTCCGCATCACCGCAACCGGAAGACCCTCGTGGTGGGTTTTATGGGTATTAACCACTCTGATGAGACCTTTTTTTAATCGTACTGTGCAACTGGTTAGAGAAAGATTCTTTTAAGTGAATTTAAATAGCGTTGCTATTGTCCAGACAGGATCTGCTTTCAAGGTTCACACCAATGCCAGTGGCAGATGATGTTTGGTTTCTTTGCAGGTTGTCTATCCGAAGGAGGGTCCGTGTAAAGTGTATAATTTGTGACCTTGATATCTAAACATGGAATGTGGTGGCATAATTATTTTAACTTTAAATTTTTGTATTTTTTTTAAAGTCCTCCAATTCTTGGGAGTTGTGTCTCTTCAGTGGGCAGCACGGTAGCATAGTGGTTATCACAGTTGTTTCACAGCTCCAGGGTCCCAGGTTCGATTCCCGGCTTGGGTCATTCTCTGTGCGGAGTCTGCACGTTCTCCCTGTGTCTGTGTGGGTTTCTGCCGGGAGTTCCGGTTTCCTCCCACAGTCCAAAGATGTGCAGATTAGGTGGAATGGCCATGATAAATTGCCCTCAGTGTCCAAATAAAAAAGGTGAAGTGGGATTACTGGGTTACGGGGATAGGGTGGAGGTGTCGGGTGCTCTTTCCAAGAGCCAGTGCTGACTCGATGGGCCGAATCGCCTCCTTCTGCATTGTAAATTCTATGATTCCAGATTAATAAAAAGCCATCGGTGCTCTTTTTTGTTCTTCATTTGTTTCTTACATAATTGGGTTACTGGGTTACGGGGATAGGGTGGAGGTGTCGGGTGCTCTTTCCAAGAGCCAGTGCTGACTCGATGGGCCGAATGGCCTCCTTCTGCATTGTAAATTCTATGATTCCAGATTAATAAAAAGCCATCGGTGCTCTTTTTTGTTCTTCATTTGTTTCTTACATAATTGGGTTTTTGTATATTTCACTGGGCATACTGCGACCACCATTAATTGTGATTTAACAGAATATCTCGACTAGAGTCTGATTCAATTGTCATTGTTTGAAGTTTAGTTATTGTAACTCTAATTACAACCCAAAATTTGAAAATATTGAAGAATAAAGATTGTAAGAAGTAAGTCATCTTAAACCTGTATTGAATCTTGGTTAGACCACACTTAGGATATTGTGCATAGTTCTGTAGTCACCACATTGTCACAAAGATATACTGCATTCGAGAGAGTGCAGAGAAATTTTCTGAGGATGATATCAGAATTGTGTGCGGTACATATCAGGAAAGGATTGGCAGGCTGGGGCACTTTCTTAAAAAAAGGCTGAGGTCTAACCCCTAATAGAAGACTTTAAAATTATGAAAGATATTGACAGAGTGGATACAGAGATAATGTTTTCTCTTCTGAGGAAAAGCTTAACAAGAGGCCATCAACATAAGATTGTCACCAAGAAAGAATTCAGATAAAACTGCTTCACCCAAAGGGTGGTGAGAATGTGGAACTTGCTACCACTGGGAGTGGTTGAAGCAAATTGAACAGATACATTTTAAGAAAAAACTAGATAAGCATCTGAGGGAAAAAGGAATAATAGATGGTTACACGGGTGGATGGTGGAAAGCTCAAATGGAGCACAAATACCAAGCACAGACTGATTGGGCTGAATTGGCCGGCTTCTGTGCCATATATTCTATCTAATCCTATGTTAGTGGTTAGAATGTGGAACACGTTATCACAAGGTGTTGTTGAGACAAATATCATAGATGTATTTAATGGAGCATGCAATTTTTTTCAATGTATTTTATTACAAGCATGTATCAAAACAGGTTACAGCAAATAAACACCCCGGGTCCATCTCCTCCTCCACTATCCTGGCTAAGACCGTAAAGACTCCCGCCAAAAATTTTCCCAATTTTCCGCAATCCCAAAAAAATATGCGCGTGATTCGCTGGCCCCCACCCACATCCCTAACACTCATCTGCCATCCCCTGAAAGAACCCACTCATTCTCGCCCGAGTCATATGAACCCTGTGAACCACCTTAAACTGTGTCAGGCTCATCCTTGCACAAGAGGAGGTCCTGTTTACCCTTTGCCGTGCCTCACTTCATACTCCCCAATTTATCTCCCCTCCCAACCTAATGGGGCATGCATCAGCAGGAAAGAAATAGATAGTTATGTTGATTGCACGAACTAGTGTGGAAAATAAACACTAGCATGGACCTTAAGGCCTGAATATAATGTTTCTGCACTATACATTCTATGTTTCAAGTGATACTTAAAGTTTGCCTGTTCCAGAGGCTGTGCTGAGGAGCTAGGATTGTACACAGTTAGTTTCCTGTGCTTATGGCTGACACTCTAACCATCTTCCCTCAACATTAATGTGTCATGTTCAGCACGTATGCACACAAATATAATGGATATTTTTACTTTTTTTAAAACAAGATCAACATGGCATATGCAGATTTCACGTGGACCCAGGATGGAGTGCAGGGTCCGTGTGACCTTTTGTGATCTCTGCACAGAGAAGGAGCTAACTTGTGACTTCTAAAAGTCAGTATAATGTAAATATCTATGAATGGAGTAACCTCCGTGGCATTCTAAATACAAAACTATTTGTGAATTTACATCTCCGTTTCTGGATATTTTTACGCAACTCAAATTCAATGTCCTTCCCCAGGCACAGAGAGGTGGGGAGAAACCAATTTATCACAAGGAGGTGTGAAAATCCACCATTCATTCTCTGTTCTGTCTAACATTGTGTCATCTGTGTGGATAATAAAAATATTGCGTGGTCGCATGATCAATACTGACCAGAGATAACTCATTACCCCAGGGAGAGTCTAACGACAAGCTAGACTGGAGACCAGCAGGACACAAGAGGGACCATTTTCCAGCAAGGCAAAAGGCTTCTCAGTGAACTGAGGGAGGGAAAGAGGAACCAATTGGATTTCACCTGCAAAAAGTATTTCTCTTTTCTACAGGAGAAACCCAGAGATTTCCAACTTCCATTCACCTTCAAAGAAGCACAAAAGTGGACCCATGGCATGCAGCAATTTAATCCTAAAGGACTATTGGAACATGTGGGGGACGATTCTCCGAGCCCCACGCCGGGCAGGAGAATCGGCGCCACCACGCCACGATGCCCGTGCCGGCGCACAATTCCCCGAGGTGCGGAGATTGGTGCCATTTGCGCCCGCGCGTTTGATGCGGTGCCGCTGGAATCGGCGTGGCTGCCGAGCGGCCGTGCGGATACGACAGAGTCCCACCGGCGCCATTCACCCGTTGTCGCTGCCAGTGGGAACTCTGCGCGAACGGTCAGGGGGCGGCCTGTGGGGGTGGGGGGGGGGCTCTGATGGGGTGTGGCCCGCGATCGGGGCCTCTCTTCTTCCCCCCCCCTTCACGGGCCTACTTTCCTGCGCAGCCAGCCCCTGAACACCGACGCCATGTTGAGTCGGGGCCGGAGTGCTGTAGACGTCCCCCGTGCATGCGCAGGTTGGCGCGGCGCCCATTTGGCACCAGGAAGGGAGGCTGGAGCGGCGTGAACCGCTCCAGCACCGTTCTGGCCCCCTGTGGGGGACAGAATCGGTCGTTCACAACGGCGCAAACACTTGGGCTCCATTTGGGAGAATCAGCCCCGTGATCTGTTTCTTGTTATTCCCAAGTGCATGCCTCATCTGTAAAGTACATTTTTTCTTGTGTGTCTGTGTATTTGAGGGAGTGTGTGTTTTGTTGTGTTTACATTTCGTGTGTTGTATGAATAAATGATTTTCTCCTGATTTTAACTTATCAGAAAGCCCGTTTTGTGTCTATTTTTTAACTGCATGAAAGTTACCGGACATTCGCCACAAAAAAAACCTTTTGGTTGCAGACAGCCGAGTGGACAAATGGGGCCAGTTATCCCACCATCTCTCCCCATCCGTAACAGTTGACATTAGCATTTCTGAATCCCCCACTATCAATAAACACCCCGGGGTTACTCATTGACTAGAAACCGAACTGGATCAGCCATATAAATACTGTGGTTACAAGAGCAGGTCAGAGCCAGGAATTCAGGATTAATTCTCGCCCCTACAGGGGGCCAGCACGCTGCTGGAGCAGTTCACGCCACTCCAACTGCCGATCCCAGCGCGAACTGTGCGCCGCAGGATCTGCGCATGCGCAGTGGCGCCGGCATCAACGCGCCGGCCCCGACGCAACATGGCGCAGGGCTGCAATAACCAGCGCATAGGAAAGGAGGCTCCCAGCCAGAGAGGCTGGCCCGCCGACCGGTGGGCCCTGATCGTGGGCCAGGAGACATCGGAGCACCTCCCCCTCCCCCATAGGCCGCCACCCGACCCTTCAATGCCGAGGTCCCGCAGGCTCAGAGCAGATTAGAACGGCGCCAGCAGGACTTTGACTTAGCGGGACCCAGAGAATCGCGGGGAGGGGCCGCGTAGAGCGACCAACGGGGAATCGTGTGCAGGTGTCGGGGCGGCGTGGCCTGGTCGCAAGGATTCTCCGGCCCAGCCCAGGGCTGGGAGAATTCCGCCCCTATTTCCCATTGAAGCCACCACACGTCGGCGGGACACCCGTAAGCGGGGATGCGCTGCCATCGGGAAAAGAGAATCTTAACGACCAGAGAATTTCATCCCATGTCTCTTTTTTCAGCAATAATCAAGAAGCTTAACACCATCCTTAATAAAGCAGCCCGCATGATGGGTGCCCCCCATCATCTTAAACAATCACACCCTCCGCCAAGGACAGTGGTTGCAGGATGTACCAGATGCACTGCAACAATTTACCGAGAATCTTTCAACAGCACCTTCCAAACATGTGGGACGGGATTCTCCCTTTTGGGGACTAAGTCCCCATGCCCGCCAGAAAACAGGCGAGAATCACTCCGGACTTTTTCCTCGAAAGGCATACAGGACCGGGGTATTTTTGGGTGGGTGGTCTGGGTCAGGCGCGCAGCCGATCGGGGGCAATAAATACACGGTCTAACTCTGCGGTCTGAGTCCACCATGGAGCACGGTGCAGCAGCTGGAGGCCGCCGCCGTACGCATGTGCAACCTCTGACCTGGAAGTCCGTATCTGCAGCTGGAGCTGCGAGTTTCACGCCGGCTCCCTGCTGGCCCCCTGAAGGGCTGTGAATATGTGGCCTTGTGACGCCAGTTTTTCTGGTGTGAAATGCCACAGTTTTCATGATGGCATGAGGACATAGTCCCTGAAACGGAGAATCCAGCCCTATATTTGGTATAATATTGACATTCCTTCACTGTTGATGAATCAAAATCCAGGAACTCACTAATAAGATTATGGATGTGCTGACACATCAGATTGACTGCTGCAGTTGAAAAGGTAACTCATAAACACCTTCAAGGGTACTTAGGTGTGGGCAACAAATACTGACATTGCCAGCAATGCCAACATCCCATAAATGAATGAAACCAATCTGAGTTTTGGAGCAGCACGGTGGCATAGCGTTAGCACTGCTGCCTCATGGCGCTGAGGACCCAGGTTCGATCCCAGCCCCGGGTCACTGTCCGTGTGGGGTTCGCACATTCTCCCCGTGTCTGCGTGGGTCTTACCCCCACAACTCAAAGATGTGAAGGATAGGTGGATTGGCCACGCTAAATTGCCTCTTATTTGTAAAAAAAAAGGATTGGGTACTCTAAATTAATTAAAAACAAATCTGAGTTTCATCTAGTGGTTTGGTAAGCGGATGGGTCTGCAGTTTGATGATGCTGACTTGCGTGCCAGTCCCAGCCATAATCCCGACCCTGTTTTAGGTTCAGGGATGGATCAACTACATGCCGGCAATGGCGGACTGCCAATTGAGTCCAGCTTTTTGTTAAGGGGCCTGTTAAAGACATGTTCCCACATCAAGTGGGATCTTCAGTCGGCAATGCAGGCAGCCCACATTGACTTGGATCATGTTCAGGCCAACGTGGTGTGCTCAGGGAGGGAAAGGATGGTTTTGGGAGCCTGATGAATCGTGCAAGGGACCCACCCTCTCCCCTGGACCTATAATGGCTGACGAGCGATAGTTGCTGACAGGTATGGGTTCTATAAGCATAATAAACGCAGTACTTGGCTTGTCTACCTTCAGATCAGCAGCTGGTGATACGGTCAGCCAGTTTGCAAGGTTGTTCTTTGTCTACCTCGAATACTTTTACCATAATTCTTTCCCATCAGCATGAATTCTTATCATGTGCCCAAGAAAGTATAACTGTCTCTCCCTGATCTTGGGCAAAGTTCATTTTTTGTCAGATTTTACTAGCATTGCAAATATATTTCTCCTTAAGCAAGGAGACCAAACCTGTAAACGGTACTCTAGGTGTGGTCTGATCAATGCCCTGTATAGTTGCAGCAAGATTTCCCAACATTTGCTCCATCCCCCTGCAATACAAGTCAACATTTAATTTGCCTTCCTAATTACTTGTTGCGGCTGCATGCTTTTTTTGTGATTTCCTCTGTACATTCTGCAATCTCTCTCCATTTAAATCTTTTTCTCTTTTTTGTGTTCTTCCTGCCAAAGCGGATAACCCTGCATTTTCCTACATTATACTACAGGTACTCGTGTGGCCCATTTATGTCTCATTGCAGATTCTTGGTATCTTCCCCACAACTTGCTTTCTGAGTTATCATTGTATCATCAGCAAATTTGGTTACAATCTGTCAGACTCTTCATCCAAGTCATTAATATAGATCGTCAATGATTCAGACCCCAGCACCGATCCCTGTAGCACTCAACTAATTTCAGATTGCCAACCTGAAAATGACCATTTATCCCTATGCTGTTTCCTGTTAGCTAACCAATCCTCTATCACTGCTAATATATCATGCCTAACGCCATAAGCTCTTATCATGTACAGTAATCTTTTATTTGGCACCTCATTCAATGCCTTTTGGAAGTTCAGATACGCTACTGGTTTCCATTTTTTCACCCTACTTGCTATATATAGAGCGGCACAGTGGCACAGCTCCAGGGACCCGGGTTCAATTCCGACCTCGGGTGACTTTCTCCCCGTGGGTTTCCTCCGGGTGCTTCGGCTTCCTCCCACAGTCCATAGAAGTGCAGGTTAGGTGGATTGGCCATGCTAAATTGCCCCTTAGTGATCAGGCTGATGGACTTGAGGTTGTTTTCGTTAGAGAGAAGAAGGTTAAGAGGTGACTTAATAGAGGCATACAAAATGATCAGAGGGTTAGATAGGGTGGACAGCGAGAGCCTTCTCCCGCGGAT
The DNA here is from genome assembly GCF_902713615.1 of Scyliorhinus canicula. NCBI lineage: Eukaryota > Metazoa > Chordata > Chondrichthyes > Carcharhiniformes > Scyliorhinidae > Scyliorhinus > Scyliorhinus canicula. The sequence goes on from NC_052149.1 coordinate 139,694,095, forward strand.
GGAGGTGGCTAGAACGAGGGGACATAGCCTTAAATTGAGGGGTAATAGATATAGGACAGAGGTCAGAGGTGGGTTTTTTACGCAAAGAGTGGTGAGGCCGTGGAATGCCCTACCTGCAACAGTAGTGAACTCGCCAACATTGAGGGCATTTAAAAATTTATTGGATAAGCATATGGATGATAAGGGCATAGTGTAGGTTAGATGGCCTTTAGTTTTTTTTTCCATGTCGGTGCAACATCGAGGGCCGAAGGGCCTGTACTGCGCTGTATCGTTCTATGTTCTAAAAGGATAGATGGCGTTACTGGGTTATGGGGATAGGGTGGAGGCATGGGCTTCAGTAGAGTGGTCTTTCCAAGGGCTGGTGTAGACTCAATCGGACGAATGGCATCCTTCTGCACTGCAGGGATTCTATGATCAAAAAGTTTGTTAAAGGCTTTAAATTTGTCAGAAATGATTTCCCTTGCACAAAATCATGTTGACTCTGCCTGATTGTATTAAGAGGCGGGATTCTGCCGTAATCGGCGGGGCGGGGAACTCCGGCGGGAAGGAGTGGCGTGAACCACTCCGGCGCGGGCCGCCCGGATTCCGCACCGCCAGGTCCCGCCGGTAAGGACCTACTCCCAATTTACGTCGGCGGGACCGGCAAAAAAAAAACAGGCGGCCACTCGGCCCATCGCGGGCAGGAGTATCGCATGGGGGAGGCCGCTGCCAGTGGCCGCCGACCGACGCGGCGTGATTCCCGCCCCCGTCAAATCCCCGGTGACAGAGAATTCGGCAGCCGGCGGGAATCCCGCCCATTATTCGTCTAAAGATCCTGCTATTACCTCCTTAAAAATGGATTCTAGCATTTTCCCAACGACAGATGTGCGACCAACGTGCTCATATTTTCGGGTTTTCTGTCTTCCTCCTTTCTTGAATAATGGTATTAGATTTGCAGTTTTCCAATGTATTGGAACCTTTTCAGAATCTATGGAATGTTGAAATATGATCACCAATCTCTGCAACTACTTACTTTACCATGCTTGGGTGCAGGCCATCAGATTCTGGGGGCCTATCAGCATTTAGACCTATTTGTTTTCTTAGTGTATTTTCTAATGTTTATGCTTTTCAACTATTTTTGAGATGCTTTTTGTGTCTTCTATTGTGAAGACTGATACAAAATACTTGTTCAAAGTCTCTGCAATTTGCTTGTTTCCTAGTTATACCCTCTCCGGGACCAATGCTCACTCTCTCGGCTCATTTTCTTTTTATATACTTGTAGAAACTTTTACTGACTTATTTTGTGCTACTTTTCTCTCCTGCTCCAGTTCCTCCCTTTTTCTTGAGCCATCCTTTGCTGATTTTGATAATGTTCCCAACCTTTTGGCTAACTACGAATCTTTGCAGCAATGTACATCTTTTCTTTCAATTTGATTCCATCCTTAACTTGCTTAGTTAGCCATAGATGGTTGAGCCTTCTCGTGGTGTCTTTCTTTACAATGGCACATATTTTGTTGAGAGTTATGAAATACCTCCTTAAATGTCTGCTACTGCTTCTCTATCGTCATACCAATTAACCTATTTATCCATTCCACTTTAGCCCACTCTACCTTCATACCATTGTAATTACCTTTATTTAAATCTAAGACACGAGTTTCAGACCCACATTTTGCATGTAAACTCAAACTGAATGTAAAATCCTATCATGTTATGATCACCTAGAGAATGCTTTACTTTAAGGTAATTAATTAAGAGGTTATTAATTAATTACTGTTCAAGGCCCAAAGCACCCCATCCTACTGAAACAGCCATTTACTTCCAGTAATTTAGTACATTGTATTCCCTGCTCATAACGTGGTCTCCTATACAGTGGGGAGACCAAACACAGATTGGATTGCAGAACACTTCCAGTAGTTCGCAAGCATGATCCTGCCTGAGCTGCTGATGGCCTGTCATTTTTATTCTCTACATTGTTCTCATGCTGACATCTCTGTCCTTAGCCTGCTGCACTGGTCCAGTGAAGCTCAACATAAGCTTGAGGAACAGCACCTCACCTTTTCTGAGGAACTTTACAGCCTTCCGGACTCAATATTGAGTTCCAGCAATTTAAGACCATAAATTCTGTTCCTCCACTATGCTTCGTTTTCTTTGCTTTTCTCTTAGTGTTGCTTTCAGTCACCTGCTCTCGGCATATTTTTGTTTGTTTTCTTGTCCCATCCCTTTTTGATTTTCTGTTATTCAATCACTCCTGCCTTCCACCCGATCAGCGACTTTCTTTTGTCTTTGTCCCACCCACCCCTTGCTTGAGCTCTTTTATTTACAACTTTTACCACTTCTGATGAAAGATTATCAAGTCTCTTTCTCGCTCCACAGATGCTGCCAGGCCTGTTAAGTGTTCCAATATTTCATGTTTTTATTTCTGGAATTTACTTCTCGATCAATTAATCTTGTCTTATAACACATTCTCAGTTCCAGCCTGTTTCAAATTGTTCCAAATTGTTCTGTCTGTACCTCCTGCTGCCTTGGGAAAGTGGGCAGCATAATCAAAAACTTCTTCCACCCGGGTTATTCTCTCTTCCATCGGGGAGGAGATACCAAATTCTAAGAACACACACTAACAGATTCAAAAACAGCCTCTTCCCCGCTGTTACCAGACTCCTGAATAACCCTCTTATGAACTGACCTGAATCCTTCACACATCTATTGAGTAGTACTACACTTCATATATTCACCCGATGCCTGTATCTGTGTATTTAAATTGTGTATTTATGTATGTCCTATTTTTTTCATGCATGGAACGATCTGTCTGGACTGTACGCAGAACACTTTTCACTGTACCTCGGTACATGTGACAATAAATCAAATCCAAATCTAAATATACTCTTACGATCTCATCCTTCAGGCCATCTTGGCCATTAAATTTGTTCAATCTTTATGAAGATGACACCCTCCCGTATTATTACAGTACCTTTCTCTCAAGCCACCATTCTGTGTTGTTCCTTGTGTCTTAATAAAGCTCGAAGTCTCAAAGGTGGAGAAGATGCTTTATTGTGAATTTGTTCTGTCTTCAGAGCTTAACTTACAGCTACCTCAAATGCTGCCTGCCTGTGTCTGCCAGTCCTACTGCCAAGTCCCCCTTCTGTGAAGTGTCCTCACTTCCTGTCACTGTGTATTTATAGCTCTCCCGTGCTCCCTCTAGTGCTTGCTCAGTTGTATTGCATCTACACTGATACACAATCACCACATCCCCCCTTTTTCTTTACATATTTTCTGTACATCGTTAAAGAAAATTGTACAAAAGTTACTTATGATATGTGTATCTATACAAGTGATGGTGCTATTGCATATTTTACAAAGCCAATTTATATTTATGAGTCCAATCTTAATAAAAACATTTATGAGTCCAAACTTGATGAATTTATTCACTGAGTTTTTTCTTTTTGTTGTTGACGTGGTGATATTGATATTGCAACTCCGTTGTGAATGTTGTCAGTGTTCTTGTTATTTTAAGTAACCAATACGTCATCCCATGGTGTTTGCATGGTCGAACCACTGATGTTGACTGACATGGACTTTCTTCTCTGCTTGTGGTATCGATTTAGTATGTCATCTGCCTTGAAAGCTGATGTGCTTGCTTGTTCTGGAGCAGATGTGAGTTTGTGCGATTCGTTGTTATCCCATGGCATGTTTGTAGTCTTGTCATTGCTTTGCAGTGTGCTGTGGCATTGTCCTTCATGTGCAGAGTTGTACCATTTTGTACAAGTCGTTGTTTCATTGCTGTTGTTTCTGTCATTCCTGTCTTTGTTGTTTTCGTTGCCGTACTTGTTGCTTCTGTTCTTGCTGTTGTTGTTCTCGTTTCTGCTGTGCTTCTTGTGGCTTTTGTTTTTCTTGTTATGCTCAATGAGTGTCCCGTGTGGATAATTTGAGGCATTGTCACAGTTATTGGTGCGAGTGTCCTTTGTGGAATCTGTTACATTGAACGTTTCGCATCGAGAATGGTGAGAATGATCTGATGTTGCATTGAAGCTGGTTACATCAGTCATTTGTGGTGGATTTAATTCCTCGTCTTTGCTTTCTTGGTGCTCCTCTTCTGGAGTCAAATTCTTCACGATTTCATTTGATACGGTCTCTCTGGACTCTTGGTGCTCCTCTTCCGGAGTCAAAATCTTCAAGATTTCAATTGACGTGGTCTCTCTGGACTCTTGGTGCTCCTCTTCTGGAGTCAAAATCTGCATGGTTTCTATTGGCGTGGTCTCTCTGGACTCTTGGGTGGCCCTACTCTGTGCTTCTGTACAGACAAGCTGAGAACTGTCAGTCTCGCTGTGATCCTGTACCTCCTGTATGTCGAGTGTGATCACCTTGTCACTGTTTTCGCATGCTGTGGGTAGATGTACATTGTCTTCTTCTTGATTATGTGAACTTGGTAGACTTTCATAGTCTGCTTGCGGTTGCTCAGATACGGCGGGTTGACTTTCATGGTCTTGTTCATGCATGGTGTTTGCCAGGGAGTGTTTGCTTGCTTCCCTTTTGGAGTCTTCATCCACCACTGTGGAGCCTGTCATCGCTCTCTGTGGAGTCTTTCTGTGCTCTCTGTGTGGCGTCGTCTTCGTCTTTGGTATGCTGTCATCCAATGTATCGACGGTCTGCCATGGCACCATGATGTTGGATTCATCTACCACGAGTAGATTCGTGTTGAGCTTTGCGACCGTGTCGCTGATGCTGTGATCAGCATATCCGAATAACTCAGCCATGTCGAGTAGTATTGTTCGCAAACCAAATCATCTTTTTTGTTTTGGATTTGGTATCGTTGTCTTCATCATTTTTTGCATATCCGAATAACTGAGCCATGTCTGAGTAGTATTGTTCGAAAAACAAATCATCTTTTTTTGTTTTGGATTTTTTTTTGTTCTCTTCACTTTGGGTGGTGCAGACTGCTTTTTCCAGGGTGTTGTAAGAGTTATTTTCAACTGCTGGTTTAAGTTCAGGCGTTTTTCTGTATTTTGAGGCAAGAAAATGTGGTTTTACAGCTTTAAGTATCTTGTTTTCAATTTTCGGGCATTTCCCTTTTAAGTAGGCATGGTCCGGATCCTCAGACGTCATGACGCTCGGGACATCATGCGTATGAATCAATTGCGCATGCGCAAATCGGCCTTCCTTTACTGTGCGGTTTTGTGTCCACTGTGCATGCGCGGCGTGCGCATGTGCATAACGATCCGCGGCCAAAACGTTTTGAGACTGCATGCGCGGCTTGATCATGCGCATAACGATCAGCAACAAGAACTTTTTTTAACAGAATGCAAAACGGGTGATTGTAACTGCGCATGCGCGGCTTCTGTTTCCTGCGCATGCGCAGACGCAGATTTTAGTACTTTGTCTCCCAGAGACTGTAAAATGTGCTCCAACGCCATTTTATCGCGGACTTCAGCGTTTTTTTCCCCTGAAAGTTGTAAGTTACCTTTTCCTTTCGATCTGTACTGGATTTCAGCGTTTTGGCTTTGTGAAAAATTCTGGTTACTTTTTTCTTTTGATCTCAACTGGATTTCAACATTTTGTCTATGTGAAAAGTTCATGTTACTTTTTCCTTTTGATCTGAACTTGACCTCAGCATTTTGTCTCTGTGAAAAATGCATTCTTCCTTTTGAGCTGTACTTTTCACTCGCGATTTCTTGACTGAACCCTTTCTGTCCTGATGGTGATTGTTTGAGTTTTGCATCACTCAGTCTCTGTGCAGTTTGGCCTCTGAGCATACAGTGTTGTTCAAATTTCATACAGTACTCTTCAAATTTTTTTAGTATTATTTGTAAGTTGTTGCTGTCTTCAGCTTTTGAGTATTTAAATCCAGTATATACTTTTCTAGCTTCATGTCCTGCGATGAGCAGTGCTATTTTCATTTCGTCTGAGGCTGCTGCTAAATCATTAGCTATGATATAAAAATCGAACATTTGTTTAAATATTTTCCAGACATTTCTTACATTGCTGGTCATGTTCAGCTGAGGTGGGCGTCCAACACATCCTCGAATAAGCGAGGTCTTCCCAAGTCGAATGTCCAGTAGGAGGTTTCCATGCCATTTTGGTCTTTCTGTGTCTGCAGCTGAGTTGTCTTGTAGTAAGCGTCTGAAGCCACTGCTGGTACCATGTGTTGTTCCTTGTGTCTTAATAAAGCTCGAAGTCTCAAAGGTGGAGAAGATGCTTTATTGTGAATTTGTTCTGTCTTCAGAGCTTAACTTACAGCTACCTCAAATGCTGCCTGCCTGTGCCTGCCAGTCCTGCTGCCAAGTCCCCCTTCTGTGAAGTGTCCTCACTTCCTGTCCCTGTGTATTTATAGCTCTCTCGTGCTCCCTCTAGTGCTTGCTCAGTTGTATTGCATCTACAATGATACACAATCACCACATATTCATGCTTGATTCTCTGTCCTACTGTGTAACTACTGTCAGAGAGTCTATAAATCACTCCCACAATCGCTTCCTTTGCTATATCTGATCTCCATGCAAATAGAATCTACATTTTGATCCAAATCAAGGCCATTTGTCGCTATTATACTAATCTCATTCCTTATGAATAGAGCTCCCCCACCTCCCTCTCTTCCTGAAATGCCAAATACCCAGGAATATTCAGATCCCAAATGTGGCCTGAAGTTCCAAAGAAATGTTAACTCTGATTCTCTCTCCACAGTTGCTGTCAGAACTCCTGAGATTTTCCAGCATTTTCTGGTTTTTTTTTCTGCAAATCTCCAGCATCCACAATATTTTGCTTTTATTTATGTTATTCAGTTATGTTCATTCAAGGGTAAATATTGCCCATGGCACCAGGGAAAACTCTCCCATTCATCTTTGTAGTAGCATAATAGGAGTTTTTTACACCTACATGTCCTCAAATTAACATCCCTTTCGAAGCACAGCACCTCCAACTGTGCACATTCCCTCATTGACCAGAAACTGAACTGGACAACCCATATACGTACTGTGGCTACAAGAGCAGGCTAAAGGTTAGGAATCCTGCGGCAAGTAACTCGCCTCCTGACTCCCCAAAACCTGTCGACTATCTACAAAGTACAAGTCAGAAGTGTGATGGAATATTCTCCCCTTGCCTGGATGAGTGCAGCTCCAACAACACTCAAGAAGCTCAACACCATCAAGGATAAAGCAGTCTGCTAGATTGTCATCCCTTCCACAGACACTCACTTCCTGTGGTAGCAGCATTTACTCTGTAAGATGCACTGCAGGAACTCGCCATGCAGTAAAACAAGAACAGCGGATACATGGAAACACCACCACTTGGAAATTTCCCTCCAAGCTACTCATCATCCTGACTTGGAAATATATTGCCATTCTTTTACTGTCACTGAGTCAAAATCCTGGAACTCGCTCTTTAACAGTTGCCTGCACTACATGGACTGCAGCGGTTCAAGAAGTCAGCTCAGCCCCAGCTTCTCAAGGGCAATTAGGGATGGGCAATGACGCCCACATCAATTGACTGAATTTTTAAAAGTATTATACTGGGGTATCAGCCTTGACATTCTGCTGATATCCCGGGAGTGGGACCCAAACTCACAAATTTTTATCTCGGAGGCAAGAGCTCCTCACAAAATTACTGCTGACATCTGCTGGAAAGAGCAATAGAGAAATTTACAGAAGAGTTATGTTTTTCAAATGGCTAAGTTAGTGTGAAATATGGATTATTTATATTGATTTGGCTGCACCGGCAAACATTGCAATGTGATTGGGAATTCATTTCTGTGAGTTTCTTAAATTTTTGAAGAGCCTATTGATATAACTTATTGTTTAATGGTGTGTGGCCGATGCTGGCTGGGCCAGCATTTATTGTCCATTCCTACTTGAGCTTGAGCTGGTGGTGAGCTGCCTTCTTTAAACTTTGCAGTACATATGGTAGGTACACTCACATCGCTGTTAGTGAGGGAAATGTAGGATTTTGACCGGACGACAGTCAAACTGTTGCCATGCATCTGCTGCACTTGTCTTTCTTGGTGGTAGAAGTCACAGGTTTTGAATGTGCTGTTGAAGGTGCATCGTGTAGATGGTTTACAGTGCATTTTGTACATGGTACACTGTGCTGCCACTTTTGTGTTGGAGCTGGAGAGAGTGAATGTTGAAAGAGATGGATAGGGTGTCAGTCAAGTGGTCTGCTTGGTCCGAGATGATGTTGAACTTCTTGCATGTTGTTGGAGCTGCACTTAACAGGCAACATGAGTATTCTGTCACATTCCTGGCCTGTACCTTTTAGATGGTGGACAGGCGTTGGCGAGATAGGAGTATTCTAAGCTGTCACCTTATTCTGTGATTGGGTCTTTCTGACTTGGGCTGTAGGTGTGGGACTTATTTCTTGGACAGACTGTCAACATACTTTGGTATCAACTTAACACTTGTTTACAAGGAGACTACTTATGAACAGGTTACAGAGCAGGCTTGTTCTCATACTTTGCTTTCACACAGTGCTGACCCATTTCCCACTTTCAACACATTCTGCTATTTTACTTTCACACAGTGCTGACTTTTATTCCGCCATTAACACATGAAGCTTAAATCTTTAATATTAAGATTGCCATTCCCGTTGTCTTCTATTCATGACATTGTTGTCATTTTATCTCTCCTGATCTCCAACCTATGCTTAATCTATTCTTCTGCACCTGACCTGCACCCCATTTTATTCAACATAGAACATACAGTGCAGAAGGAGGGCATTCGGCCCATCGAGTCTGCACTGACCCACTTAAGCCCTCACTTCCACCCTATCCCTGAAATCCAATAACCCCTCCCATCCTTATACCAGCCAGAGGAAAGTTTTTTCCTGATCCCCAATGACTCCAGTTTTGTGAGGTATCCTTGGTGCCACACTTGGTCACATTCTGCCTTGATCTGAAGGATAGTCATGCTCACCTCACCTCTGGAGTTCAGTTCTTTCACCAAGTTTGGACCGAAGCTGTAATGAGGTTACAGCCCTGGTGGAATCCAAATTAAGTGTAGGCGAACAAGTTATTGCTTAGTAATAACTTGATTTAGCAAGTGTCGATGACACCTTCCACAGGTGTGCTGATGATCGAGAGTAGACTGATAGGACGGCAATTGGCCAAGTTGGATTTTTCTGTATTTTTGGGGACAGAGCGTATATACTTTGTTTGAGGCCCGGAGGAGGGAGGGAGGCTGTGGGGTGCATGGAATTGCATGCACAGAATTCCCTCCGGGATCTTGCCTGTCCTGGGCACAATTTTATGTTGGGGCAGGTAGGGCCTCAGATGGCTATTAAGGTGTTTTTAAGGGTCGTTGTCCACCTAGCCTTAATTTTCAGACCGGTGGGCACCAGGTAGCTGAAGGTGGGGGAAAAAAATAAAATAATTAATGGGCGGAGAATTGCCAGGGGCGATTCACGCGGCGCTGCTCCGACGCAGGTCCGCTGATCTCCGGTGACCGGAGAATTGGCGCCGGCGCGGTCAGCGCAGCAGTGGTCAGGGGCCGCGTAGACGATTCTCCACACGCGATGGGCCGAGTGGCCGCCGAGATAGGCCGAGTGCCACCGGCACCGTTCACGTGTGGGGGGGGGGGGAAGGGGATCTGACCCCCGGGGGGGGGGCCTCCACGATGGCCTGGTCTGCGCGATCGGGGCCTACCAATCGGTGGGCCGGTTTGTCCTGGTGGGGGCCTGTGTTCCTCCACGCCAGGCCCCTGTAGCTCTCCGCATGTTGCGTCGGGGCCTGCGTGGAGAAGGAAGCCCATGGACATGCGTGAATTCGCGCCGGCCAAAGCGCGCATGCGCAGACCCGCGGCACCCGTTCTGACGCCGGTATCGGCAGCTGGAGCTGCGTGAGTCGCTCCTGTGCCATGCTGGCACCCTGTGGGGCGCAGGATCGCTGCTCCTTGGGGCCTGTTGATGCCGTCGTAAAACGATGGCGTCAACACTTAGCCTCAGGATCAGAGAATCCCGTTCAACATTCTCGATCTTGGGCAGGAAGGTGGAGATGTGTGGTCCTCCTCCGCATTGACCACCACCCCTTCAAATTGGTGTCATCCACAAACTTAGAAATTGTCTTCTTGGTTGTGAACAATAGTGGCTCCAACACTGATCCTTGTGGGACTCTATTTTATGTCTTCTGCTAATGTGAATAGCTACCCTTTAGACTTGCTTTCTGCCTTGCAATCTGCCAGCTGAGCATTCTGCTATTTGTTACTTGCCTCCTGACTCCCTTATGCTCTGACCTCAATCATTAGTATATCATGCAGTAGCTTATCAAAAGTCTTTTGGACATTCAGATTTATTTCATCTGCTGCATTACCCTGATCTGCTTTGTCCTTTACCTTGTCAAAGAATTCAGAATGGTTGGTCAAATGGGACTTTTCCATTTGAAATCCATTCATTGTTACATTTTTGATTTCTAGACGTTTTCTAGTATTAACTTTAGTCGGGATCCTATTTTTTTCCTACTGTCAACTCAAAGCTAATTGGCCTCTAATTCTCCAGACACGTTCTATCTCCCTCCTGAGATGCGCGGTTCTCTGGCACTATACCTTTTTCTAATTAATTATTAAATTTGTGTAATAGTACCTTGATTATCTCATTAGATTCTTTTAAAATGCACAGATTCAACCTGTCCAGTCCAGGGGTATATTTCTATTTGAGGTTTATTAATATTTACTTTTTTTATTTAAAATATTTTTATATAATTTCTAATTCCATCTTCAGATGTCTGTCCACCGATCAGTCTGCCTGAAACATAATATAATAATATAATATTTCTGCCATTCCACCATTACTGCATGTGATTTTATCCTAACCGTCTGTTGGCAGCCCAATTCTTGCCTCAGCTGTTTTCTTATTTCTGTGGCTGCAGTATAGGTTATGCCATTCAATTAGATCATGGCTGATCTGTATCTTGACCCTCAGCCACTATAGCCTTCGAGAGTTCCAGATTTCCATTTCATTTTGTGGATGAAGTGCTTTTTGACACCACACCTAAGTGGAAAGACTGTAGTTTAAAAGTTATGCCTTCTTTTCTTATAATCTCTCTTTAATGGAAATCGTTCCTATCTGCCCTATTTACTCTTTAATAAACACGTGATGAAAATGATTGACTAAGTCATATCTTATCTCCCATACTCAAGGGGATACAAGCTTGATCAATGCAACCTACCCTCATGATTGAACCCTTTCAGTCCCTGAAGAGTCAAAGTAGAGCACTGAATCAATTATTCACTTCCTTTCCTGTGCCCATTGTGGAGCCCAGGAATTTTCTTGCATCTTCCCACTGCTTGACATCCTGTGTTGGTGACACTGAGAGGATGGGACACGTTTGAGGTAACTTTGGTGTGAACTCTGACAAGTTAAAGCATGAAATATTTTTGTTACATGAGAGAGATTCTCTTGATTCACTGCTTCCAGGATAATTTCCTTCATTCTCTGACTCCACCATATCTTCTTGTGACTTGATTCCAAGTTGTCCTTGGTCCTCTGCTGCCTTACCTAAGTGGCCAGCCAAGAGCGAGATCTTCTGGGTTCTTCACGCAAGATCCCGCTGACGGTGCACCCCACTGTGGGTTTCCCAGCTGTGTGGGGTGGTATCAATGGGAAATCCCATTGACAGTGGCAGAGCCAGAAGATCCTGCCAGCAGCCAATGACAGGCTGCCTCCCACCACAAAGAAACATGCTTAGGGAGGCCAGAGAATCTCACCCTAAATCATCAGAGAATAGGATTTGAAACTGGAACCATCCAGTCTGCTTTGTTTTGCAAGGAATGGTGTCTTTACTCACAATGTCATGGGGACAGCTGGAACAATATGTTCTTTCATTAGGTTCAGTGGTTTGGTGGCACAGAGTCCCTCCTGCACTGCCTCTTGATGCACTAGTGTCTGTCTTGCCCTCTTTCCAATTTCCAAACCACCCACTGACCAAGCAGGTCTGAAGATATCTCCAGTAACCAGAGGACTCCGATTTTAAGTAATTCTCAAAAAATAGGGGGAGAAATGAGTTTTACGCAGCTGGGTATTAAGATCTGGAATGCACTGTCTGAAATAGTCATGGGAGGAGATTCAGTGTAACTTTCAAAAAGGAATTGGATAAAGACTTTAGGGATTTGGAGAAAAAGCAGAAGAGTCAAACTAACTTAGTAGCTTTTTCAAAGAGCCTGAACTCTGTGACTGATTCAGACCTTTCCAACATACAGTTTCTGTTGATAGAATAATTGAATGCAATAAGTGATTAAACAGGCAGCCAGGCGGCAAAACGTCAAACTCTTCCAAAAGTGCTGAGGTTTCCATAAACTGGGATCAGCACAACATTCGGATGTAATTACTTCAAAACCCAGAGCAGCCTTACTTCAGCAACTCCTGTTGCAATTGATCTCAGCAATTGGCTTGCTGTTCCCTCATATTTCCCACTGTTTAGTTAGGAATCACAAGCCCAACTCACGGGTTACTCGTGAGTTACTACCTGGAGTGATGCAATGTTAGTGGTTGAGTTTAACCATCTTACAGCATATCACTGCTTGACGTATTTCACATTTATTAATCCATCAGTGAAACTTACATGCTCAGTCTCTTCTGATCCATCCCAAGAGTACGTATAAGTCTACCAGCTGCCATACCTTCATAAACCATACATGCTACTTGATCAGACCGGACGGAGAGTTTTGTGTACCATTCAGGTGAGGCAAAATCTTGAATTGCTTTTTGTCTGCAAAAGTTAACTGTCGGTGTAAAATGCTGAAGATTAATGTTGATGAGCACTGGTGTGAATTGGACTCCATTTCATAGAGTCAAATTCCAACTATTCTGTTCACTTAGAAAACTACTGCTTTGTCCCAGATGAACATACGAATTAGGAGCAGGAGTAGGTAATTTGGCCCCTCCCTGACATTTAAAAAGATCTTGACTGATCCCAATGTGACCACTTTCCTGTCTACCCCCTTTGACTCCCTTGTCAGTCAAGAATCTATCTAATCCAGCCTTAAAAATATTCAATGGCCCTGCCTCCACTACTTCGGGTAAAGACAATGCCACAGACGAACAATTCTCTTGAGAGAAAAAGAATTCTCATCTCCGTCTTAAATCCGAGATCCTTTATTTTTAAACTTGTCCTGTAGTTCTAGTCTCTCTTAAAAGCAGAAACATCCTTTCAGCATCTACCCTGTCAAGGCCTCTCAGAATCTCTTGAGTTTCAATAAGATCACATCTCATTCTTCCAGACTCCAATGGATGCAGGCCCATCCTGTCCAATTTTTCCTCATAAGATAATCCCAGGAATCAGTCAAGAATAGAATAGAATACCTATAGTGCTTAAGGAGGCCATTTGTGTTATGGGGCTGTTAGTTGCATATTACTGCTTTTTGCTATACTTTTTGTTATATTTTCTGCAAAAAATTCCAATAAAAAAATAAATAAATAAATAAATAAATAAAAAGGAGGCCATTTGACCCATCGAGTCTGCACCGAGCCTCTGAAAGAGCCCCTATGTCCCCACCCTATCTCCATAACCCAGTAACCCCACCTAACCTTTTGGACACTATGGGGCAATTTTGCATGGCCAATTCACCTAACCTGCACATCTTTGGATTGTGGGAGGAAAGCAGAGGATACCCACACAGATACGGGGAAAACATGCAAATTCCACACAGTCACCCAAGGTTGGAATTAAACCCAGGTCCCTGACACTGTGAGGCAACAGTGCTAACCACTTGCTACCGTGCAGTTCAAGTGAACCTTTTTTCCACTGTGCCGAATGCAATTCTTTGTCTCCGTCACATGAGTTGATATTTGAAGAGCAAAAGTGTCACTGCCTTGTCCCTTCCTTTCTCTGTAACTTCCTCCAGCCCTACAATCTTCTGAGACTTCTGTATTCCTCTAATTCTAACTGCTTGCATATCTCTGCACAGCTGTGCCCTCAGCTGCTTAGGCCCTAAGCTGTGAAGTATCCTTTCTTCTCCTCTCTGTACAGTAGTCCCTTAAATTCTAGCTCTATGACCCAGCTTTTGGCCACCTATCCTAATAATTTGTCTCCAAATTAGTTCAGTAAGATTCCTACGAAGCACCTTGGATTATTCTCCAATGCTATTCTTCTTGAGTTCTCTTCCCAAAGGCAGGTCCAACCCACTGCGCCATGCCATCTTTCACCTGTAGAACAAAACATCAGATCCCGAAATCACCCCAGCCAGAATGGGGATTGAACCCCATGTTGTTGGCACCAGTCTGATACATACCGACTGTGAGTCAACTGGCTCTGCAAGGATTCAGAGTTGCCGTGGTAACATACACTTTTACATGCATGTTGTAGTCTGGATCGAAGGACAGTGATGATAAAGGATCCAATTTCTTTCCATCACATGACTGACTAGGAATCTCTCCGGCTCTTGCCGCCCGCATTGGCATGTGTTGAAAGGATTTACAAGTTTATCCTCACCCTGCTTTGTTGCATTGTGAACATCAAGTCCTGGAGTGGGACTTGAACATAGAGCTTCTGGTCATAGGACCTCTTTTCCTATGATACTGATGCCATATAAATGTGAGTTGTTGTATGAAACTATAGACCAGTTAGTTTAACATCTGCCATTGAAAAACTAGGAATCTATTATTAAGGAAGTAGCAATGGGACATTTGGAAAGTCAAAATGCAGTCCATCAGAGTCAGCATGGTTTTATGAAGAGGAAATCGTGTTTGACTAATTGTTCTTCGAAAATATAACAAGTCAAGTGGATAATGATTGTTTTCAGTCTATGTAAATGATCTGCAAGCAGGGACAGAGTGTAATGTAGCAGAATTTGGGAATGATACTAAAATAGGTGGGAAAGCATGCAGTGAAGATGAGATACAGATTTTACAGATAGATATAGATAGGCTCAGAGATTGGACCAGAATTTGGCGTTTATGGAGTTTAATGCTGAAAAAATAGAAAGGCAAATTATTATCGAAATAGAAAACAGATTCAAAATGTGGCTGGGCAGAGGGATCTGGGCGTCTTTCTTCATGAATCACAAAAAGTGGGTATGCAGGTACAGCATGTAATTAAAAAGGCAAATGGGATGTTAGTGTTTGATGCAAAGGGGACTGGAGTATAAAAGTAGAGAAGTGCTGTTGCAATCGTATAGGGTGTTGGTGAGACCACATCTGGAGTATTGTGTCCAATTTTGATCTCCTTATTTGAGGAAGGATGTGGGGGCATTGGAGGCAGTTCAGAGGCGGCCCCCCAGATTTATTCCGAGGATGAAAGGGTTGATGTATGAGGAGAGATTAAACAGTTTGGGCTTAGACTCGCTGGAGTTTAGAAGGATGAGCGAGGATCTGATCGATGTACATAAAATCCTAAAAGGGATTGATAAAGTAAGCATAGACCAAATGTTCCCCCTTGTAGGACAATCTAGAACGAGAGGTCACAGATATAGGTTGAGAGGCGGGAGATTTAGAACTGAGATGAGGAAGAACTACTTCTTGCAGAGGGTGGTGAATTTGTGGAACTCGCTGCCCCATAGTGCGGTGAGGTCTGAGTCATTAAATGGTTTCAAGAAGGAGATATAAATATTTCTGATTTTAAAAATGAGTTAAAGGGATATGGGGAACAGATGGGAAAGTGGATTTGAGACGAGGAAGAGATCAGATATGATCTGATTGATCTGGAGCAAGCTTGAAGGGCTGAATTGCCTACTTTTGCACCTCATTCCAATGTTCCTATAATGGGGGTCCTGTAGATGTAGTATATCTGGATTTCCAAAAGGCACTTAATAAAGTGCTGCACAAAAGGTTAATACACTGGGGCGGGATTCTCTCAGCCCCGACACGATTCTTCACAGAGCGGAGAATTGGCGCCGGCGTGTTAGGTGCGGCGCCGGTGCGGGCACGCTCTCTGCGGCCGGCCGGCAAATTCTCGGCCCGGGATGCGGCTGTAGTGAAAAAGCTAAGTCCCACCGGCGCCGTCCACCCCTGCTCGCGGCCGGCGGGAACTCTGCGTGGAAGGTCGGGTGGTGGCCTGTGGGGGGGGGGGGCTCCGACCCCTGGGGGGGGCCTCCGATGCGGCCTGGCCCGCGATCGGATGCTCTCTGTCCACCGGCCTCTTTTCTTCCACACCGGCCCCTGTACCCCTGCGCCTTGTTGCATTGGGGTCAGTGCATTGAAGGAGGCCACTGCGCATGCGCGGATCCCGCGGTGCCCAGTTCATGCCAGGATCGGCAGCTGGAGCGGCATGAACCACTCCAGCGTTGTGCTGACTCCTTGTAGGGGCCAGAATTACTCCTGGCAGCAGCCCGTTCACGCCGTCATAAAGTGCGACAGCGTTTACGACGGCGTGGACATTGTGCCGTTGGATGGGAGAATCCCGCCCAAGGTCTTTTGGCTGGCGGAAATGTATTAGCTTGGATAGAGGATTGGGTAACCAATAGAAAGGAGAGAATGGAGATAAATATGTATTTTCCTGGTTAGCGAGCTGTAACTAGTGGTGTGCCAAAGGGTTCGATCCTCGGGCCGTAGCTATTTATAACCTATATTAATGACTTGAATGCAGTGATAGAATGTACTGCAGCCAAATTTGGACATGACACTAAAATAGGTGGGAAAATGGATATGGATAGGTTAGATCAATGTTTTTCAAACATTTTCTCCGGTGACCCATTTTTACCAACCGGCCAACCTTCGGGCACTCCGGCTGGCTGTCTTGACCCACGGCGACCGTCACGACCACACCAGCCGACTTTCACGAGTCATGCCGCCCAACCATCATGACCCATTATTTTTGTTTACCTTTAATGCGACAGGTTAGCCTGCTTGGTCCTCACAATCGCACTTGCTTTGACATTCAATGTTACATTTCTGTATGGGTTGTTCATCAGAGGTCCTGGAGCTCACACCAGCACTGCTTTGTCCTGTTGTGGACTCTCCTTAGCCACTCTTTCTAGCAGGTTTAGTTGTGAGATCATGGCCAGTTTGTGTCTCTAGCCCTCTCTTCCCTATTACAATATGATACCTTTTAAATTTTACAGTCCTGTTGCTTGTTTGCTGCAGATAAAATGGAGGAATCGCAATCGTGTGTGACCTGCTCTCTGCCGTCGCTTCAGGCAGGAAGACTACATTGAATTTTTTTTAAAATCTTCTCCTGGGTCAGCGCACTGACGTCAGGAGGAGCTGGTGTTTCTTGCTGGGCTCTGACATTTTTTTTAAAAATAATTCTTATTCAAATTTTCACAAAATATCAATAACAAAAAATATCAAGAAAAGAAAGAACAAACCCCCCCCCCCATGTATACAAAAAAGAAAAAATAAATTAACGCCCGTCATTAGCAATGAACAAATATACACGTCCCTTCAGCCCAAAACAAAGAAAACGTTCCCCCCCCCCTCCTCCCCCCACGGGTTGCTGCTGCTTGCCTTTTTCTGCCGTTTTGCCAGGAAATCTAGGAATGGTTGCCACCTCTTAAAGAACCCCGGTTTGACCCCGGATCCTACCACCCTCGACACCGTCCTTACTACACCCTTCCAAAATTCCCCCAGCGCTGGGCATGCCCAGAACATATGGGCATGGTTTGCTGGGCTACCTGAGCACCTAATACACCTGTCCTCGTTCCCAAAAAACTGGCTCATCCTTGTCCCGGTCATGTGAGCCCTTTGCAGCACCTTAAACTGTATGAGGCTAAGCCTCGCACAAGAAGAGGAGGAGTTCACCCTTAGGGCGTCCGCCCACGTCCCCTCCTCAATCTCCTCACCCAGCTCCTCCTCCCATTTACCCTTCAGCTCCTCCACCGAGGCCTCGCCTACCTCCTGCACCACTTGGTACGTTGCCGAGATCCTCCCCTCTCCAACCCACACCCCCGAGAGCACCCTGTCCTGGACCCCACGCCACCTGCCGCCTGACAAACGCCCTTACCTGCATGTACCTAAAGGTGTTCCCCGGGGGAGCCCAAACTTCCCTTCCAGCTCACCCAAGGTCGCAAACTTCCCGTCTACAAACAGGTCCCTCAACCTCCTAACACCTGCCCTGTGCCAACTCAGGAACCCGCCATCAATTCTCCCCGGGACAAACCGGTGGTTCCCCCATATCGGGGACCCCATCGAGGCCCCCAACTCCCCCCTGTGCTGTCTCCATTGCCCCCAAATTTTGAGGGTAGCTGCCACCACCGGGCTCGTGGTATACCTCGTTGGAGGGAGCGGCAGCGGCGCTGTTACCAGCGCCTCCAGGCTCGTGCCCACACAAGACGCCATCTCCATCCTCTTCCATGCTGCCCCTTTCCCGTCCATTACCCACTTACGCACCATCGCTGCGTTGGCAGCCCAATAATACCCACAGAGGTTGGGCAGCGCCAGCCCCCCCTATCCCTGCCCCGCTCCAGGAACACCCTTCTCACCCTCGGGGTTCTGTGCGCCCACACAAACCCCGTAATACTCCTGTTAACCCGCCTGAAAAAGGCCTTCGGGATAAGGATAAGGAGGCACTGGAACAGGAACAGAAATCTCGGGAGCACCGTTATCTTGACTGACTGCACCCTACCCGCCAGAGACAGCGGCAGAATGCCCCACCTCTTAAACCCCTCCTCCATTTGCACCACCAGCCTCGTGAGGTTAAGCTTATGCAAGGCCCCCCAGCTCCTGGCCACCTGGACCCCCAAGTACCTGAAGCTCCTCTCCGCCCTTTTTAGTGGGAGCCTACCAATCCCCCCCTCCTGGTCCCCCGGGTGTACAACGAACAGCTTGCTCTTCCTCAAGTTGAGCTTGTACCCTGAGAAATCCCCAAATTCCCTGAGAATGCTCATCACCTCCGGCATTCCCCCCACCGGGTCCGCCACATACAGCAATAGGTCATCCACATAGTGCGACACTCTGTGTTCCTCCCCACCTCGCACCAGCCCCCTCCAGTTCCTCGACTCCCTCAGGCCATGGCCAGGGGTTCAATTGTCAGCGCAAAAAGCAGGGGGGACAAGGGACACCCCTGTCTCGTCCCTCGGTATAACCGAAAATACTTCGACGACCTCCTATTCGTGGCCACGCTCGCCATCGGGACCTCATATAACAGCCCCACCCACCTGACAAACCCCTCCCCAAACCCAAACCTTTCCAGCATCTCCCACAAGTACCCCCACTCAACCCTATCAAAGGCCTTCTCCGCGTCCAACGCCACCACTATCTCCGCCTGCCCTTCTACCGCCGGCATCATTATAACATTCAAGAGTCTCCGTATGTTAGTTTTCAGCTGGGCAGCACGGCGGCCTAGTGGTTAGCACAACCGCCTCACGGCGCTGAGGTCCCAGGTTCGATCCCGGCTCTGGGTCACTGTCCGTGTGGAGTTTGCACATTCTCCCCGTGTCTGCGTGGGTTTCGCCCCCACAACCCAAAAATGTGCAGAGTAGGTGGATTGGCCACGCTAAATTGCCCCTTAATTGGAAAAAATAATTGGGTAATCTAAAATTTTAAAAAAAAGTTAGTGTTCAGCTGCCTCCCCTTCGCGAACCCTGTTTGATCCTCGTGGATAACCTGCGGCACACAGTCCTCTATCCTCGTGGCTAAGATCTTCGCCAACAGCTTGGCATCTACATTTAAGAGTGAGATCAGCGTGTATGACCTACACTGCAGGGGATCCTTGTCCCGCTTAAGGATCAAGGAAATCAGCGCCCGAGACATCGTCGGAGGCAGAGCCCCCTCCTTTCCCTTGCCTCGCTGAAGGTCCTAACCAACAGGGGGCCCAACAGGTCTGCAAACATCTTATAGAATTCGACCGGGAACCCATCCGGCCCCGGCGCCTTCCCCGACTGCATGCTCCCTATCCCTTTGACCAGCTCCTCCAGTCAACCGGCGCCCCTAGTCCCTCCACCTGTCCCTCCTCCACCCTTGGGAATCTCAACCGGTCCAAAAAGCGCCTCCTCCGCTGGGGGTTCGGACCGATACAGTTCCTCATAAAAGTCCCTGAAGACCCCATTAATGTCTACCCCACTTCGCACCACATTCCCTCCTCTATCCTTAACTCCACCAATCTCCCTGGCCGCATCCCGCTTACGGAGCTGGTGCGCCAGCATTCTGCTCGCCTTCTCCCCATATTCATACACCGCTCCCTGTGCCTTCCTCCACTGAGCTTCCGCCTTTCTGGTGGTCAACAAGTCGAACTCAGCCTGGAGACTACGCCGCTCCCTCAGCAATCCCTCCTCCGGAGCCTTCGCGTATCTCCTGTCCACCCTCACCAGCTCCCCCACCAGTCTCTCCCTCTCTCTCTGCTCTCTCCTCTCCCTGTGGGCTCGAATGGAGATCAACTCCCCCCTAACCACTGCCTTCAGCGCCTTCCAGACCGTCCCCACCCAGACCTCCCCATTGTCATTGGCCACCAGGTACCTCTCGATACATCCTCGAACCCGCCCGCCCACCTCGACGTCCGCCAGCAGCTCCACCTCCAAGCGCCAAAGCGGGTGCTGGTTCCTCTCCTCCCCCAGCTCAAGGTCCACCCAGTGCGGGGCATGGTCAGAAATGGCTATCGCCGAATACTCAGCATCCTCCACCCTCGTAATCAGCGCCCTACTCATAATGAAAAAATCAATCTGGGAATAGGCCTTATGCACATGGGAGAAGTATGAAAATTCCCTGGCCCTCGGCCTCGCGAATTGAAATCCCCCCCCCCCCCCCCCCCCCCCCCCCATTATCAGGCCCCCCGTCTCCAAATCTGGAATCCGGCCCAACATGCGCCGCATGAAATCTGCATCGTCCCAATTCAGGGCGTATACATTGACCAGCACCACCCGCTCCCCCTGCAGCTTACCACTTACCATCACATACCTCCCGCCGCTGTCTGCCACCACATTTGACGCCTCAAACGACACCTTTTCCCCACCAGGATCGCCAACCCCCGATTTTCTGCATCCAGCCCCGAATGAAACACCTGGCCTACCCATCCCTTCCTCAATCTAACCTGATCCGCCACCTTCAGGTGCGTCTCCTGAAGCATGACCACATCCGCTTTCAGCCCCTTCAGGTGCGCAAACACGCGAGCCCGTTTGACCGGCCCATTCAGCCCCCTCACATTCCAGGTTATCAGCCGGATCAGGGGGCTACCTGCTCCCCTCCCCCGCCGACTAGCCATTACCCTTCCCCAGTCCGCCACGTGCCCGCGCCCCCCGCTCAGCCCGTTCCCCACGGCGGCACACCCCCATCCCGACCCCCTCCACATACTCCAGCTCCTTGGCCATTCCAGCAGCAACCCCGTACCCCCACCCCCCTCCCCAAGCTAGGACTCCCCCTAGCTGCGTTGCTCCCTCCATTGTACTCCCGCAAGTCAGCTGACTCCTGCTGACCCCGGCTACTCCCGCCATTTCTCTGACCCCTCCCAGCGTGGCGCTTCCCCTCCTCCCCAGTGTCCACCAGCAGGCTTTCCTCCTTTCCCTCCCGTTCTCAAGCAGGAAAAATCCCGCGCTTCCCAGCTCCGGCCCCGCCCCCTTCAACCCTCAGCGCGGGAAAAAGCCCACGTTTTCCACCTGCCCGACCCCACCTCCTCTACAGCAGCTCCCTTTACCGGCCTGGTCCCCTCGCGGGGCCCCAACCCCCCTTCACACCATCAGCCCCCGCACTGCAGGTCTGCCCCCCCTCCTCGAGCCCATCCAACAAACCCAAGCAGAAAACAGTGCCCCACCCGCCCTGAAAACATCAAAGAACCAACATTAAACAGAAAGCCCCCCCTCAAAATATAACACAATTACATGCAGACCCCCGCACCCAGCCCTCAGTTTGAGTCCAACTTCTCGGCCTGCACATAGGCCCACGCCTCCTCCGGGGACTCAAAGTAAAAGTGCCGGTCCTTGTAGGTGACCCACAAACGCGCCGGCTGTAACATGCCGAACTTCACTCCCTGTGCAGCACCACCTTCGTCCGATTGTATCCGGCCCTCTTCTTTGCCACCTCCGCACTCTAGTCCTGGTAGATCCGCACCACCGCATTCTCCCACCTGCTGCTCCGCTCCTTCTTGGCCCACCTGAGCACACACTCCCGGTCAGCAAACCGGTGGAACCGCACCAGCACCGCCCGTGGCGGCTCATTCGGCTTGGGTCTTCTTGCCAATAATGAGGGGCCCCTTCCAGCTCCAGGGGCCCCTGATAGGACCCAGCTCCCATCAGCGAATTTAACATGATGGCCACATAGGCCCCCATGCCTGACCCCTCCTGCCCTTCCGGAGGCCCAGGATCTGCAGATTTTTCCGCCTCAATCGGTTCTCCATCTCCTCGAACCTCTCCTGCCATTTTTTATGGAGCGCCTCGTGCATCTCCACCTTCACCGCGAGGCCTAAGATCTTGTCCTCTCTTTCGGAGGCCTTTTGTCGGATCTCTCGCCACCCACTGAGCCGTCTGGGTCTCCAGCAGCTTGTCAATTGAAGCCTTCAACGGCTCCAGCAGCTCCGCTTTAAGCTCCCTGAAGCAGCACTGGAGAATCTCCTGCTGCTCCTGCACACACTGCCTCCATGCCTCCTGGTCTCCGCCCGCCACCATCTTGTGCTTCTTCCATCGCTTCTGCTTTGGCGCTGCAACCACTTTCTTACTCGCCCCACTCCTGGTCCAGGCCATATGCTGCCGGGGAAATGTTGCTGGCTCCTTCCCACATCGGGAAACGTCGAAAAAGTACCGCTGGGGGCCCTAAAAAGAGCCCAAAAGTCCGTTCCTGGGGGGAGCTGCCGAACGTGCGACTTAGCTCCGCATAGCCGCAACCGGAAGCCGGCTGGGCTCTGACATGCGCACTGATGAGCAGGTACGCATGTACAGTGCGCCCGCATTCTGAAAGCTGGTCGCAGCTGTCATTTTTACAGCTGGTCGCAGCCGGCATTTTGAAAAGCAGGCTGCTGCGGTCATTGCACATTAATTCCTGCGATTGGGAACACTGCGATGGATGGCTCTGCGACCCTCCTAATACAACCGCCCATGACTCATCCGCGGGTCGCAACTCCGACTTTGAAAATGACTGGATTAGATGGGTGGGCCAAAATTTGGCAGATGGAATTTAACGTGGATAAGTGTGCGGCTATCTATTTTGGTCGGAGGAATGAAAAGCCAACTTTTTATCGAAATGGAGAGAAACTTTAAAATGTTTTGGTGCAGAGGGATCTGGGTGTCCTTGTGCATGAATCGTAGAAAGTTAGTATGCAGGAGCATGCATGTAAGAGGAAGGCAAATTGAATTTTGGAATTTATTGCTTATAGAATAGAGTATAAAAGTAGGGAAGTGCTGTTGCAATTGGAAAGGGCATTGGTGGGACTGCATCTGGAGTACTGCACATAGTTTTGGTCCCTTCACTTGTAGAAGGACATCAATGCATGAGAGGTGGTTCAGAGAAGGTTCATTAGATTGATTCCAGGGATGAAGGACTTGTCTTATGAAGAGAGATTGAGCAGTTCAAGCCTGTACTAGCTGGAGTCTAGAAGAATGAGAGGCGATTTAATTGAGGTATATGAGATGCTGAAGGGGATTGACAGGGTAGATGTGGAATGGATATTTCCCATTGTTGGACATTCGAGAATGCGAGGCTGTAGATTTAGGCTCAGGGGTGGCAGATTTAAAACAAAAATGAGGATGAATTACTTCCCACACAAAGGGTCATGAATCTGTCAAATGCTTTATCCAAAGTGAAGTGGATACCAGGACACAAAACAAACTTGAGGAGCAGATAGATCTGTTTTTAATTAGTTGCAGGGTGAAGGGATATATGGGCAGGAAGGTGGCGATGAGGCCAAGATGAGATCAGCCATGATCATATTGAATTGCGGGGCAGGGTCGAGGGGCTGAATTGCCTACTCCTAGTTCTTATGATCTTATGAAACAAACGCCTGACACTAAATTGCTTCCTTTTGGATAATTTTTACAGAAACACGTGATTTGTGGGAATAGAGTTATTTAAATCTTGAAGCAGGTTAACAACCTGTCCTATCATTATAGGTGCACTTAAACAACCTATTTTATATGCCCAAGCATTCCTTGTAGCCCCATCAAGTTTTAAAAGCAACAATCTAGATGACCTATTTAAGAAGCATTGTTCATGTTTGTTTTACCTGCCACTAGATGCCTGGTGACAATTATTAACAGGACCATTGGGTGGTTGAATATACTCAGCAACAAACTGCAGGGCAATCTTGGGTAATCTCAGGGGAGTCAGCAGGCAGTGTAATAACTGTTGATTTCTTCAGGAAATGTTGACCAGAGGGCATGTTTGCTATGTACAATCACAGTAATTAACATTTACTGGGCTTGACTCTGAATCTTTCATGCCACGTATCTGACCATAATCTAGCTCTATTTTGCTCTTTAAACCACTTCGCTTCAACTGGGCCCTGATTAGATACAATGATTTCTGTTTCATGTCAGATCAAAGTGAATGGAACACGTTTCTCCCGATATAATGCATTGAACAAGAATGTTCAATGAGAAATTCCTTCCATCAGTAAAATAGAGATTCAATCTTGCACTTCTGCAGTAATTATTCCTACTACCAGCTGCTTGATTACAAACCATTGTGGCACCCACGTGGTTTTGTGCGCAAAAGAGAACTGCAGGAAATTCTGGAAATAGCGGTTAAGCGTTGTGGAGGCACTGACTCATTGTTTTCATGCCAGTGAATGGGCACAACTCTGTAATCACTGACAGTTGGCATATATGTCAACATGTGCTACAAAAAGATAGGAAAAATCACAGCATATTTTAGCGGCCATTAAACTGATCGTTTCACATAAACACAGTTGTTTAGGGGGGCAATACAACTTGGGGATCTGATTCCGAAGAGAATGAGATCCAAGTAGTGAGACCCGGTTCAAGAGGCCATTTCAGATGGATTTGAGTTGGTACCAGGTGCAGTATAACTCCAGTTCAGTGTACATTGCATTTTGAGGGTGCTGTACAGACCTAATAATTTTGTGATCTTAGTATAGAGCAGGAGATCCTGCTTGCTTGCTGCCAACATTTAAAATTAGCTTCACTGCCAGGGCAACCTTGTCCATGAGTCTAACCTTTATGCAATAAACCTCTCCTCTCACTGACTTCAGTGCACCACACAGTTGAAGATATAACTCCAATCTTTCAACAGCACATCTCACACCATACATAACGGTCAGATATCTAGCTGCAACATAATTCCATCAATATGTAATCCAATCAATAAAAATATACAACTTTGTGCAGAATTGGTTAACTGCTACAGTGTTTATTTTGAGATGCTTATATTAATGAATTTGCAAGCATTGTTCATGGTAAGGCTGCGGATAGGTCATGCACTCGTGTTTCTGTTTATCTATGATTTTCTCTGTGTATTTCTCAACTTTCTTCCTTCTCTCTTTTCTACATTGTTCTGCTTTTTTTTCTCTTCTTCGTTTATATTTGGGAGAAGCCGTTTGCAGATGTGATGGGGAAGGGAGCTCCTGAGGTTTGTAGCTTATGGGCGTGATCTAACTGAATTGCAACAGAGTCCCATGTTGAGTACGTTTAGTCGGATGTTTCCCGCCGCTTACGTCGCCGAGGAAAAACCATGCAGTCGAACAGGACTTTGTTGCAATCCGGGATCCCAGCAGATAACGCCCCGTTGAGGCAGCATTTAGTCCTGTTTCTGATGGTTATAAACTGCTTGATTAATAGGGCTGAATGAGTGGGCGTGAGAACATGTGGAAGCTGTTGCCAGAGTGGACTTTCATTTCCTTTCTGGGTATATCGATAACTTCAATTATTTGCATTGTTATCAAAATGCTGAAGAAATTGTGCATTTATTTAGTTATGTAAGAATTTGTAATCTCGATGGGCTGAATGGCCTCCTTCTGCACTGTAGGAATTCTATGGTTTATCTCATGGCAAAAATCTTAAATCTGTGGCCCCTAGTTCTTGTACTATTAACTAATGGAACAGTTCTTCTTTGTGTAGTTTATCTAAACCTGTCAGAATATTGTAGACCTCCATCAAGTCTTCCTTCAATCTCCTTTGCTCCAAGAAGAAGAACCCCAGCATTTCCAACCTATCCTTGTAACAAACTCCCCATCCCAGGAACTATTCCGGTAAATCTCTTCAGCAGCCTCTCAAGGACCCTTGCATGTTTCCGAAAATGTGGTGACCAAAACTTGATGCAGCACTCCAGTTGGGGCCTAACCTGAGCTTTATAAAGGCTGAGCATCAATTCCTAGCTTTTGTACTATTAATGGAGCACAAGATTCCATATGCTTTTTTAATACTCTCAATACGTCCTGTCACCTCCAGAGAATGATGCACATGCAACCCCAGGTCCCTCTGTTACTGCCCACCCGTTACAAGTGTGTCATTTAGTCGATATCGTCTTTCCCTATCTTCTATCAAAATGTACTGTTGCTCGTTCTGGGTGAGTGTGCTTAACACTCAATTCGGCTCTGTTTCGTTCCTTAGCTGTGGAGTCGCCAGGTATCGTTAAGATACCGCCACAAGTTTCAAGTTCAAGTTCAAAGCAATAAATCCATACACCAGTTAGTAAGCTCAAACAAGACACGTTTATTATATTACAGTAATCTACTAATCATGCATATAAAACTATAAGACTAGGCTAATCCTACCACTAATAGGCCAAATACTTATCTGGATAAGGGGACTGCCGGATCAGGGAACAACGGCCTCTAGCTTTGTCCTGGGTCCGCAGGCTTCCAGTAGTTATGGACTAAAGGGGGTGAGGAGTGTCTATTCTCGTAGCGTGCGTTGTGTGACACTTACTTGGTGGCGGCTGCTGTCCAGGCCTCTCCTTCTCAACAGTGTTCTGCTGGGAGGGCTGGCTGGTCAAGGAGAGGCTGGCAGAGAGAGAGAGAGCTGGGGCCGTGGTCTCTGTCTTATACCTCTCTCAGGGTCTCGCGCCCACCTGGGCGGACCCTCCATACACTCGCAATCGATTGGGTCTCTTCCCAATTGATTGATTTGAATTTCCCAATCTCGGGGCAGTTCCTCGATCACTGGGCGGTT
The DNA here is from genome assembly GCF_902713615.1 of Scyliorhinus canicula. Lineage (NCBI taxonomy): Eukaryota > Metazoa > Chordata > Chondrichthyes > Carcharhiniformes > Scyliorhinidae > Scyliorhinus > Scyliorhinus canicula. The sequence continues at coordinate 139,720,965 of NC_052149.1, forward strand.
CTTGGGACTTATTGTTTTGGACTTCTTTTGGCGCCGAGAAGTCTGGCCTTACATTTAATGTATCGATTTGTGTTAACTTGTTTCCATTGTACCTGGGGATCGCCCGGTATCGCCTCATTAGTATGCTAACTTGTTTCTTTCACAGTGCTGTCTGGTTTCTGCAGCAGTCAGAACTGGTTTCTGCAGTAGTCAGAATACACAAGTGCTTTTGCAAGCTGCTTGCTTTTGCAACATGTCCATTTTCCCTGCATTCCTTGCAATCTTCCATTTTGTGTTGGGCAGTGGTCACCCCAGGTGGCTACAGTACCACCTTACACTTCTCTGTATTAGATTCCACCCGCCACTTGCCTTCCCTTTCTGCTAGCCTCTCTGTGTAGTTTTGCAGGCTATTTGTATCATCCTCACTTTGCCATTCTTCCAAGCTTGGTAACATCGCCAAATTTTTGAAATTCTAATCTGTATTCCAAGATTCAAGTAATTTATATATAGCTTTAAAAATCAGTGGTCCTAGTACTGATCCTTTGGGAACACAACTACCTACTGTCCTCCAGCCTGAAAAACAACAATTTACCACAACTTGTTTTCTGTCCTTCAGCCACTCCAGGACACTGACCCTCCTCTTCCATGAGTTTCAATGTTGTCTTTTAAAAAGGTGATACTTTGTTTCATACTTTTCCAAAATCTATATAGAGAATATCCACCGCATTCCCTTCATCAACCTTTTCTGTTGCTGCATCAAAACTATCAATTAACCAAGCAATATCTGTCTTTTACAAGACTGTGCTCGCTCTATTCAATAAGCTCAAACCACTCCTATTGATTTTTGTTTCCTGATTTTGTTCCTTACTCTTTATTGATGTTAAATTAACTGTCTGTAGTTGCTGGGCCTGCCCTTGCATCCTTTCTTGAATAAGGGTCTCACGCTTACCACTCTCCAATCCTTTGGCACCTCGCCTGTTTCCAGTGAAGACTGGAAGATCAAGGCAAACCCTTTCCGCCCCTACTTCTTTCAATAATCTGGGGTGTAAGCCTTCCAAACTCGGTGACTTATCCACCCTCAGTATGGCCAGCATTTTCCAGTCCCTCCTTCCTCTCAATGTTCATCCTATTTGCTTCCACTATCACATCCTCCAGCAAAGTTTTGTCAGATTCCTCCTCCTCCTTAGGTAAACACCAATACAAAGTACCCTTAAGTATTCTAGCCTTGACCTGCATCTCTAAGATTATATCACCTTATTTGTTCCTGACAGAGTTCACTCCACTAACTGCTTACAACTTACATCCTGATTTTTGGGTTCCCTTTTATGGTGACTGTCATTCTATTTTCACAATCTCTCCTTGCCAATCTTATTTCCTCTTCACCTCTCCTCTCAACTTATTGTATTTCTTTTTATTCATTCATGGGATGTGGCTGTCACTGGCTGGGCCCAGCATTTATTGCCCATCCCAAATTGCCCTTGGAATAAGTGGCTTGCGAGGCCATTTCAGAGGCATTTAAGAGTCAACCACATTGCTGTGGGTCTGGAGCCACATGTAGGCCAGACCAGGTAAGGACAGCATCCGTAAAGCATATTATTATAATCTTTATAACCTTTATTAGTGTCACAGGTAGGCTTACATTAACACTGCAAAGAAGTTACTGTGAAAAAGGTGAATCAGGTAGATTTTTACAACAATCGATAATGGTTTAATTGTCATCATTATTTGACTTTTAATTGTCACTAGTCCAGTGACAATACCAAGATGCCACTGCCTCCCAATTTAAACTGGTTCTCACTTGACTTTACCTAACATGCATCATACACCCCCAGGGGGGGCCTCCAATGTGGCCTGGCCCGCGATTGGGCGCACCGATCAGCGGGACGGCCTCCTTTCTTCCGCGCCGATCCCTGTACTCCTGCGCCACATTGCGTTGAGGCCGGCGCGGACAAGGGAGACACCACACATGCGCGGAAATCACACCGGTGGGACTGCACATGCGCGGGTTCGCGCCGGAGCTTCTGCGCATGCACGCATCCCCTGGTGCCCATTACACGGCCGGTTCTGCAGCTGGTGCGGCGTTAACCGCTCCAGTGCCGTGCTGGCCCCCTGTAGGGGCCAGAATTGCTGATCCTGGGGCCGTATTGACGCCGTTGAGAAACGCAACGGCGTTTCCAACGGCGTCAACACTTAGCCTCAGGATCAGAGAATCCCGCCCCCTGTTTTTGGTTCCCCCACATGTCACCCTTGTTGGCCTATTTGTAGCTGAAGCATCTCTTTCTTAAAGATCACTCATTATTCTGTTATAGTTTTATTGGCAGTTTTTAGTTCCATTTTGCTCTAGCTATATCCTTTCTCATCCTATTGAGATTAGTCCTCTTCCAGTCCGGATGTTCTTTGCTCTTCTCCATTACTAATCTAACCTTGTGTTATCATGATCGCTCTTACCCAAGATACTTGGTAACTTGCATTTTCCAGGACCAGATCCATAAATGCCTCCTTCGTGGTTGGGCTGAAAACTTACTGATCAAGAAGTTTGCCTAAACACATTACAGAAATGTCACCTCCTCCTTACCCTTTACACTATCCCAATCAATATTTGGGTAAATGAAGCCCCCCAATACGTACTCCATAGTTCTTCCACATTTTTGTGACTTTCCTGCAGATTTGATCCTTATCTCTCTCACTATTTGGAGGTCTATAGAATAGCCCTAATGGAGCTTCTCCAAGTACCTCTCCAAGTCACAACCATCCTGACTTGGAAGTTTATTGCCATTCCTTCACTTTTGCTGTGTTAAAATCCAAGATGTTCCTACCCAACTGCGAGAGAATCTTCACCACATAGTCTGCAGCAATCGCAGAAATATAGAAACATAGAAAATAGGAGCAGGAGGAGGCCATTCAGCCCTTCGAGTCTGCTCCGCCATTCATCATGATCATGGCTGATCGTCCAACTCAATAGCCTAATCCTACTTTCTTCGCATAACCCTCGATCCATTCGCCTCAAGTGCCATATCTAGCCACCTCTTGAATGTAGTCAATGCCTTAGCCTCAACTACTTCCTGTGGTAATGAATTCCACAGGCTCACCACTCTTGGGTGAAGAAATGTCTCCTCATCTCTGTCCTAAATGGTCTACCCCAAATCCTCAGACTGTGACCCCCTTGTTTTGGACACACCCACCATCGGGAACATCGTCCCTGTATCCACCCTATCTAGTCCTGTTAGCATTTTATTAGTCTCTATGAGATCCCCCTTATTTGTCTAGAAACATAGAAAATGGGAGCAGAGGAAGATGCTCACCAGAACTTCCTTGAGGACAATTAGGGATGGGCAATAAATGCCAGCGGAACCACATCCTGTGAATGAATTTGAAGAAAATGTGCTGTTAAATTACTAAGTCAGGGCAACTAAGGAGTTTATGTCAAACTATTTTTTAGTAGGTTAGTGACTCATGAGTATGGACCAGTTAAAACCTTTAATCTGATAGAAAACAGCGAGGTGCTGTGTTTCTGGGAGACGGGAGGTGACTAGTGCACCTGTCACTCTCTGCCTCCCTGGAATGTGTACCAACATTATTTTGTTTTATAGGACTTTAGTATTCCTAAAGCTTACACTCGGCTTGATGCCAGAGAACTTCAGCAGTTATCAGTTCAATTGTATTAAAATAACTGCTTTCCTTGGGAAATTATTCAGCTGTGAAGAGCAAAGGGGTGATAAAATACTCATTTGCTGCAGGGACAGAAATAACTAACTTGGTACTATGCAATTTAAACATCTGTAGCCTAAAATAATTGATTCAGATTTTATTTTCATGCCTCTGGGGTGGGTGTTGGAGGCACAGATTACGTGGCTGCCCAAAATTGTTTAACTATTTCTCGGACTCATGCAATTTGCCTTGACAGTCACAAGTTAGAGTTGTTGCTACCCTAAAGTTAGCACAGCCACTTGACCGCCAGAAAAAATGTGCAATGTATCCATTTTGTTTCTAGTATTGCCTTTTCCAGCAAATCGATTTCTATTCTCTTCTACCAGTTGTTTTGTGTGTGCATCACATATAGACTGTTTTATATGGAGAACTAGAAGCATAGACTGCTACAGCACAGAAGGAGGCTATTCTGCCTATCATTCCTGTACCGGCTCTTTAAAAGAGCGACCTGGTCAGCTCTGGTTCTCTGCAAGTTTGCTGTAACCCTACAAGCTTTTCCTTTTAAAGTACTTTATTCAATCCCCTTTTGATTGGAAGACTGATGGAAGCAGGAGAAACAGGGAGGCAGTGGCATAGTGGTATTGTTGCTGGACTAGTAATCCAGAGACGCAGAGTCATGTGCTGCGGACCCAGGTTCGAATCCCACCATGGCAAAATTCAATAAAATCTGGAGTTAAAATTCTAAAGATGACCGTGAAACCAATGTTGATTGTTGTAAGAACCCATCTGGTTCACTAATGTCCTTTCGGGAAGGAAATCTGTCATTCTTTCCTGGTCTAGCCTACATGTCACTCCAGATCCACAGAAATATAGTTGACTCTTAATTGCCCTCCGATATAAATGCTGGCCCACCCAGCGACGCCCACATGCCATGGACAAATCAAACAAAACAGATCAGACAGCACATTAAAGATCATAACTCAAGTTATGATCCTCTTCCCTGTGCTTTTTGGCAATTATGTTAACTCTGTCCTATTTGCTTGCCAATCCTCCTGCAGTGAAAACAGTTTCTCCCAATCTACTCCATCAAAACTACTCCACATTATTGTATTCTATCTACCACCAGCATTCATACTTAATTTGCAAATTAAGGAATTATGATTGGATTGGATTGGATTTGTTTATTGTCACGTGTACCGAGGTACAGTGAAAAGTATTTTTCTGCAAGCAGCTCAACAGATCATTCAGTACATGGGAAGAAAAGGGAATTAAACAAAATTCAAGAAAATACATAATAGGGCAACACTACAATGTAACTACATAATCATTGGCATCGGATGAAGCATACAGGGTGTAGTGTTAATGAGGTCAGTCAATAAGAGGGTCATTTAGGAGTCTGGTGACAGTGGGCAAGAAGCTGTTTTTGAGTCTGTTCGTGCGTGTTCTCAGACTTCTGTATCTCCTGCCCGATGGAAGAAGTTGGACGCCGGGTGGGAGGGATCCTTGATTATGCTGCCCGCTTTTCCCAGGCAGCGGGAGGTGTAGATGGAGTCCATGGATGGGAGGCAGGTTTGTGTGATGGACTGGGCGGTATTCACGACTCTTTGAAGTTCAAGATTTACACTGGCCTACACATACTACATGTAGCCGTAATGTACATGCTGTTCCATAGCCAGTCTCAACAATGTACAATGTCAAAAAATTGACTGGCACAACCTCCGCCCGACTCCTCTCCAAAATGACTTTGTGAATCAAGGCACCACTCAGAGTAGCATCGAGGTTTACAAACTATAAACCCTATAGGTTCAATTTCCAAGTCAACTGAATTAATCACGACTGGAGCAAGCGGTCCCTTCTGTTTAAAGTTGCAGATGTACTTACCTTTTTTTCCAGAAAACATCTGGGGGTCCACAATCTAGTGTTGGGCAGCTATGGATTAATTTGCATGTTGCTTTTCAGTTCATCTGTAGATAGTCATCTTACTCTCCCTGAGCCAAATTGATGACAATTCATTCCTAATCTGTGCTGAGTTGGAGTGAGTGACGTTGTGGGAGATCTGTTGTAACTGACCTTGGTCTTGCTGGAGCAGCAGAAGGGAAATTGGTCAAAGTTTGCCATTTCTGCACTGTTATTAGGTGACTTCCATAGGAATCTATGCCTGGCTGTGTGCAGACGTGAAAGATTAGAGGTTGGCTGGAACATCATCTGATTTCTCCCCATCCCATTCATCTATCTTTTCAAAATGCAGTGCTTAAGGCCATATGTGAAGGTTGGCTGTGTTAATGGGGTACCAATCACTGTATCCATCCTACCATCAGGAGATGAGAAAGAGAATTTTTAATGACATATAGCTTTTGTGCAATTCTTTAAATAACAAGTAGTTGGTTTTCCCTATTTAGTTAACACATTTGCATGTGACAAAGATTAAGGCAGTTTTTCAGGGGAAAGAATTGTTGGTCACAAATTGTGCATGAAAGTCACATGCTTATCCATAGACCTAAACTGGGTTTAGTAGGTCCTGGTCTGCAAACAACTGAGCAAAACAACTTGAACCTGGAACTCACTTTAGGAAATTTGAACTCTTGGGTAGGTCATACTACATGTGGCAAAATCGCAGATTGCAAATAATCTACAGATTTTGAAAATATCAGGTACCAGTAGAAGGGAAAATAGGTAAAACCGCTGAGCTTTTGAGATTTGACAATTTCGGAATATCTGATTAAATCTGAACTACCACAGTTTTGGCACCATTCCCTATTGGGCCTCAATCTCCCATTTTACTCATTTTACTCACTCTACTCACTCATGATTCTTCTTGGTAATGCTAGCCCTAGTTAAGTTCAGCTACCTACTTCCTGTTTAAGCTCTAGTCACTCTTTATCCACACAGCTCTATTCTTTTGAAAAACATATTTTTGCCTTCTAGCAATGTACTCTGTCTATTCCGCCCTTTACTGCAGATCCATTGTCCTGGTTGCTAAATTTTCTGCTCAATTACTTTGGCCTGCACCACTTGCTTGTTTTATTCCCCCAGTGTAATATTTCTAAATTTAACTTGGCGATGATATCCTAACTTTATTTTGCTACTTCCCGATTGTTCCCCTACTGCCGCTTTGGTCATTTATTCCACTTCGTTCCCAGAACTATATCAATTGAATGCTTGTTTCTTGTCGCACTAGAAAGCAATGGATTTTTGAATAGTTTTAGACTAATTCTAAATATTATCCATTATCTTTTATATTCCTTAACATTGTCCATATTGATTCCATTGCAAACCATAACATCCTTACATTTTAGCATTGTAATTTGGATTCTGTATTAATACTGCCACCCCACCGCCCTTTATATTCACCTCTCCTAAGAGATAACTTTCTGAGCTCGAACAAACCTTAATCGATTGTTCTGCTGCCAGAACCCACAATTGCTGACTATGAAAATGTTTCCGTGTTATTGGCTGCTTACTTGCTGACATCAGTGTTGCTGCACATCTGGAGAGCCCCTTGATTTGATTGCTTGATTTAAATTGCCATCAGGCAAGGAGAAGTCTGTGGCCCTGAGATTGCGTGATCGTGGTACGGTGGCACAGTGGTTTACACTGCAGCTTCACAGTGCCAGAGACCTGGGTTTCAATTCCGGCCTTGGATGACTCTCTGTGTGGAGTATACACTTTCTCCCTATACCTGCATTGGTTTCCTCCGGTACTGCGGTTTCCTCCCATAGTCCATGGATGGGCAGGTTAGGTAGATTGGCCATGCTAAATTGCCCTTAGTGTCCAGGGATGTGCAGGTTAGGTGGGATTATGCTGATAGAGAGGCCGAGTGGGTCTGGGTAGGGTGCTTTTTCAGAGCGTTTGTGTAGACTCGATGGGCCAAATGGCCTCCTTCTGCATTGTAGTGATTCTGTGATTGTTGCAGGTAAATTTCTTTGTAGTATTTTTTTACATTTTTATTTGTTTTTTAAATTTAAAAAAATAATTTAAAGTGTCCAATTTTTTCCCAACTAAGGGGCAATTTAGCATGGCCAATCCACCTACCCTGCACATCTTAGGTTGTGGGAGTGAGACACACGCAGACGTGGGTAAAATGTGCAAACTCCACATGAACAGTGATCCGGGCCAGGATGGAACTTGGGACCTTGTGCTGTGAGACACCAGTGCTAACCACTGCACCACTATGCCACCCACCCACTGTGTCACACCCTGGCAAATTTCTTCAAAGTAGATTGTAAGCAGCATTGCCAACCTATCTCCAAAATGAAGAAGCTAGAACAAACTATTATCACAAGAAAGCTCCACTTGGTATTGATCTTATAACCCTCACCCACAGTTCAATCTCACTTGGAATCAAACAAGTCCAAAGATATGCGGGTTAGGTGGATTGGCCATGCTAAATTGCCCGTAGTGTCCTAAAAAGTAAGGTTAAGGGGGGGGTTGTTGGGTTACGGGTATAGGGTGGATACGTGAGTTTGAGTAGGGTGTTCATTGCTCGGCACAACATCGAGGGCCGAAGGGCCTGTTCTGTGCTGTACTGTTCTAAATCTAAATCTAAATCAGTGATCTACCACTGAGTTAACCTGCTAGCTGGCTCACAGTACAAGGGCGAGGGTCAGAGGTGCTTTTTCAGTGAAGAAGAAATTAAATTTTACTACCAAACTTAGTAAGAGGCATGCATCCTCCATAGTTCGATGTTACCAAGTGTATTGTGTGAGCAATAGTTGAGATCACAGTTCAACTGTTGTTAATCAAAGAATAACTGGCAAAAAACTGATATTGGCTCCTGCATTTTTTGGAGGATCAGCGGCTCTATTAACTACAATGACACAGAAATCTCCCTCCATGTCTAGCGGGGGGAGGGAGAGAAGAAAAGATAACAAACCAGTTGTGTGAGAGTAGTCAACACTTTTAATGAAGTCACCAATACAACCATAAACCACATCAAGACATTGCCTGTTGGAAAAGTGGCATAAATTAAAGTGGGATGCAATTAATTAATTTACAACAACTCCATTGGTTCTTTCCACAACATAGCGCAAATGTGTTAATGAAAGCAGATTCATTCTACCAAGGTTACTGTTGCAATAAAAGTGTTATTAATCCTTCAACAATGACTCCCATTTGATTTAGTCTTGTGGTTTACTCAGTAACATGTTTAATGTACATTGACTTAATTCTTCCAATGCAATTGTGTGCCGATGACAATGATAAGCAAGAAAATGGCCTAGATGACTGAAGGCATGGCTGCCAATGGTGGAACAATGAATATTGGGGATGAGCTGGAGGCTAAAATGGGAGGATTGTGTGGTGATCCACTGTGTAGTTGTGTGTATGCCTGTATTAGGGGATGTACAGCAGTACCTGTATTACAGGTTCGTTGGTAGCCCCTGCCGGCTAGCTCCGCCCACAGGGAGCCGTATAAATATGTATGAGTTCTCCTGAGCTGCCATTCTACCAGCTGCAGTCGGAGGATAAACATCTCACTGTAATAAAGCTTCTTTTGTACCGATTCGAGTCTTTAAGTCCAATTGATAGCGCATCAATTTATTACAGTGAGATGTTCCGCATTATGGATATTAGGATAAAACCAGATCGTTTGCAGCTGGATCCGCAATCGCCAAACGCCAGAAAAGACTTTAATCACTGGCTGGCTTGCTTCGAGGCCTATATCACCTCAGCGGACCCCGCACCGACGGAAGCTCAGAAAATTCAACTCCTCTACTCAAGGTTGAGCTCCAGCGTGTTCCCGCTGATACAGGATGTGCCGAATTACGCACGCACCATGGAACTCCTTAAAGAAAATTATGTCCAGAAGACGAACACTCTGTTTGCAAGGCATGTACTCGCCACTCGCGTACAACTACCAGGTGAGTCGATTGAAGACTTCTGGCGGGCCCTTATCCCTCTAGTACGGGACTGTGACTGTCAGGGCTGTCACGGCCACGGAACACTCCAATCTCCTCATGTGTGATGCATTTGTGACGGGGATTGCATCGGACCCCATCCGGCAACGACCGCTCTACCTAACGGCGACAAAAACTTTAGCGCTCTCCATGACGGTCGCTTCCCGTAATGTACAGTCCTACCCCGCCCGCCGCGCGGCCCACTCATCCTACCCCTCGTGGACCCCGCAACCGACCCCCCCGACTGGGGCCGCTCCCGCACAGTATGCCTGCGCTGCTTGCCACACCGCGCTCCCTGGGGGTCCCCGCTGCTACTTCTGCGGCCAACAGAAGCACCCCACCAGCGCTGCACAGCCCACGCTGCCACCAGTAAATCCTGTGGCAAGAAGGGCCACTTTGCGGCGGTGTGTCAGGCCCGCGCAGTTGCCGCTATCGCGCCCGACTTCTCTCCCTTCCCTCAGCATGAACCGCTTAGCCATCCTCGGCTACGTAGAACATAGAACATAGAACAGTACAGCACAGAACAGGCCCTTCGGCCCTCGATGTTGTGCCGAGCCATGATCACCCTACTCAAACCCACGTATCCACCCTATACCCGTAACCCAACAACCCCCCCCCCCCCTAACCTTACTTTTTAGGACCTACGGGCAATTTAGCATGGCCAATCCACCTAACCCGCACATCTTTGGACTGTGGGAGGAAACCGGAGCACCCGGAGGAAACACACGCACACACGGGGAGGACGTGCAGACTCCACACAGACAGTGACCCAGTCGGGAACCGAACCTGGGACCCTGGAGCTGTGAAGCATTTATGCCAACCACCATGCTACCGTGCTGCCCCAAAACACGTAGTCCAAAACAGACTCCTGGGGCCCGATCCCGGCTGCATGCGTCCCCTCATGGAGCTCCCCCTTCCCCAAGGCCCTCAAACGCTGCCTGGGGTTCTTCTCCTACTACGCCCAGTGGGTCCCACAATATGCGGACAAGGCCCGCCCACTGATACAGGCTACTCAATTTCCCCTCACGACCGAGGCACAACATGCCTTCGCCCGTATTCGCTCAGACATAGCCAAGGCCGGGATGCGTACAGTAGACGAGTCACTGCCCTTTCACGTAGAGTTTCAGATGTCGCCCTTGCCGCCACTCTAAACCAGGCAGGCAGACCCATGGCATTCTTTTCCCGCACCCTCCATGCCTCCGGAATTCAACATTCGTCTGTTGAAAAGGAGGCCCAGGCTATCATTGAAGCTTTGCGGCACTGGAGGCATTACCTGGCCGGCAGGAGATTCACTCTCCTCACTGACCAATGGTCGGTAACCTTCATGTTTAACAACACGCAGCGGGGCAAGATCAAAAACGATAAAATCTTGAGGTGGAGAATCGAGCTCTCCACCTATAATTACGAGATCTTGTATTGGCCCGGCAAGCTCAACGAGCCCCCAGACGCTCTGTCCCGAGGTACATGTGGCAGTGCACAAGTAGACCAGCTCTGTGCCCTGCATGACAGCCTTTGCCATCCGGGGGTCACTCGGTTGTACCACCTAGTCAAAGCCCGCAATCTGCCCTACTCCGTCGAGGAAGTACGGACAGTCACCAGAGACTGCCAGATCTGTTCTGAGTGCAAGCCGCACTTCTACCGGCCAGACCCCGCGCGCCTGGTGAAAGCGTCCCGCCCCTGAACGCCTCTGAGTGGATTTCAAAGGGCCCCTCCCCTCCACCGACCATAACACCTATATCCTTAGTGTGGTCGATGAATTCTCTAGGTACCCATTCGCCATCCCATGCCCGGATATGACATCTGCCACAATCATCAAGGCCTTCGATTCCATATTCACTCTGTTCAGTTTCCCCGACTATATCCACAGTGACAGGGGATCCTCATTCATGAGCGATGAGCTGCGTCAGTTCCTGCTCAGCAGGGGTATCGCCTCCAGCAGGACAACCAGCTATAACCCCCGGGGGAACGGGCAGGTAGAGAAGGAGAACGGGACGGTTTGGAGAGCCGTCCAGCTGGCCCTCCGGTCCAGAAACCTCCCAGCCGCTCGCTGGCAGCAGGTCCTCCCGGATGTATTGCAGTCGATCCGGTCTCTACTATGCACTGCCACGAATAACACGCCCCTTGAACGTGTTTTTACCTTCCCTAGGAAGTCTATATCTGGGGTGTTGCTCCCGACTTGGCTCGCAGCTCCAGGGCCAGTCCTACTGCGTAGGCATGTCAGTCTCCACAAGACGGACCCTTTGGTGGACAGGGTACGTCTGCTCCACGCAAACCCCCAGTATGTCTATGTGGAGTTCCCCGACGGCTGCCAGGATACGGTCTCGCTCAGGGACCTGGCTCCCTTGGGTGCCAATCCCACTCCCACACACCTCCCCACCCACGCGCCACCCTCCCCTCCCCCGACGCTCCCAGCATCAGCCCCACCAGGTCCATCCCTCCTTCCCCTGCCCACGCTAGAGGACATGGAAGATTTTGGCACGCTCCCGGAGTCATCCAGCCACTGGCCAGCACCAACACCACCAGCATCGACGCCGACACCGCCTGTACAGACGTCGCCACCACTGTTGCGTCGCTCCCAACGAGCCGTCAGATCACCGGACAGACTTAACCTCTGACGGGCCCCGGGTTGCAAGATGGACACTTAATTTTTTTCCCCCTCCCCTCTGTAAATAATTCACGGATTCTGTATATAGTTCCACGTCACCCCCGCCGGACTCATTTTTAACAGGGGGTGAATGTTGTGATCCACCACTGTGTAATTGTGTGTGCGCCTGTATTAGGGGATGTACAGCAGTACCTGTACTACAGGTTCGCCGGTAGCCCCTGCTGGCTGGCTCCGCCCACAAGGAGCCGAAGAAATATGTATGAGTTCTCCTGAGCTGCCATTCTACCAGCTGCAGTCGGAGGATAAACATCTCACTGTAATAAAGCCTCTCTTGTACCGATTCAAGTCTTTAAGTGCAAGTGAAAGCGCATCAGAGTGCAGAGACCTGAGAGATTTAAAGAGCTAAACAATGTTATAGAGATTGTGAGGGACAAAACTATGGAAGGATTTGAAAAGAAAGATGAGAATTTTAAAAACTGGTTGGAGGCAATGTTAAACCCAACCTGCCCACAGTGAAACTGATGAGATCAGGTACAATGTTGGTTTTGCATCCTGCCTGGTTTTACTCTCCATTGAAGTTGAGGAAGAGCAATATTTGGTGGGCTGTAAAGCCAGTGTTCCATTTGATCTTGGGGGTTCCTCTTCAGTGATCTAGGTCAAAATTATCCCATTTTGTGTTAGTTTTTTAACATATTTTTATGTCAAAGATGCCACCTAAGTACTACTTATCATCTGATTCACTTGAAATCTGTAGCCCTGCACCCCTGCATCTGCAGTAACCTGAACACCATTCTCTCTAGTTTCATGATTAAGTGGCCAGTACATGGAGCCAGAGAAGATGGGACTTCCTTTGTACCAAGACACGATCTTGGCACCTTTCAAAGTTGCCTTGGAATTAAGAAAATAGCATTGGTCAATGCTCCTCATTATTTTAGATACCTCTATAAGTATCATAGAATCATAGAGTTTACAGTGCAGAAGGAGGCGATTTGGTCCATCGAGTCTGCACCAGCCCTTGGAAAGAGTACCCCACTTAGGCCCACACCTCCACCCTATCCCAGTAACCCCACCTTTCCTTTTTGGACACTAAGGGCAATTTAACATGGCCATTCCACCTAATTTGCACATCTTTGGATTGTGGGAGGAAACCGGAGCATCCAGAGGAAACCCACGCAGACACTGGGAGAACATGCAGACTCCGCACAGACAGTGACTCAAGTCGGGAATCGAACCTGGGACCATGGAGCTGGAAAACAACAGTGCTAACCACTGTGCTACCATGCCGCCCAGAATATCACTCCTAAGCCTCCTGGGCTCCAGGGAAAAAAGTCCCAATCTATCCAGCCTCTCCTATCCAGCTGTCTGGATTGTTTAATTTTATTTCCCTTCACAGTTGAAGCTGTGAAACGAACCGCAATGTTTAAAAACATCAAGCTATGATTGACAGCTCTTGACAACATCAAATGCAGTAAAGTGCATTTCTGTCAGCAGAAAGGGAAGCCTTGTCTAAATCATATCCAATTTAGTAAATGCCTGGCCACCTAATAACTTGGTGCACAGTTATTTGATTCGAGGCATGGGGTATCAGTCTAGTTCGAAAACACGATTCACCATGCGCTTGTGATCTCTACAGAGGGAGACCAATTTGTCCAGTTTAAGGACAGGGATGATTGCTGTGGCCCACTCTACAAACTGTACAGGCCTTATTATGCCTCGATTTTCCAAGCAACCAAGCCCCGTCTCCACCTTTTTCAGTCGGGTGTCTGGAATCAATCTCGCTCTAAAATATTTAGGCATAGCTTCAGGGTCGACATAAATCTTGGCTTTGGCTCCTCTTATTTTTCCAAGTCCTTCCTGGAAAACCTCAGGGCATTTGCCGATGACTTCGTATAATCCTCCCATGCCCAGCCTGAGGATCTCCAAACAGTTCAGCCTGATCTAGTCACGGTGAATGTCGTGGCCCCGCATGCTGTCAGTAAGATCACTTTCTGCTTTCCATCTCCCTCAATATTATTAGCCCGCAAGAACTAACGCATGCACTCTGTGTGTTGGGCCCAGTCTTCTCCACTTACATCATAGGGTGCAAGTTTACCGAAGAGAGGCATTTTATTTTCTTAATGGAGAAAACGCTTGTTCTCAACAATAAAAGTTGCTCAGAGAAAAGAAAAATTTGTTTATTTCTTGTCGCCAGTGTAATAATCTCGCCAAGGCCAGTCTCCTTTATTTACATAATGTAAAAAGGTCACAACCCCGGCTTACAGCGCACAAATTCAAGCCTGAGGACCTACAGAATACCGGCCCGGATTGAGGCAGTAGGTTTCAAACTCTGCTGCTTGTTTCCCATTGGGTGAGCTCCCGACCACACAATATGAAAATTCATATTCTTTGAAGGCCATGGGGAGATCTATTGATGATCCCCTGTGTTCCTCATGACTACCATAACAGAGGGATATACTTGCATTGGAAGCAGTTCAGAGAAAACTCACTAGGTTGATTCCTGGGATGAAGGAAAGGTTGAGTAGGTTGGACCTATACTCATTGGAGTTCAGAAGATTGTGAGGAGATTCTGAAACATAAAAGGTTCTGAGGAGGTTTGATAGAGTCTATGCTGTGGGGATGTTTCCCTGGTGGAGGAATGTAGAACCAAGGGGAACAGTTTAAAAATAATTTCTTCCATTAATCTTTGGAATTCTCTTCCCCAGAGAGCAGAGGAGGCTGGCTATATATTTAAGGCTGAACTCAGCTTTGAATGTACATGAATGTATTCAAGGCTGCGTTAGATATTGTCGTGGCTGGCCCATTTACTACAGATATATCTACTAGCAGGAAATTAGACTTGACATTGCAGTTAGAATAGTGATGATCTTACTGAATTTTGGAACAGGTCTGAGGGACTTAATGACCTTCTCCTATTTCTTCTTATATTCTTATAGGCCTCTAGATGACTACTGCAGTAACATAATCACCATGCTGCCTCAACATTGTACTCCCTAATAAGCCCCATGAATTTTGACAGATGCTATTGTAATAAGTGATAGTGCTTAAGTTGATGAATGACAAGTAAAATTCATACTGCACAAGTGACGGGCAATGACAATTTTTTTAGCAAGAGAGAATCTAGCTATCTCCACATGACATTCAACGGCATTACCATCACTGAATCCCCCACTATCAACATGCTGGGAGTTTTCATTGAGCAGAAACTGAACTCTATCAGCCATATTAATACTGTGGCTACAAGTACAGGTCAGAGGCTTGGAATCTGCGGCGAGTAACTCGCGTCCTGACTCCCCAGAATGGTCCATCATCTACAAGGCACAAGTCAGGAGTCTGTTGAAATACTCCCCACTTGCCTGAATATGTGCAGCTCTGACAACACTCAAGAAGTTTGAAACGTTGAGGACAAAGGAACCCACTGATCAGTACCCCATCTACCATCATAAACATTCAGTCCTTCCATCACTGATGCACAGTAGCAACAGTATATATAAATTTAAAAAAAGATGTGCTGCAGCAAATCGCCAAGCCTCCTTCAATAGCACCTTCCAAACCAGCGACCTCTGCCATCTAGGACAAGGGCAGCAGACAGATGGGAATGCCACCACCTGCCAGTTTCTATACAAGCGAAACACCTGTGAAATGGAACTGTATAGCTGCTCCTTCACTGTCCTGAAATTACCTTCTTTACGGCACTGTAAGTGTGCCTACTCCAGATGGATTGCAGCTATTCAAGAACGCAGCACACCACCACCTTCTCGAGGGCAGTTAGGGCTGAGCAACATATGCTGCCCTAGCCCTTCCCCATGAAATAATTTTTTAAAAACTGAAGCCTTCTGATGTGGAGACTACAATTCCTCGTGGTGTTGATGGCCGGCATCTCCCATTCTAACCAAGTATAGGTGATGATTTGACAGTGTTTAATGTACCTTGTCAGAATATCAACAAAATCGTCATAACCATCGGTTTTCTGGAATGAATCCAATGAGAGTGCTATTTGTGAAATAGTAACTGCTGGAGAGTTGGAACATGTTCCTTCAATGTTCAGACTTCAGCCTTGTAATTTGCTTTGCTGTTAATGTTGTGATTTTGTATGGGTTACACGTTCTATTGTGGAGAAGTGTTAGTGCAGCACCCGATGTAAAACTGAAAGGTATGCAAGTGGCTGGCAATTTGTGCTAGCTTTCACTGTGTTATCTTTGGAGGGAAGCAAAGCATTCACCAAAGCACTTTTATATTGATTCAGTCCTTGTTGTGCCATTGTGTAGCTTTTGACATGTCTCTCCTTGATTTTCTTGAATACCACAACACAAACAGTATGTTTGTTCACAACATTTTCCAATTCAGTATCGTGTGGTGGTGTATTTGATGGCGCATGGTTATAAACGTTGCTGTCTTAATGCAAGAGAGATAATTTTATCGTGGTAATGGAATGAAATTCTCAACTTAGTAATGTGATTCCATTCAGAGAATAGGAAACATGGCAACATTTACAAGAGAGAAGGAGGCCATTTGGCCCATTGGCCGGATTCTTCCCAAAAATGCAGAATGTGGGGTCAGGTGAGAAAACCAGTGTGGAGCTTGCAGGCTGCACAGCCAGCTTTTGTCACCTTTTTGAGAAGCACATTGTGCAATTTTAAAGGGAAATTAAGATTCGCACAGTCAACTGAAAGGGCGGGGCCTGAAAAGGCTAGCAGCGCTGGGATCCCGAAGGGCACGCCTATCTCCAATTTAAATAAAAGGCAACACCCACCCCCGCCGACAGTGAACCCCCCCCCCCCCCCCCCCCCCCCCAAATAGAAACGGGGAATTCCTGCTACACAAGGACGTCAAGATCCCCACAGATATAGGCAACCCATCCATGAGTATCAAGTTCCCCCTCCCCACATGGGCATGGGGAACCCCACTACAATGGACATCGGGACTTCCATCGAGTCCCCAAATGCAGAAGGGCAATCCCAACCCACGTGAATAAGGGGAACTCCCACATTGGAGCTTCCAAGAGGTGCTCGGGTGCCAGGGAATAGTGCCAGGAGACACTGCTAGGGGAACTGCCAGGGTGCCATGGGGCAGTGGCCGGGCATGCCCCTCACCAACTGGGCTTCATATTTATCTGTGTAACCCTGGAAGCCTGCTGACATCTGTGATGACTTGGGGAGCAGCCTCTGGAGACCGTTGCTGCAGCTTTAATATTTCAGTTAGGATCGAGTCCATAGGTTGGTCATGTGACTGAATCTCCGCAGAATCCTGGCTTCCGGCAATCATGTGTCAGTGACCTTAGATTGGTCTGCCCCAACCTGCTGTGGACCAGAATCAGTGCGGAGCTCATCAGATTGAGGCTGCTCTACATCTAGGTCCCACCGAGGTTTGTGGCTCTGTGCTGGTGGAGGGTGTGGGTGAGTGCTGTGATGGTTCGTCTAGCAGCATGTCATCTGGATCCTCATCTGAGGTGTCCTCAGCGCTGGCTCCCAGTATCCCATGGGACATTTGGCTGTTTAAAGAGAGCAGAGATAATTACCTTGCAGCATACTCTAAAACATAACAATGTGCTCAGTGTCGCTGTCTGAAGGAGAAACTGGTGAAGACTCCTCACTTGGGTCTGTGTGCCAACATCATCATCGCCACAGGCATGGTCTCAGTCCTCTCCAGCCTGCTCAACAGCACATTCCTCATAGGGACTGAGGGCCTTGAGTTCAGGCACCCCACCACTGGTGGCTGAACTTGTATATAGACAGATGGTGAGAATGTGATTGGGGTGCATGTCAAGGCAGATTATAAGGATCACACGCACATGATAAAGATGCCGGGCTTGTGTGGTGGCTGAGTGGAGCTGTCCACGGGATGAGTATGTGAGCTGCACAAGAGTGTGTAGATCTGAACCCAGATGGGGATGTCTATGTGTGAGAGAGTGTGTGGTAATGTCCCTTGAGCTGGCAGTGTGCGAGATCCCTGTTGACACTCATCCTGCCAATGTCTGATGGCCTTGTGAAAGTGTGAGTTGAGAGTGATGAGATGGTTGACTTACCCTGGCGGAACAGATGAGGTCATTCTCCTGTTCTTGCACTGGATGGCTTATCTTTTAGTGATTGAGGTGGCATTCACCATTCTGGCCAGCTCCTTTCAAGCTGTAGTTGAGAGGTTTTTGGACCTCCTTCCATCATTGTGGTAGAGCGCCTGCCAGCGAGCCTCAACAGCGTCAAGAAAGTGACGCTGAAATGCGTCACGAATGGGACTGCAGCCTCCTTCCCTTTGGGGGCCACCTCTCTATTGCAGCAGTACTAGAGTGTCGACATTGAGAAGGCTGGGTGCAAGTGCAGTTTAAATATGAAGCCTGCTGCAATGATTCACTTAGCGAGGACAACTAAGAATATGCTTTTTATCTGTGTGTGTGTTTGTGTCTCTCCCATCTCTCTTTACTCCTCCGTATCTTGAACTCTGTCCCTGTATCTCACCTCTCTCTGTCTGACTCTCTCTCTCTGTCTTTGTCTGTCTCTCTGTCTGTCTCTCCCTCTGCTTTACTCAATTTCGTTTTCTCTCTCATCACTCTCTCTCTGAACTAATTTTCTCTCTCTTCTGCCTGACCCCTCTCTTTTTCTCTTTCATCTCTCCATATCTCCCCCTCTCCAATCCAGTGTCTCCTTCTTTCTTCCCTTGAACAAGCCTCTCATTCTTCCTGACCCCCTCTCTCAATCCCTCTCTTTCCTTTTCCTTGATCCCCCCCCTCACTGTTACTCTCCCTCTCATCCACTTTTTCTCTCTCTCTCTCCCTTTCTTTTCCTTTCCTGACCCTGTCTCTGACCCTCTCCTCTCTCTGACCCTCCTCTCTCTCTTTATTTGACCCCTCTACTCTCTCTCTCTTTTTCTTTGACCCCTCTTCCTCTGACCTTCTCTCCCTCTCTCTTTCTGCCTCCAAACCTGTCTTCCTCACTCTCCTTGACCCTGGGTGGGTCCACGCCATCGTAAACGCCATTGCGCCTCTCCCACGTCTAATTCTGGCCCCTCCAGGGGGCCAGCACGACGCTGGGGCAGTTCGCGCCGCTCCAGCTGCAGATCCTGGAGCGAACTGTGCGCTGGGGGATCCACGCATGCACAGTTGCGCGGCGCCAACAAGGACATGCGCGGTGGGCTCCTTCAACGCCCCGATGCAACATGGCGCAGGGCTACAGGGGCCGGCACATAGGAAAGGAGGCTCCCAGCCACAGAGGCTGGCCCGCCGATCAGAGGGTTCCGATCGCAGGCCAAGCCACATCGGAGGCCCCCCCCCCCCCCCCCCCCCACACACACACAGGCAGTCACCCGACCCTTACATGCCAAGGTCCCGCCAGCCCAGAGCAGGTTAGAATGCCGCCGGCAGGACTCGGCTCTTTTCCTATGGCCGTTCAGCCCATTCGGGCCGAAGAATTGGCAGGCCGGCAGCGTAGAGCGGCCCGCAACCAGCGTCGGGCCGGTGTGGCCCGTTCGCGGGGATTCTCCGGCCCGGCGCAGGGCTGGGAGAATCCCGCCCCTTGTCTATCAATCTCCCTGTTGATAAACAATTATTCTCTCACCCTGTCTGTGTCCCAGGTATAGCCCTGCTCTCCTCTCCTTTAGTCCAAGGGATGCATACTTGAAAGGATAAGGTGATCAACTGGCTGAGCCATTCAGATCTGACTGCCCCACTTAAAACAGTACTGGGGCCTACAGTCATCTGGTAAAACGGTTTCATGATCATCCTGGAATGCAAGGGTAACCTCTCTTCTTCTCTCTGTGGCAGATTGTCTTCTTAAACCCCTCTCCCCTCCAGCCCCCTCCCCTCCAGCAACAAGTGCGAGGAGCTCATGGGCATTTTTGGAATTAAAATTGACACAATTTGATCAGCTGCCTCTGACATGTCCCTCCCTTCCATTAGTCCACTGGGCTAAACTTCCTTTAATTCTCTCCCCTGCTTTAGCTCTGAACTCAAACCTTCCTGCCACCTACATCTTTTGCTGATCTCCCTGCCCACTCTCTCTTCTTGGTCCCCCCCGCCTCTTGCTCTTCCTGGTCCCCCTTTGCCCTGACCCATTCTCTCCCTCCCTGTCCTTCTCCTCTCCTTCTCTGTCCTCCTCCACTCCCTCCCTGCCCTCCTCCTGTCTGTCCCAGCCTCCACTCCTCTCCCTCCCCGTCCTCTTCCTGTCTGTCCCTGCCCCCCTCCCACCCTGCCACCTACCTTCTCTCTCTCTGTCTCTCTCTCCCTTTCCCTATAGTCCCCCTCGTCTCTCTCTGTTCCCATATTTTATTATTTTCCTCCAAATCCAAGGCAATTGTGCCACACCTGTCTGGAATCAGCTCATTTCACACTTAGCAGGAATTGGACCAGGGAATGCCTTAGGTTATATGAGTTAGTGCCACTGCATGGTGCTTTTGCTAAAGGAGAGATAAAAAGAAAGGAAAAATACTGAATGACCCCTTTATGTAATGTGAAACTGAAAGGTGACAAGTTATGACACAATTTGAGAAGTTTCATGTAGCTTTGTTGCTGTAGGTTTTTTATCATGACATTGTAACTTCATAATAAATTTCTGCTTTAGTTCCCTCTCTGAATGTTGTCTGTATGATCAAGCAGTGATGCGTATTAAAAAGTTTCATGTCAAGTGTTGTCAATATACAGCAAGCAAGGCTGAGAAAAGAAATCAAAGACACTGATCAACATATTGTTTTAGAGTACTTTCAGCTGTAAAGCTATCTTAGTAACTTAAAGGGTCCTACTCCATCCAGCCACGAATGGGGATGGACAATTAAACAACTCACTGGAAGAGGAGGTTCTACAAATATCCCCATCCTCAATGATGGAGGCGCTCAGAACATCTGTGCAAAAGACCAGGCTGAAGCATTCGCAACAAAGTGTCGAGTGTATGATCCATCTCAGTCTCCTCCAGAGGTTCGCAGCAACACAGATGTCAGTCTTTAGCTAATACGGTTCACTCCATGTGATATCAAGAAACAGCTGAAGGCACTGGATACTGCAAAGGCTCTGGGCCCTGACAATATTCCAGTTATAGTCCTGAAGACTTGTGCTCCAGAACTTGCTGCCAAGTTGTCCCAGTACAGCTGCAACGCTGGCATCTAAGCAGCAATGTGGAAAATTGTCCAGATATGTCCTGTACACAAGAAACAGGATAAATCCAACACAGCCAATTACCGCCCTAATAGTCCACACTCCATCATCAGCAAAGTGAGGGAAAGAGTCATCAACAGTGCTATCAAGCAGAACTTCCTCAGCAATAACCTGCTTAAGGACGCTCAGTTTGAGTTCTGTCAGGGTCACTCAGCTCCTGACCTCATTAAAATCTTGTTTCAAATATGGACAAAAGAGCTGAATACCAGAGGTGAGGTGAGAGTTACTGCCCTTGACATCAAGGCAACATTTGACCGAGTATGGCATCAAGGAGCCCTAGCTAAACTACAGTCAATGTGAATCGGGGAAAACTCTCTGCTGGTTGAAGTCATACCTGGCACAAAGGAAGGTGGTTGTGGTGTTTGGAGGTCAGTCATCCCAGCTGCAGGACATTACCGCAGGTGTTCCTCCGGGTAGTGTCCGAGGCCCAACCAACTTCAGCTGCTTCATCAATGACCTCCCTTTCATCACAAGGTCAGATGTGGGGGTGTTTGCAGATAATTTGCACAAGGTTCAGCACTATTTGTAACTCCACAGATAATAAATCAGTCCATGTCCAAATGCAGCAAGACCTGGATAACATTCAGGCTTGGGATCTAAAAGATCTAAAAGATCCCAAGGGGAAGACATTTCAGTAAGGTAATCAGTCTCTTAACATTGGCAGCTAGGCTCTCCACCACAGAAATTAAAACAGATAATGTTGAAAATACCCAGCAGGTCAGGAAGCACTTAGGAGAAAGAGACAGAGTTAATGTTTCAGGTCGCTGACCCTTCATCAGAATAGATGCGGCCTGGCCTGCTGAGGAGTTGCAGCATTTTCTGTCTTTATTTCAGGTTTGCTGCAGTATTTTGCCAGGACCACCTCCTGCCTGTTCTGCATTTATTTTGTGTTTGTACAGACGTTGCAGGCGGATCTGTGAGGAAACCTGATTTCTGCTGAAGTAATCTCACTTCAAAATAGCCACTGCAGGAATAATAAAATGACAAATAGTTCCAATTAGCATCAGGAACCTCCAACTAGAAACTGCATATTGGGTGTTCAATGGGTATTTCTGACTAAAGATGCAGTGCTTGTGCAGAGATGCTGATCTGGCAAGTTAGTCACGCCAGGCTGGATTGTATACATGATTCTCCATTAGCGCAGTTGACCCTATAAAATGGTACCTCCGTATTTAATGAACAAAAACATTGCCTTCGCTCAGTTCCACCCAGCTCTCTGTTATGTTTTGTGCATGGTGTATTTACTATCTCTCTGCCTCCCTGACCCCAGGTCACCACTGTATTCATGAACATTTCCGTGCCCATTTAGATGAAAGCTGATGTATATTGTACACTGTTGGGTTCTGATAATGGAATAGACAATTATAATTCAAATCCCGATGTGGCGAGTTGTAAAATTGAACTTCACCAAGTCTGGTCATATGTGGGCTGACAACAAAAGATGATCATTTGAAAAGTGCAAAATTGTTGCAAAAAACTAATTTTGCAGAGGGAGTGGAATTTTGCCAGCACTCTGGCCTCTGGGCTGGGGAAACAGCGCACAGAAGCATCTGGCTGGCGGTGCAACGTTTTCCTCCCTCCTTGCACGAAGGAGGCTTCAATGTGGGAAAGACAATCCGCCCAGCAGCGGCAGGAAGTGCATTACAATGATTTTGGAGGCAATCGGAGGGCATTTTTGCTGGCACGGTATGGGACCTGTGCTTGTCTACCTACAGGAGGTGAGAGCAGGACAGAGCAAGCAGAAAGCCAGAAGACGCAGTGATCACTTTACCAGACCAAACTGACAATCCTCAGGACATTAGGAGGCAAATGTTTATAGTTGTTTGCTTGTCATCTGCAGACAGATTGACCGGATAGTGCTGGGCTTGAGGAATTAGTTGCCAGTCCCATCTTGTGTTACCCTCCTTCTTTCACTTCAGCAGCATACTGTATTCACAGTGGCTCTGCCAGCCACCCTTCACTTTGGCTGCCCTAATAGACCGTCCCGCATCCTCAGGTTGCTCCCAGAGGCAGCTTCTTAATTAGACTCCTCCAGGAACATTGTGCCCGATGTTCCACTAACTGCAAGTCCGGGTTTGTGACCTGGTTTTCAGCCTGGGGCTCATAACTCAAACAGGAAAATTAAATGCTGGGTTATCAGTTTGCATCAAAGCAGTATACCATCCCTACATGGTCTTGGACGTGACCCCAGTCTTATACTGCATGGTTAACTTTAAATGCCTTCAAGGAACATGGAATTCGGTGCCATCGACATCTTCGAAAAAGGTTCTTCAGTCCAAAGGGAAAGTTCAGTATCTGGAAGGGCGCTGTTACCACCAAGCATTTTGGCATCAGCTCCCTTATGGTCAGCTGTAGAATAAGTGCTCCACTACTCCACTAACCTAACAAGGGCACCCATATTGCACAAATTTGGGCCTCACGGTAGCATGGTGGTTAGCATCAATGCTTCACAGCTCCAGGGTCCCAGGTTCGATTCCTGGCTGGGTCACTGTCTGTGTGGAGTCTGCACGTCCTCCCTGTGTGTGCGTGGGTTTCCTCCGGGTACTCCGGTTTCCTCCCACAGTCCAAAGATGGGCGGGTTAGGTGGATTGGCCATGCTAAATTGCCCGTAGTGTAAGGTTAATGGGGGGATTGTTGGGTTACGGGTATACGGGTTACGTGGGTTTAAGTAGGGTGATCATTGCTCGGCACAACATCGAGGGCCGAAGGGCCTGTTCTGTGCTGTACTGTTCTATGTTCTAAATGTAATATTTTCCATATGGTCTGTGGTCTCAAGTGAGATGGTCAAATTAGGTCTCGTCTTTCATCCTCCCCCAACAGATTCCACTCGCTAGCCACCTTGTTAATTTCTCACTCTGGCAACTGCCAGATGGCTTGCAACCTTTGGTGTTGCATTAAACCCTGAGATTAACATCCAGCTACAAATCTGTTCCATCACCAAGACAGCTCCATAATATTACTGGACTCCAGTCCTGCCTCGCCACATCTCTTCAGCCATCCCTTTGTCATCTCTAGACTTGACCATTCCACTGCTCTCCGGCCCAGCATCCTGACTTTCATCGAGTCATAGAGGTCTACAGCACAGAAAAGGCCCTTTAGCCCATCGCGTCTGTGCCAGTCAAAAACAACCACCTAACTATTCTAATTCAATTTCCCAGCACTTCGCCCATAGCCTTCTACACCTTGGCATTACAAATACACATCTAAATACTTGTCATCCTGGAGGGATAAAATCCTGGAGGAGTTGGGGGCTGGTTTAGCACACTGGGCTAAATAGCTGGCTTTTAAAGCAGACCAAGGCAGGCCAGCAGCACAGTTCAATTCCCGGACCAGCCTCCCCGAACAGGTGCTTGAATGTGGCGACTAAGGGCTTTTCACAGTAACTTCATTGAAGCCTACTTGTGACAATAAGCGATTTTAATTTCATTTTCAAATACTTCTTAAATGTTATGAGGGTCTCTGCTTCCACCACCCTTTCAGGCAGACAGTTCTAGATTTCCACCATCCTGTGGGTGAAATTTATTTCCCTAAAATCCCCTCGAAATCTCCTGCTCATTACCTTAAATATATGCCCCCTAGTCATACACCCCTTAACCAAGGGGAAAAGTTTCTTCCTGTCGGCTCCATCTATGTCCCTCATAATTTTATACATCGCAATCATGTTTCCCCCTCAGTCTCCACTGGTCCAAGGAAAACTACCCCAGTCTATCCAATCTCTCTTCATAGCTAAAACTCTCCAGCCCAGAAAACATCGTGGTAAATCCCTTCTGCACCCTTTCAAGTACTATCACATCTCTGCTATAATATGGATTCCAGAATTGCACACAATACTCTAGCTGTGGCTTAACCAACATTTTATACAGTTCTAACATGACCTCACTGCTCTTAAACTCTATGCCTTGGCTAATAAAGGCAAGTTCATATGCCTTCTTAACCACTGTATCCACCCACTCTGCTACCTTAAGGGATCGGTGTACATGCACACCCAGGCCCCTGTGATCCTCCGTGCTTCCCAAGGTCCTGTCATCTATCATGTATTCCCTTGCCTTGTTTGTCTTGCCCACGTGCATCACCTCATACTTAAATAAATAAATAATCTTTATTGCCACAAGTTGGTTTACATTAATACTGCAATGAGGTTACTGTGAAAAGCCACTAGTCGTCACATTCCGGCACCTGTTATATGGATTGAATTCCATTTGTCACTGATCAGCCCATCTGACCAGCGTGTCAATATCCTCCTGTAATCTAAGGCTATTTACCACTATTTACCATTCCTCCAACTTTCATATCATCCACAAACTTATTGATCAACCCTCCTACGTTCATGTACAAATCATTTATATAAACCACAAACAACAAGGGCCCCAACACAGATCTCTGCAAGACCCCACTGGACACAGTCTTCCAGTCAGAAAAACACCCCTCGAACCATCACCCTGTTTCCTGCCACTCAGCCAATTCTAGTTCCAATTTGCCAATTTTCCTTGGATCCCATAGGCTCTTACCTTTGCTATCATTCTCCCATGTGGGACCTTGTCGAACACCTTGCTGAAGTCCAAATAGACTTCATCTTTCGTAGACTTAAGCTCATCCAAACATGCTGACTTTGCTCTAACTGCTAAGCCATGTTCACCCAGCGTACCTGTTCTCCTGGTCGAGCAACAACCTAATTTTTAAAATGACCATTTTTGCTTTCAAATCGTTGCCCTTCCTTATCTCTGTAATCTCCTGTAGCATTGCAACTCTCAGCTCTTCATGACTCCTTGAACACTCCCTGATTTTAATCATTCCACTATTGGACCCGTGCCTTCAGCTGTCTGGGCCTCAAACTCTGGAATTTCCTCCCTATCTTCTTCTCTTCCTTTATGATGTTCCTTAAAACGTAAATCTTTTACCAAGCTTATGGTCATCTCTCCTTATGTGGCTTGTGCCTCAGAACATGCTGTTTGTACTGACTATACCTTTTTCAATAGAGAGGATTTATTCTATTCAAGTATTAAGTTCTCAAAATGGAGTGTGTTTACATAAATTATTTTAACTAAAAGATGAGCCCTGCAATGTGATGGTAAATGTTGGTTTTGCTTCACAAAGACCTGATGCACGATCAATCACTACTAAAGCGAGATTGTAGTCCAATTGAAGGCTTTAATGAACAAGTAGTTACCCCAGCAGCTCCGGTACAGAATGACTGCTGTGGGTGAAACACGACTCTTATGCTCCGCCTGCTGGGCGGAACCAGCAGGCAGGTTCTACCACTCATACTACAGTATAAGGTGCATCCCACCTAGGTACCACAATACCCCTAATATAGCCTACCACAAGACCACAAAACAATAAACAGCACATTCGCTTGTCCCAGCAATTAATGAACACCTCACACCCATTGTGATGGGAAGTCCTTGCTCTCTGGCACTCCTATGGATTATTTGAAAGCGCCAATGTTTGTTTGCTGCAGGTAGGTGACCCAATTTTAAAGACACAGCTTTTGAAGGAAAAGTTAAACACATGGTGGAAGACCAAGTCGTTTTTGACGGATCATTGGGTCACTGCTAACATCTGGCAACCTGTGTTCTTGAAACCTAATCTAAACTCATTTCAGTATTTGTTGTTCTTTTGACAGCAAAATATCAGACATAAATTGATAAATTGTATCAACCTTTTGGAAGTGTAGAAAAAGCTAATTAATTTTAAGTTTTAAGCTCATTGTATCCATCCATGCCAGTGTTCTTCAAACTTTTTTTCCGGGAACCCATTTTTACCAACAGACCAATCTTCGGGACCCAACCCGGCCGACCTTCGCGACCCAACCCGGCCGACCTTCGCGACCCACGCCAGCTGCCCTGCGCGACCCACCATTTTCTCTTACCTTTGTTGCTGACAAACATGGAGGAAATGGTTTTGTGTCCCTTTGGCCCTTGTACACGCTCCTCCAATGGAACCTGTTGGATGAAGGTGAAGCCTTCCGGTGTCAGAAAGTATGGAGTCTCCATCTGTCCAAAGTTCTGAATTATTTTCCTGTAAAATGTTATCAAATAAACATCCCCCCGAACTTGTAAAAAAAAATTAAATGAGTAAAATAAATGAAAAAAATTAATAAAACCCCCCCTGAACTTGTAAAGAAAAAATAAAATGAATAAAATAAATGAAAAAATGAATAAACCCCCCCCGAACTTGTAAAAACAATAAAATGAATAAAATAAATGAAAAAAAAATTAAATGAATAAAATAAATGAATAAAAACCACGTACAGAACTTGTAAAACAAAATAGCGGCAGCATTGCGCATGCATGCCGAATTATTGGCTCGCATGTGCACTTTGCACGCTGAATATCGTGCGCACATGTGCAATGCGGGCAAATTTTTTTAACATGTTCCCGGAATGCGCATGCGCAAGCGATCATCATGCGCAATGCAGGCAAATTCTTTTTGACATTTTCGCGGCCGCTTGCAGTCGGAGATATGAAAAGCCGGCTGCTGTGCGGGGATTTGTGCGATCTGGAGCGCCGCGGACAACGGTTCCGCGACCTTCCCGACACCCGCCTACGACACACACACAACACAAAGTCGCGCCCCCGACTTTGAAGAACACTGATCTATGCTACAAGCAAAACATACATCTGCACTATTCTTCCTTAGCCTCCAACAATTGTTCGTGTTGCATCAAAAAAAGAGTACTAGCTGCTGTATTTAGAATATGTTAATTAGTAAATATCAACAGAATCCCTACAATCACTACAGTGCAGAAGGAGGCCATTGGGCCTATCAAGTCTGCACCGACCCTCCGAAAGAGTGGCTACACTCCCGCCCCATGACCCTGTAACCCCAGCTAACCTATACATCTTTGGACTGTGGGAGGAAACGGGCGCACCCCTTGGAAATCCATGCAGACTTGGGCAGAACATCCAAATTCCACAGTCACCGAACGCTGGAGTTGAACTCGGGCCCCTGGAGCTGTGAGGCAGCAGTGCTAACCACTGTGCCGCTCCTGCATATCCCTGCCTTTTGATACAAAAATAGGAGAAGGATTAGGCCAGTTAGCCCCTCGAGCCCATTATGCCATTGGTCCCCCAGTTGTTGTTGCACTCCCCTTTTTTCCCCCAGTTGGTGTTTCTCTCTCTCCCTCTTCCCCCAGTTGGTGTTTCTCTCTCTCCCTCTTCCCCCAGTTGGTGTTTCTCTCTCTCCTTCTTCCCCCCAGTTGGTGTTTCTCTCTCTCCCTCTTCCCCCCCAGTTGGTGTTTCTCTCTTCCCCTCCCCCCCACCCCCCCAAGTTGGTGTTTCTCTCTCTCTCCCTCTTTCCCCCCAGTTGGTGTTTCTCTCTCTCTCCCTCTTCCCCCCCCCAGTTGGTGTTGCCAATTTTGCCAGCAAAAATAAAAGAAAAAGCAAAATAAGGGAATAGAACATACAGTGCAGAAGGAGGCCATTCGGCCCATCAAGTTGATCCGACCCACTTAAGACCTCACTTCCACCCTATCCCTCTAACCCAATAACCCCTCCTAACCTTGTTTTGCCTCTAAGGGCAATTTATCATGGCAAACCACCTAACCTGCATGTCTTTGGACTGTGGAAGTTTCGTCACCAAACGAATCAGCCAGAGGGGACGATTTCTCAACTCTGACAAGCACCCGACCCTTGACAGCCAACGTACTTCTGTGAGGAACAATAAATGTGTGTGCTCTCTCCTATATCGGAACACAGAGCCTTGTATTGAGTGCGCTGCATTTCATAGAATTTACAGTGCAGAAGGAGGCCATTCAGCCCATCGAGTCTGCACCGGCTCCTCCCTACCCAAGGTTAACACCTCCACCCTATCCCCATAACCCAGTAACCCCACCCAACACTAAGGGCAATTTTGGACACCAAGGGCAATTTGTCATGTCATGTCCAATCCACCTAACCAGTCATATTGTTTTTATTTCAAGGGCAGCACCAGGGTCCCAGGTTCGATTCCCTGCTGGGTCACTGTCTGTGCGGAGTCGGCACGTTCTCCTTGTGTCTGCATGGGTTTCCTCCGCATGCTCCGGTTTCCTCCCACAATTCAAAGACATGCAGGTTAGATGGATTGGCCGTGCTAAATTTCCCTTAGTGTCCAAAAAAAGGTTAGGAGGGGTTACTGGGTTACGGGGATAGGGTGGAAGTGAGCACTTAAGGAGGTTGGTGCAGACTTGATGGGCTGAATGGCCTCCTTCTGCACAGTATGTTCTATGAAACCCCAACTTTCACAATTCCTTTCAACACCATTTCGGGATCGGATGGAATTCCTTTTGATGCCAATGTCTCATGGTGAATTGCAATGATTCCAAACAATGTCCTGACCAGCTGCCTCCTTTATGCTTATTATAACTCCACTGTTTTTCCCAGTCATGTTGGCTGTCCTATCGCTTGTGATTCCTCGGCAATGAACCCAGTCGAATCCGCACTTTCTAACCACGTAACTACGCAATGCTCCATAAACCTCTGCCCCAGTCGTGTGGGTTGGTAATGTCAGGCAGCACAGCAAATCCTCAACACATCAATTGTGCCAAGCATACCTAATGAGAACTAGTAAGGTTCAGAATCTGAGATAGAAGCAGTGGGTGAAAATTCCTTTTGAGTTTGAGACCCCAGAATCAATTATTAACTCACAGCTGACTCCAAATGAAGGCTGTACTTCTGCGCCTCACCTGTGAAAGCACATTAGGAACACGCCAATCATGGCACCAAGGTCCCACATTCGATCCTGGCTCTGGGTCACTCCCTGTGTGGAGTTTGCACATTCTCCCCATGTTTGTGTGGGTTTTGTCCCCACAACCCAAAGATGTGCACGGTAGGTGGATTGGCCACGCTAAATTGCCCCTTAATTGGGAAAAATTAATTGGGTACTCTAAATTTTAAAAAAAGAACACGCCACAAGTCAGGCCGAACGCATTCCAAGGAGCATCCAGTGCTGAGTAAAATAAACATTTTGTTGCTTCTGACGTTCACAATGACCTACATATGTGAGGTTGGATATTCCGTCCTCACAAAGATGAAGAGAGCAAAAAGCAACCGGCTGAACATTGTCCCTGATATGCACATAGCTCTCTCCTCCTATGAACCTGATTGGAGTGAGATTATGAGGAACAAGGCTCTCCTGTCGCGAAGGTGGCCGGTATGGGTTACGAACATCGGCTGGCTTCAGTTGAGAAGGTTGGCTGGTTGGTAAAAGTGGGTCCAGGACCCGGGTTCGAATCCCGGCCTGGGTCACTGTCCGTGTGGAGTTTGCACATTCTCCCCGTGTCTGCGTGGGTTTCACCCCCACAACCCAAAGATGTGCAGGATAGATAGATTGAACACTCTAGATTGCCCCTTAATTGGAAAAAATAATTGGGTACTCTAAATTTAAAATAAAATAAAAATAAAAAAAGTGGGTCCCGGGAAAAAAAGTTTTGAAAAATACTGGTACAAGGAGTAGCATTGGCCAAATGTTAATCTTACACTCAAAATAGCCTCATAATCACATGTTATTAAAGGGAACCATAATGTGTATGAATCCACAAAATTTATTTAAACCACACTTGGCTAAAAAAACTTTGCCACTTTTCTTGATTATAGAGTAGGTCATTGTACCGTAGTTTCTCATTTGATTATAGAACAGATAATATACTCGGCTCCAAAGAGTTGAAATTTTAACTCTATTCCTCTCAACATAAATGCTGCCTGGCCTGCTGAGTTTTCTCAGCATTTTCTGTTTATATTTGAGGCACATTCTGTTTATACAATATGTGCCACAGCAGTCCTGCGTTTCATTATGCAACCTGTCTATCATGCTCAAGAGGTCAGTTTTCATCCTAAAGCTCA
This sequence comes from Scyliorhinus canicula, assembly GCF_902713615.1. NCBI lineage: Eukaryota > Metazoa > Chordata > Chondrichthyes > Carcharhiniformes > Scyliorhinidae > Scyliorhinus > Scyliorhinus canicula. The sequence goes on from NC_052149.1 coordinate 139,752,042, forward strand.
TCATTGCCCTATTTGTTTAAGCCACGTTTGCTATTGCAGTCACTGACGTTAGCGTCAACTGTAACCCAGCACTAATGACAGTGGATTAAGTAGCGAACACCTTAATGAGGTACCAACAGCCTGCGTAGCCAGAGGATTTAATGAAAAAGATTTTAAAGAAACACTATTGTTAGCTCTAGGTGCTCCAGTTTCCTCCCACAGTCCAAAGATGTGCAGGTTAGGTGGATTGGCCATGACAAATTGCCCCTTAGTGCCCAGGGCATGTTTATGTTAGGTTATGGGGATAAGGTGGGGTCGAAGGGGGAGTGGGCATCGGTAGATTGCTCATTCAAAGGGTCAGTGGTGACTCGATGGGCCAAATGGCCTCCTGCAGTGTAGGGATTCTATGATTCTATGACTAATTCTCCTGACATAAAGAGCTAGTCACAAGAATGATGGGCAGTATATTTCCATATAAACTGAGATACTCTTCATGATTCTGGCTCAACTGCTCACTGCCTCAACCAACTGAGCTGGAGGAGTTGGAGCAAGTACTTGCAATTTTGGGAAATAATTTATTTCCACCAGATTAACTCCATTACCCTTGAGCCTCAGGCAATGATAAAGCGACGTTGCTCAGCAATGAGTCAGCATGTTTGTCAGCAGCTTCATATCCAATACAATGTGTAATCATTTTACATAGTGCAAGGAGATTTTTAAATGAGAATGGAGCTTTAGGATTTCGTACTGTACTTTGACTTGAAATATTTATCATGCCCATTTTTTTCAGAGTCAGCTTCAAACTGAAAAAAAGCTTTTACCAGCAGGAACTGAGCTCAGCATCCACTTGACAAGCTTAACATCCCAGTATCCATTCTGGTATTACTTTTTGCATTCTTTCCTTCAATAATTGGCTAGAAGAAGGCAAAAAATGACTGGGAATATAAAAGGTGTTTTATTTTATCCCTGAAAGTAAATAGTATGTCACTTTCCCCAACTTGGTAGCACAATCATTAGCACTGTTGCTTCACAGCGCCTTGGCTGGGCTCGATTCCCGCTTGAGTCACTGCCAGTGCAGAGTCTGCACGTTCTCCCCATGTCTGCGTGAGTTTCCTCCGGGTGCTCCTGCTTACTCCCACAAGTCCTGAAAGATGTGCTGTTAGGTGAATTGGATATTCTGAATTCTCCCTGTGTACCCGAACAGGCATAGAGTGTGGCGACTAGGGGATTTTCACAGTAACTTCATTGCAGTGTTAATGTAAGCCTACTTGTATCAGTAATAAAGATTATTATTATATCTTCGAGACTGCAAGTTGTAGAAAGTGTAGGCTCACTTTCTTCTTCTCCAGTGGCTGTCTGTAACTTTTCACAATTCTATAATGTCCACACAATCAATTAAGGTGCTTTCTATTCAATAAGTTTTTGACCTTGGTATGCTGTGAGGAAAGGTGGGGAGGGGTTAGTGCAGACTACAATACTGTGCTTCCAGTAGTGTTGGCAGGGGAGGTGTGAGTAAGGTTGTGTAGGGAAACCTGTGACATTCACTCCTAGGAACAAAGTGTAAAATTCCTGGGAAGAAATGTTGCTTGACTGTTATACGTTATACACAATGTGAGTGTATCCTTAGCAGAAGGATCTGAAGAGGAAAAATGTTGATTACGAATTCTTGAATACCGTAGTAGTGATACTTATGTGACTGAAAGAAAGGATGCTTATTTGGTAATGTTTGGTTGTGTTGGTGTTAGTTGGTTTATTACAGTAAAAGTCTTAAGACTTGAAATCTTATTGTGCAGTTTGCCTAAGTTGGCCATTGGGAATTCAAATTTCTTGTTTAAAGTTATCGGTCTGAAGGGATGTAGGTTATGTTCATCTTCGATTAGGATAAATGATTGGCGCAACATTGTCGGCCGAAGGGCCTGTACTGTGCTCTACTGTTCCATATTCTATATTCTACGGGGATCAAAACAGTATGCAGTTATCCCAAATGATATTCTCATTCAGTTCATGCCTCACCCTAAGGTATACCTGGTTCTGTTCCAGGCCCATTCTTCTGCACTGATCATTGAAACATGGTTGGGGTCCTTGCTTGATGGTAATGGAAGAGTGAATGATGTGCTAGGCCATGAGGCTCCAGATTGTGATCGCTTCTGTCATTGATTGTCTGCTATTTAAAATTAATTCATTGGATGTGGTGTTGCTAGCTAGGCCAACAATTATAGCCATAATTGCCTCATGGGTATCTAGTTTGGAGGTCCCAATGTCTCTCCTTTACTTGGGGGCAGTGTGACATTATACAATTGAGGAGCTCTTCACAACAGAGAGAAGAGATTGCCTTCAGAGGAACTCTGAGATGGTCACTTCCAACAGTGCTGCTGTGGTAGGTTGCTGTAGGTGAGGCCGAGTAGATTCACTTCATCATGTCAGTTCCCCCATTACCAATTGGGTAGCTATGTTGTTCAGTCAACCAGCTTAATCTGTTACTACTGAGGCACTTGCTGATGGAGACTATGGGGGCGATTCCCCCAAATGGAGCCCAAGTGTTTGCGCCATCGCATTTCACAACGGCGCAAAATGGGCACGGGGCTGACCGATTCTGGCCCCCACAGGGGGTCAGCATGGCGCTGGAGTGGTTCACGCCGCTCTAGCCTCCTTTCACAGCGCCAAATGGGTGCCGCACCAACCTGCGCATGCACAGTTGGGCCGCGCCAACCTGCGCATGCGCGAGGGCTTCTTCGGCGCGCTGGCCCCGACTCAACATGGCGTCGGTGTTCAGGGGCCGGCCGTGCAGGAAAGCAGGCCCGGGGTGGGGGGGGGGGGCGCCGATTGGTGGGCCCCGATCGCGGGCCAGACCCCATCGGAGGCACCCCCCAGGCCCCCCCCCCCGGACCGTTCGCACAGTGTTCCCACCGGCAGCGACCAGGGGTGAACGGCGTCGGCGGGACTCTGTCGTATCCACGCGGCCACTTGGCCCATCTGGGCCGGAGAATCAGCAGTCCCGCCGATACCAGCAGATCGTGGCCGGCGCCCGCCAACCGTGCCGGCGCAAATGGCACTGATTCTCCGCACCTCGGAGAATCGCGCGCCGGCGTTGTGGTGCGGTTGCGGCAATTTTCCGGCCCGGCGCGGGGCTCGGAGAATCGCCCCCTATTTCCCTCAGATATTTTGCTCTGTGATGTTCAACATAGCGGAGAACAGTCGGAGGTGATCAAAAAAGGTTTGTAATGACCTTGTTTGACCGTAAGCCATGACATTTCATGGGGTCTAGAGTCAATGTTGAACACTTCCAAGACCACTACCAACTAACACTGTTCCCCCAACTTTGGAGCAGCTGTCCCACTTATGAGGCAGAACGTTTTCAGGGAGGATGATGGAGAAGTTATGGCTCGTAGACATGACTCTGTGAGAATGACTCTTGTTTGACCAGTGTGTAGGAAAACTCTTCCAATGTCTACTGCTATTCATGAATAGGACTGGGCTGAAGATGCCTGAATCTTATCCTGACAATAGACCTGGGTTAATTCTGAAGGTCTGTCTGATTGTCTTCTTACCTAACATGGCGGCTTGCAGGCTTGTATTAGAGAGCATTCAGAGTTAACCATTTGGTTCGGGCCCTCGACAAGCATAGAGGCCTATCTGTGTTGGAGTGGCAAGCCCCCTTCCTTGAACTGTGGTATTTTCCAACATGTGTAGTTAATTTCTCCAGTGCCACCCACGATTGAAGTCAATTTCGCAACCACAGTGAGATTTGCATTGTAGCCCGAGGAACACTTGTCCAATTACCAGCAAGCCACCGTATCTTAGATAATTATATTAAAAAGAAATTCAAATGTAGGGAAATAACACAAGAGGAGGTAGAAAATTGATTGGGAATGATGGATTTTGGTGTGACTTGATACCCTTGTAGCGTACTACCTGCCAGTGAACTGAAGCCAATATTTACACTAGATTAGTCCTTTTGTCCTCTGATGTCTTGAGCTACCAGTAACTTTATCAGTCTTTGTAGAAGTACATGGCTTTGTTGATGCTGTGTAATAAACTGAAAGCAGTAGATCACATTGTTACACTTAACGTGGCACTGAGTAAGTCTGACACAGGATATGACAACTTGAGAGTTTTAATGCCTTGGGAATCATTCAACAACAGAACACATGACTTCTTCTAAAGCTGACAGTGGCTTTGTTTAATTATATTAATATTCCCTTCTCAGTTGGCACTGTGGACTATCTGTTTGTCAAATTGGGGCAGCCCATGTATCACTCCCAAGTGGTTTATGTAAAATAAGAGCAGCCCAGCCTCTGGCAATATTTTTACGCTCTGTGATCAACTGGCCAGAAGGTGACACTGGAAGGTTGATCGTTAACATGCCACAGTTTTCAATACCTGTGACCACTTTACCGTTGGCCAAATTGTTGCATTGTTCATTAAAGAAGATATTGATACAATATTGAGAAAATATATTAGCACAGACAATGTGGAATCTGTCTGGGTCATGTTAAGAGACACCAAGGGGCAAAATACATTGGTGGGGTGGTATACAGACCACCAAACTGTAGTCGTGATGTTGGAAATCGCATTACACAGGAAATCAGAGATGTAAGTAATAAAGGAACATCTGTGATTTTGGGTAATTTATCTGCATGTAGATTGGGTGAGTAAAATTAGTGACAGTACAAAAGAGGAAGAATTTATGGAGTGTACAGGGGATAGTTTTCTGGACCAATATGTCGAGGAACCAACAAAAGAACAGACCATCTTGGACTGGGTATTGAATAACGATAAAGGATTAATTGGCAATCTAGTTGTGATAGAACCCTTGGGGATGAGTGACCATAATATGGTAGAATTCTTTATCAAGGTGGATAGTAAGGTAGTTGATTTCGAGACCAGGGTCCTGAATCTCGATAAAGGTAACTATGATGGCATGAGGCACGAGTTGTCTGTGATGGACTGGGAAACATTATTGAAAGGAAGGACAGTGGACAGGCAATGGCAGGCATTCAAGGAACAAACAGGTGAGCAGCAAAAGTTGTTCATTCCTTTTTGACAAAAGAGTGGAAAGGGAACTGTGGACAAACTCATGGCTTACAAGGGAATAAAAGACCCTATTAGATTCAGAGAAAAATCATACAAATTGGCAAGAAAAAGCAATAGACCTAAGGATTGGGAGCAGCTTAAAATTCAGCAAAGGTAGACCAGAGGATTGATTAAGATGGAGATAATAGAGTATGAAAGTAAACTAGCGGAAAGCATAAAAACTGCCTGTAAAAGCTTTTATAGATATATAAAGAGAAAAAGATCAACAAAACCGAATATATGCCCCTTGCAGTCAGAAACGGGGGAATTCATAACAGGGAACAAAGAAATGGCCGGGGATCTAAATGCCTACTTTGCTTCTGCCTTCTCAAAGAAAGACAGGAATAATGTATTAGACGTTCTGAGAAGTACAAGTTTTAGTGAGGAAATCAATATTGATAGAGAAATGGTTTTGGGGAAATTGATGGGATTAAAAGCTGATAAATCTCCAGGGCTTGATAATCTTCATCCAAGAGTACTTAAGGAAGTGGCCATTTTCCAAAATTCTTTGGACTCTGGAATGGTTCCTACAGATTGGAGGGTAGCTAATGTAGGCCTGCTATTTAAAAAGGGAGGTAGCGAGAAAAGAGGGAACTATAGACCAGTGAGCCTAACGTCGGTAGTGGGGAAGTTGTTAGATTCCATTATCAAAGATTCCACAGCACAGCATTTGGAAAGCAGTGGTATAATAAAACAAAGTCAGCATGGATTTACGAAAGGGATAACGTACTTGACAAATCTATTGGAATTCTTTGAGGATGTAACTGGTAGAGTTGACCTGGGAGAACCAGTGGATGTGGTTTATTTAGACTTTCAGAAGGCCTTCGACAAGTTCTCATATAGCAGATAATGAAATAAAGTTGAAGTGCATGGAATTGCCGGTCGTGTCTTGAGATGGATACAAAGCTGGCTAACAGACAGAAAGCAAAGAGTTGGAAAAAATGGATCTTTTTCTGAATGGCAGGCAGTGAGGACTAGTGGGATCAGTGTTTGGACCCCAACTGTTCACATTATTAATGATTTGGATGAGGGAACTAAGTGTATATCTCCGTATTTGCAGATAATACAAAGCTGTATCGAGGGTGAGCTGAGACGAGGGTAGAGAGATGCTTCAGCGTGATTTGGGCAGATTGAGTGAGTGGGCATATGTATGGCAGGTGCAGTATAATATGGATAAATGTGAGGTTATCCACTGCGGTAGCAAAAGTAGGAAAACAGATTATTATTTGAATGGGTGTAAATTTATGGACGTGGTATGTTGGCCTTTATAGCGAGAGGATTTGAGTGTAGGAATAGGGATGTTTTAATGCAATTGTACAGGGCATTGGGAAGGCCACACCTAGAATATTGTGTGCAGTTTTAGTGTTCTTATCTGAGGAAGAATGGGCGGAATTCCTCCCCCCCCCCCCCCCCCCCCACGCCGGGTGGGAGATTCACCAGGGCACTGCGCGAGTCCCACCATGCCACCCCGAAACCCGCACGCGATTCTCCCCCCCCCCCAAAAGCAGCATGGTGAGAATCATGGCTGGCCGCCATTTGCAAAAGGCGAGCGCCGATTCCCCGGCCCGGATGAGCCAAGCGTCCGCCCCAACACGACAGGTTCCCGCCGGCGCCGTCCACATCTGCTCGCTGCCGGCGGGAACTGCGCGGAACGCTGGGGGGCAGCCGATGGGGGTGGGTTCCTGCATCGACGGGGACCTCCGATGGGGTCTGGCCCGCGATCGGGGCCCATCGATCAGCAGGCCGACCTCTCTAAAGGAGGACCTCCTTTCCTCTGCCGCCCCGCAAGATCCATCTGCCATCTTCTTGCGGGGAGGACGGCAACCGCGCATTCGCGGGTGACTTCATTTATGTGACGCCGGCTGTGTCATTTACGCGGTGCCGCTTTTTATGCGGCACCAAGGCACAGCGCGCGTAAAATATGCAACACCGCTCCTAGCCCACGTGGGCGGGAGAATAGGGGGCTGGGAGCAGGCTCCGACGCCGGAGTGAAACACCTTGGTTTTCACTCCGGCGTCGGAACTTTGTCTCCATTTCGGAGAATCGCGCCCAATGTTCTTGCTATGGAGGGAATGCAGCAAATGTTTACCAGGCTAATTCCTGGGACTGACATATGAGGAGAGCCTAAATCAGTTAGGATTATATTCATTGGAGTTCAGAAGAGTGGGATGGGATCTCATTGAAACTTATAAAATTCTAACAGGATTAGACAGGGTAGATTCAGAACAAATGTTCCCTGTGATGGGGGAGTCCAGAACTCGGGGTCATAGTTTGAGGATAAGGGGTAAACCTTTTAGGACTGAGGTGAGGAACTTCACCCAGAGAGTGGTGAATCTGTGCAATTCACTACCACAGAAAGTAGTCGAGGCCAAAACGTTGTGTGATTTCAAGAAGGAATTAGATATATCTTTTGGGGCTAAAGGGATCAATGGATATTGGGGAAAGGCGGGATCACGGTATTGCATTTGATGATCAGCCATGATCATAATGAATGGCAGAGCAGGCTTGAAGGGCCGAATGTCGTCCTCCTGCTTCTATTTTCTATGTATGTTTCTATGTATTTTTCTCGATTATGGAATTTATCTGGAATGCCATCGCCTGAAATAGTGGTGGATGCAAGTTCAGTATTAAGTTTCATAAAAAGAATTGTGGAGAGAATTGCAGCCTGCTGGGGAAATAGGAGAATGTGACTCAACTGGATTGCTCTGACAAAGAAATAGCACAGCCACGGTGGGCTGAATGGTCATCTGCTATTCTGTATCGTTCTGTCATTCTATTCTATCATCTATATACCCTACTAACCATAATGTGAAACAAACCAATTTTTTCCTGATGATTCAGTGGATCAGGCATTGAGCCACTCGCACCAGGGAATTTTTGGGACTTTTTTGCCTGATTTAAACTGAGTTGGCTGATCTCAGCTCAGGCAGTAATTGGCTGACCTTGCTGCCAGACCTACTGGATTTTTCCAGCATTTTCTGTTTTATTTGAGTAATTGGCTGCAGTTTTTTTGGTGCCTCAGGGCCCATGGCCAAGGAAGAGGGCAAAAAAAATCAGCCAAGTTGATTTCTGTCTCTTACATATTTGTTTCTAGTTTAAGGGTGAACACCTTTCTCTGTTATGATCTCCTCAGGCTCTGTACCAACTTTGGCCAAGAGAACATTGTTTAACATACGCACACACATGCAAACACATAGGCGCAGACGCAGGCACGCACACACACACAGGGCACACATAAACACATACGCAGCTGGACACACGCACATATACTCCTGGAATTTAACTAGCTAGAATAGGATGTGGGTTGTAGGAGGAAGTGTCAGTTCCCCACATTGGGTAAAACTGGACTGTGTGATCTTGGGGCAGAAGAGATCCAGTAAATAAGGATAAAACTTACTGAGGGGCTGATTTTGCACAGGGCTGAATAGCTGGCTTTTAAAGCAGACCAAGGCAGGCCAGCAGCGTGAGTTCAATTCCCGTACCAGCCTCCCTGAACAGGCGCCGAAAAGTGGCTTCTCTGGGCATTCACAGTAACTTCACTTGAAGCCTGCCTGTGACCATAAGCGATTTTCATTTCATTTCATTTTCAGGCTTCCTTAGCCACAAGGGACAATAATGCTTGGGGCCTTTCGTCAGCAGGGCTCCCACTCTTTCCCCACGGCACCTTTCCCCCTCCATCCCTTTTCCACTAGCCAGGCTCCAATTACATGTACAGTTCGAGACTTCTCCTGCTCCCCTCTTGGTCTCCCACACTGCCATCCCCAGTTGCAGTCCCAAGCCCCATTAACTGCGAGAGACAATTCATGGCTACTACACTGGGCAGGAAGCTACATTAATAAGGTCAGAGCCTCTATATTCCTGGCCATGCAGAGTTTTTCAGCTGAACCCTCCTGGCCTCCCCCAACATGTCAGGGCCCAAAGGTGAGACAATAGCTTCAAAACATAAGAGAGTAATTGGGAGAAACTGGCATTGAGGTCTGAAGGTGTTGGCTAAATGTTCAGAGTTTATTCAGGAGAAAGTTGTTCAGTGCAGCTTTATTGTAACAAGGTCGGAGACTAACGTTAGAAAGGTCAGATCAGGCAGGCAAGTCACAGGGAGGTTTGAATCACATATACAGTTAGGATCAAGGTGTTTGTCAAAGCAGTCACCCAATTAAAGTCGAGCTATCGTGAGGCAAGGAATGTAGTGTATTGGAGAAAGGAGATTTCTGATAGAAAGAGTGTTTCGAGTTCAGAAGAACAATTCTGCGAGAAGATCAAATGAAAATTCACAACGGTTGCCTGAGAATAATAATAATAACCTTTTTTGTCACAAGTATGAAGTTACTGTGAAAAGCCCCTAGTAAGCCTGAAGTGGGGAAGCAACAGCACTTGAATGATCTAAACAGGAACCAGCAATAGGGAGAATATTGTATCATAGGATCAGGGTTATTTAGCCCCTCAAATCTGTTCCAAACATTACACCTAAGCATGACACAAAAGAGCCGATATTACTGCGGATGCCCCACTGACAATGTAAAAAGTTACATTTTGCATACCATTCACCAGTTCTCTAGCAGACTGGGAATCTATACCCTCTATTCAATGTTTACCCTGTTGTTTTCAACCATAACTAAGGCAAATTCGTTCTAAGTATGGTAGCAAGTGGGAAATGCCAGGAGTCTCTGACAGCCGACCTGACAAGGCTGTCACCAATATCTAAAGTTTATTGGTCAACTTAACAAGGCTCCACGGGTTTCACACGGCAAATGAATGCCCCGCCGGCTGATTTGCCGGGCCCGCGCTTGGCAGCTTCCCGTTAACGACAGGGAGTAGCACTTAAACCGATTCCACAGAGCAAACCCCACACAGTACGCAGCCGTGCCACCGCGTAGACCAGCTCCCAGATTCGGAGATACTGACCTGGTCAGATTGTTGGACGCGATGGAGTCCAGATAGGATACCCAGTTCCCCCGAGGGGCTCAGAGGGTCAGCCATAGGGCAGCCGATGCTAGCTGGGAGGCAGTGGCAGCAGCCGTCAGTGTGGAGATTCTGACCAGGAGGACCGCCACCCAGTACCACACGGAGATTAACAACCTCCACCAGGCCAAACGGCTGAGTTGGCACTAGGCCCTGGCACCGGTCCCGCCTGTCACCTCCCCTGACTACCATGCGCCTGGCACCGCCCAGCATCATACTGTGCCCCAGCCCACCCATGCCCAGCAGTGTGGCCCACACCTGCCCTTATGCCCACCCCTCCCCCAACAATGTATGAAGCGTGCGGCTCACAATGCCACCTCCGTGTTCCTGCAGGAGAAGCTGGCCCACAACTGGTCCTTCCGAGGTGGTGCCCCCCCCCCCCCCCCCCCCCCCATGAGAACACCTTGGAGGAGAGCTCTGAGGATGCCACCATCATCGCATCACGGCTGTCATCCCCACCCTCCACCAGCTCAGAGACACACACCTCGGTGGGCGATAGTAGTGGATAGGCTTCTCGGGCACTTTCTGGTGACCACGCAGTTACAGGAACGACCAGAGGAGTCAGCAGACGTGTCCCAGATGCAGGTGGACATTGGCAAGGCACTGCAGAGCATGGCCCGCTCACAGAGGGGTATCGTTGAGGGCATTGACACCATGGTGCAGACACTAGCAGGGCTGGCAGAGCCAAATAACACAAGGGCAACCAGAGCTTAATCCAGCTACTCCATCCGAGGGGATCCCCAGGACCCTACGGGCACTAGAGGGAGGAGGGAGGGCTGGATGCCAACCCAGAGCCCTCCTACGGAGCCACCAGCTCCCTGACTCGGAGTGTCTCAGAGTCAGTGTCTGGACCATGGTGGCACGGCAGGGCATGATGTCAGACTTGGCCATGTCCCATATGAAGCGGCCAAGGAGGAGAGCCTCCCTCGCTCTCCAGGCATGCCGAACCCTTGCCGCTGCCGCCTGCCCTCCATCCTCTGGCTGTCCTGTGGGTCCTCCCCGAGCTCGTTCTCCAGCCCGACATGGTCCGGTGCCTCCCCGACCTCCTCCTCGGAAGTTGTCGCATATTCCTCTTCCACCCTGCTGCCGTGCCAGGTTGAGGAGGGCACTGCAGACCATGACAAATTAGGCAACCATCCGGGGTGTACTGCGGTGCACCACCAGAGCGGTCGAGACATCGGAACCACATTTTGAGGATTCCGATGCATCGCTCAATGACAGCCTGGATGGCCACATGGGCCTCGGATCTCTGCCTCAGTCTCCAGCCTCCACACTGGCGTCATCAGGCAAGGTCCTCAGTCCTTAAACCCTCAGAGACAACCAGTCATCCTGGGATGTCCTTCGAAGACGCTGGGGATCTCCGACTGCCCCAGGATGTGGCTGTCGGGCACACTCCCAGGGAAGTGTGCACACACATGCATGATCTTCATGTGATGGTCACACACAAGTTGTCTGTTCAGGGAGTGGAACCCATTGATGAAGGGTGCTCACTCAGACCCTGGTGCATGCAAGGCGACGTGCGCCATCTATTACCCCCTGGACATGGGGCATCCTGGCGATGGCAGAGAATCCTGCTGCTTGAGCATCCTGTTGGGCTTGGTCCAGGTCAATGTTTAAAGAGTTAGCTGCCCAGGCAAACAGGGCATCTATGACTTTGTGGATGCATTTGTGGGCTGTGTTTGGGGTATGTCACACAAGTCCCTGCTCGAGCCCTGCAGTGGTCCTGAGGCGTAAAAGTTCAGCGGTGACCTTGATGGCCACCGGAAGCGGGCATCCTCCTCCACATGGTGCCAAATGCTCAAGGACATGGCACAGGTGTCACACCATGCCCTTGTTGAGACAGCCTCCTGCGACGTATGCTGTCCGTCATCCGTTTGAAAGGCCAGCGATGCCTGTACATCTTGGCCATCGCCGGCCTCCCTCTCCGGGTCCCTCCCTTGCCTGATGGGTGGCCAAGAACTCAGGATGTGTGGCGGAGCCCTGCACAGCGGCCTCCTTCTCGAGCCTCTGTCGATACTCCTGCAGCTGCCTTCTCAGGCGTCTGGCCGCCTGGCCTGCCAGCAGCCGTGAGGGCAGCTTTTGCTGGGTCCAAGGTATCATCCATCTCTTGTCCAATATCTGTAATGATGTGGAGATGCCGGCGTTGGACTGGGGTGAGCACAGTAAGAAGCCTTACAACACCAGGTTAAAGTCCAACAGGTTTGTTTCAAACACGAGCTTTCGGAGCACTGCTCCTTCCAATATTCCAATATTCACCTGAGGAAGGAGCAGTGCTCCGAAAGCTCGTGTTTGAAACAAACCTGTTGGACTTTGACCTGGTGTTGTAAGACTTCTTACAATATCTGTAAGGAATTGATGAGGGTGAAAGATAGTCAATCCACTGAGGCTCCCAGTCTGTATCCTCCGGACACCCTCAGATACCCTGCTATCCCTCAGGGTGCCATCGAACACACCCTGCACTCGCACCCCTGGCTGCAGCGGGATCCCCTGGGCACCGGACCCCAGACCCTGCACTCCAGACACCCGCTGGTGACTTAATCTGGAACGGGCGCTAGTTCCCACCGTGGTCCACACACCCACCCTCTGTTTGCAGGGATGTCCACAGTGCTGAGGCCCAGTTCATTGGTATTTGGACATTGGCTTCTGTCTCTATGGTGTTGAAGCCTTCGGTGTTCAGGCAAGGTGTCCAGGCCTCACGGTCTGGTTGGGATGCAAGGTGGTAACTCTCTCCTGCAACATGGCATATCTACCCACGGGAGTCCACTTGGGAGCTGTGAAGTGCTCACATTACGAGGATTGCCAATTCACTGTTAGCAATCGCCTTCAGCTGTACGCCCGGAGGCCGCCACGGTTAGTGGGGGTTATGGGTGGTCAGTGGGACAGATAGGCAGTAGTCAGAGTTGGCGCCGTTATGGGTACAGACGATTTAGGGGGTGGCATGGCAGACCCAGGGGTGCTGGGGCACCCCTCAACCCCCCAGCCCAGACTCCCACCGATCACAGTCCACCCCCCCTCCCCCACCGACCGAAGCTGTCCCCTCTTGGGGGTCTCCTCCCCGAGCACTGGGCCAGCAACCCCAAAGTTCCTGGGCTCATTGTGCGCGATCAAAGATGGCTACTCACCTCCTCGGATCACCGTAGCAGCCATTCCGCAAGCTTCACATTTTTAGAAAGTTGTACTAATCAGTGTCCGTGTGACCGCTTGCTGGGGAGGCAGTTCGATCGCAGGAGGCTGTTAGATAATGGGCCTTTGCAATAATGGTCTGGGGATCCACATCTCCCCAACAGGAGTGAGTCGGTTAAATCGCAAAACCATCGCGGCCAGGCGCAGTTTATAATTTTGGCCTCTCCTGTGATCCGATGGCTCGAGGGCAACGCAGCCAGTAGAATGCGTCCAATATGTTAATTCCTTTAACCAAAAGAGAAAATGCTGGAAAATTTCCGAGGGTCTGGCAGCATCTGTAAGGAGAGAAAAGAGCTAACGTTTCGAGTCCAGATGACCCTTTGTCAAAGCTAAAAGGCGTAGAAAGTGGGAAATATTTATAATGTAGGGTGAGGGAATGAAAGATGAGTCATGGCCACAGAACCCAAGGGAAAAGAGTGCTAATGGCCGTCCCCAGAGAGAATAAAAGGTGTGAAAGCAGAGAAACTAAAATCAGAGGGTAAGCTGTGACAGATGTAGATGTGGGGGGAAGGTTAACATGGGTGAGAGAGAGGTAAAATTTAAAAAAGGGGGTAAGGGGAAAGGAAAGGAGAGAAAGGTAAGGAAAAGGGGATAAAGGGGAAAGAGTGGGAGGAAAATATATATGAAGAAATACGAGAAAGAAATAAAAGGTAAAAGGCAGTTAAAATGAAATGGAACGAAAACAAAGGGGTCGAGGTGGGTAGAGCTAATTATCTGAAGTTGTTGAATTCAATGTTGAGACTGGAAGGCTGTAGCGTGCCTGACCTGAAGATGAGATGCTGTTCCTCCAGTTTGCGTTGCGCTTCACTGGAACATTTCAGCAGGCCAAGGACAGACATGTGGGCATGAGAGCAGGGTCTTGTGTTAAAATGGCAAGCAACGGGAAGGTCAGGGTCCTGAATGAGCACAGACTGAAGGTGCTCAGCAAAGTGATCACCCAGGCTGCGTTTGGTCTCTCCAATTTAGAGACCACCACATTGGGAGCAACAAATGCAATAGACCAGGTTAAAAGAGGTGCAAGTGAAACGCTGTTTAACCTGGAATTTTTGGGGCCTGGGATGTTAAGCATGAAAGAGGTAAAGGGGCAGGTGTTACACCTTCTGTGATTGCATGGGAAGGCGCTACGGGTGATGGGAGAGGTGTTGGGTATGGTGGAGGAGTAGACTAGATTATCCCGGAGGGAATGGTCTCTGCGGAATGCTGACAGAGGGAGTGAAGGGAAGATGTGTTTGGAGTTTGTGAAGGGAAGAATGTTAATTCCTTTGCCTGTGCTGAGTCAACTGCTCTGTCACATGATGACAAAGGCCTCAATAGTTCTGTAGTTAACTTCAGTGCTTTTGAGTGAAATATGAAGATGTTGCCTAGCTTTCCCATTCCTATTTATCTAGAAAATATCTCTGAAAGTGAATTTGGCATCCTGCACACCGTTCTGGTCTCCATAATATAAAAAGCTTACGGAGGCACTGGTGCAATAACAATTTACAAGCCTGACGCTGAATCTGAGAGCTAATACTTATCAGCAAAGATTGAACAGACTGGGGTTTTTGAGAAAGCTGAGAGGTTTTTTTTCATTAGGAAAGGGTTTGATTGAGAACTTGTTTCTACTTACAGGAGGGACTAAAATAGGTAAAGAAGATAGTCATGACTAAATACAGTTGGAAATTTGGGAGAAGACTCTTCACCTAAAGAAGGGTGAGAATGTTGAATTGTTTGAACAAGGAGTGGTTGAGACAAATAGCATTGAGGAAGAAACCAATTAAGCATAAGAGGGAGGAAGGAGTAGAAGGTTATGCTGATGTGCTTGAAGAAGTGGTGGGAGGAGGCCTGGGAGGAGTGTAAGCATTGCCCCGAGTCTTTTGGCTCAAATGGACCATTTGTTTGCTTCACATTCTGTGTATTGACAGCATCGGGCCAGGAGCAAAATCAGACAATAAAATTTGACATTAGGACGGCTGGCCAAATGTTTGGTCAAAGAGGTAGGTTTTAAGGATCATCCTATAGGGCGAGAGAGGGATGATGAGAGGGTTAGGGAGGGAATCCCAGAGTTCAGGACATAGATAATTGTAGGCATGTCTGCCATTGATGGGTGAAACAAGGGGGGAAGCACTAAAAGCCTGTGTTTGAATGCAATGAAAGCCTTGTACCTTCAGAGATACCATTCGTCGCCCTGAAAGAAACACACAGGATGGGATCTACCGCCATGATGCGGCCGATAGACAACACGACACGGCTGGTAGATGCCGGGACATCCCACTTCTGGGATCTACCGGGACATCCCACTTCTGGGATCTACCGGGACATCCCACTTCTGGGATCTACCCGCTTGCCACACCTCACGAGATCTAACACGATCTCGCAAGGCATAGAATCATAGAATTTATAGTGCAGAAGGAGACCATTCGGCCCATCAAATCTACACCAGCCCCTGAAAGAGCGCCCTACCTAAACCCATATCTCCACCCAATCCCCATATGCCACCAACCACACTAACCTTTTGGACACTGCAGGACAATTTAGCATGACCAATCCACCTAACCCACACATCTGTGGACTGTGGGAGGAAACCGGAGCGCTTGGAGGAAACTCATGCAGACACAGCGAGAACGTGCCTACTCCTCACAGACAGTGACCCAAACCAGGAATCGAACCCGGGCCCTGGTGCGATGAAGCAACAGTGCTAACCACTGTGGTACTGTGCCGCCCCAAATCGCGATGTAAAGGCAGGATCACTTTCTTGCAAATCTGCATATTAGAACGAGATAGCTCACTCAAATATGCGTTCCCAAGATCTAACCACGTCGTGGGGTCTAATCTCCTCGCCTTGGAGACCTCGGGCGGGTGCCGTTCAGTGTTGGTCTCCACAAACAGGAACCAGACGGAATTGCATTTGTGGGAGGCTCCCAGGTGCATGCCCTCTGGGCAGGTTGGTGCCACCTGAGCACCCTGGCAGTCCCCTACATGTTGGCAGTGCTACCTGGGCGCCTTCGCAGTGCCTGGCTGGCACCCAGGTAGCACTGCCAGGGTGCTATGCTGGCATTTCTTTTGCACAGCTGGGATCGGGCTGTGGGTGCCTTGCGCAAGTGTAAGGGATGCGGGGGGAGGGGGGGTGGAAATGAGAACCCCTAGTGAGTTGGAGCTTGGGGGGAGTTCGGGAGTCGCGTTGGGAGCTCGAGAGATTGGGATGGCATTTAACAAGGGCATCCAATCTCTCCCTGGACTGCGGAGATCTGGCGAGCGGAGCTCCTCAGTACAGGGAACAGAGCTAAGTGCGGCCTCAGCTGCGCATTCCCTGCTGAGGCCCCCAATCTATCCGGATGGGCGTTAGTTAGCGAGGTGTATCTGGGCACTCTGAGTGCCGGGAAACACCGGCTAATCGCGCTAAGGGACTCTGTCCCCATTCGGATAGATCGCACCTACAATATTTTCGCCTGAAGTTTGACTGACGATGCAGAAATATTTTGAATTATGTCCAGAAGAGTTTAAGATCAAACCAACACCTTGCACCGAATTTGAGATAGGTAGCTTGAGTTGGAAATTTCCCAAATCAGCAGGCCGTCCTCGAGTTTTACAGTGTCCCATTAGACCCAGTTTCTACCCCAGGGAGATGGGCTGGATAGAGTCAGGCCAAGCGATCCCAGAACAGATAGCAGACAGCCGTTGAGGCAGGCGAGTGCCGAGGCCGACTGAAGGCTCACTTTGGTGGTCTAGAATTTCACCTCTGTTATATTGGGTTTCTTCCGGGTGCTCCAGTTTCCATCCACAGTCCAATGATGTGCAAGTCAGGTGGATTGACCATGATAATTGCCCATTGGTGTCCAGGGATGTGCAGGTTGAGTTACGGGTATAGAGCGGAGTGGGTTGGTGCAGACCCGATGGGTAGAATGGCCTCCTTCTGCACTGCAGGGATTCTGTAATATCTATATTAAAAGCTGTATGGTCTTCTAATCCTCATCCCCTCACTACCCCCCCTCAAATATTTTTCCCCCAAATCCTCCCGTGCCAACTCCATAGCCACTCACCCAGTATCCACCATGAGAAAACCTCAGGAGCCATGTGCAGATGAAAATAAAACTTCTAGCAATCTAGTAAAGCTCTCATCATACACACTTGATAGTGAAAAAAGCTCCCATTCATGAAACCCAGTGAAAGCTTTTAAATCTCCTTAAGTAATTACTATAATAATAATAATCTTTATTGTCACAAGTAGGCTTACATTTACACTACAGTGAAGTTACTGTGAAAAGCCCCTAGTCGCCACATTCCGGCATCTGTTCGGATACACACAGGGAGAATTCAGAATATCCGAATTACCTAACAGCACGTCTTTCGTGGGAGGAGACTGGAGCACCCGGAGGAAACCCATGCAGGGTAAGGACAGACCTTATCTGCCCACCAAGAGAGTTACATCTACACTGTCAATTTTTGACTTCCAATCTACGGGTTAAGGCCCTTGGAATGGCCAAAAAGGGATATTTTTGCACTCAGCACTTAGTTCAAACGTCCCCGCTGAGTTTGGGTTTCCTGCATGTGTGAATCATGCTCTGTTGGCAAAACTTTAAATCAGTTGGGCATGGGGGTGGCTTTTCTGCAGCTGAGTCCTGCTCACCATTTTTAAATGTCTGCCAAATCTTCCTGACTCCACGAAAGTCCAGCTCATTTTTTTTTGATCACTTGCAATGATTAAAGTAATCACTAAAGATAATGGGCATAAGTATGCCAGGGAGAATTTTTGTTTAATTGAGAATCCTGTTCAGATATGCCTTCCGTAGCGAAGCATACCCTTGTGAGCTTTTTGCTTTTAGTGCAATATTCTTCTGCAGTCTCGGTGGGAAAGGTTGATAGTGAACAGATGCTAGGTCAGTATTCCAAACGTATTGAGCAGCTTTCTTTCAGTTCAGATTTTCGATATGAAGCATTCTTCATTGGACCCCATGTTCATTGGGGTCGATTTTCAACTTGTTGCGCGGCCTTAAACTTGGTGTTGCAAGATTAAATCCCCCATTATAGTATCTGGGACACTTTATATATCTGGGGGTGTCATTTTAGGCATCTGGGGGTGCAGGTGGCCCAAGAGTGGGGGAGGCTACGCACGTACAACATCACTAATTTGATGGGAAGAGTGAAAGTCGATCTGGCAAGGCGGGATGGTCTCCCTCTGTCACTGGCGGGTCAGGTACAGGCGGTTAAAATGAATGTGTTGCCGCGATTTCTGTTTATTTTTCAATGCCTACTGATTTTCCTGCCAAAGGCTTTTTTCAGGGAAATTGAGGGAAGAATTACCTCGTTCATATGGGGAGGGAAGGTGGCCAGAGTGAGAAAGGTGCTGCTACAGAGGGGCAGGCAGGCAGGGGGTTTGGGTCTCCCGAACCTGATGTACTACTACTGGGCGGCGAATGTGGAGAAGGTGTGGAGCTGGGTCAGAGGGGTTGATTCCCAGTGGGTCAGAATGGAGGAGAGTTTGTGCAGGGGGTCGGGACTGAAAGCACTAGCAACAGCGCCGCTCCCGATAACTCTGGGGAAATACTCAAGGAGTCCGGTAATAGTAGCTTCATTGAAAATCTGGAGGCAGTTTCGCCAGCACTTCGCATTGGGGGCAGGTCAAAGGAAATGCCGATTTGGGGGAACCACAGATTTGAGCCAGGGAAGTGGAATGGAAGTTTTCGGGAATGGGAAGAGAACGGGATTAAGACGCTAAAAGATTGTTTCATAGGGGTCGGTTTGCAGGATTGAGGGAGCTGGAAGCGAAGTATGGGCTGGAGCAGGGAAAAATGTTTAGATACATGCAGGTTCAGGACTTTGCCAGGAAGGAGATACAGAGCTGCCCGGAGGGACCGCCCTCTACATTGCTGGAGGAGGTGCTGACGACGAGGGGACTGGAGAAGGGGGTAGTGTCAGCGGTGTACGGAGCTATTTTGGAAGAGGATAAGGCACCGCTGGAAAGGATCAAAGCAAAGTGGGAGGAAGGGTTGGGACAGGATATGGAGGAGGGGTTCTGGTGTGAGCTGCTCCGCAGAGTAAATGCCTCCACCTCTTGTGCGAGGTTGGGGCTGATACAGCTGAAGGTGGTATATAGAGCGCACCTCACGAGGGCGAGAATGAGCCGATTCTTTGAAGGAGTAGAAGATGTGTGTGAGCGTTGTGGGGAGGGGGCCCCCGCTAATCATGTTCATATGTTTTGGTCCTGTCCAAAGCTAGAGGAGTACTGGAAGGAGGTTTTTAGGGTAATTTCCAATGTGGTGCACGTGAAACTGGACCTGGGTCCCCGGGAGGCCATATTCGGGTGTCGGACCAGCCAGGGTTGGAAACGGGTGCGGAGGCAGATATTATAGCCTTCGCCTCGTTGATTGCCCGAAGGCCGGATCCTGCTGGGATGGAGAGCAGCCTCTCCACCCTGTGCCCTGGCGTGGCGGGGGGACCTGTTGGAATACTTGACCCTTGAGAAGGTTAAGTTTGAACTGAGGGGAAGGACGGAGGGGTTCTACAAGTCATGGGCCGTATTTATTATGGACTTCCAAGAACTGGATAACATCGAACATTAGTTGTGGGGGATGGGTGGGAGGGTTGAGGGGGTGGGGGGCTGTGTATATTAAGGATGACTATGGGTAATCCCTGATTCCTTTTTGTCATTTGTTTATGTAAACACGTGGGCTGATGCTTGGGGGTTGGTGGGAGGTTGGGATCGTTGTTATTGTTACGGGGTTTGACATATCTGTTGCTGATTATTGTTTATTGTTGGTGGGTGTAAATAGGGGAGAAAATGTGAAAAAGGAGGAGAATAAAAATATTTATATTTTAAAAAAATAGGAACTGGGAGATTTTTACTCCTGTTGTGATGAGGTATGACTTGGTGAGTTTTGAAGATAATGTTACTTCCTTGGCATTGTCCATCTTGGTGGGAGAGAGGTGCTTTTTGGAGGAAGCTTGGTGAATTGATCCTGTAAATGTTAGTTGCAATAAGTACAGCATGCTGATGATGAACGAATTGCACACTGATGGAAGATGTACCGATCAAGCAAATTGTTCTATCTTGAATAGTATTGCGCCTCTTGCCATGTGCGTGCAGCTGCAGCGACACTCAAGTGACAAATATTCTGTGCGACTCTTGTTTTTCACAAAAGGAGGCCATTCGGTTCATCATGTCTGGGTCAGCCTCCTCGTTCCTCTCAACCCTACATTTTTTTTTTCCTTTTCAAGAATTTATCAACTAGCCTTTTGAAAATTACTATTGAAGCTGTCTCCACCATTCTTTCAGGCAGTGCATTCCAAATCATAACAACTTGCTGCATAGAGGAACTTCTGATTTCTCCATGTCTCTTCTGGCCATTACCACAAAATTAGTTGTGGATTCTTCAGCCTGTAGGAACTATTTCTCCCTGCTCATTCTATCAAAATCCCTCATGGTGTTGAACACATATTAAACCTTCCATTAACCTCCTTGCTGTAGGGACTCCAACCCCAGTTTCTCTCACTCCACATGACTAAAGGCCCTCATACTTGCCGTCAGTTTAGCAGCTTGTGGAAAAATTGGGTAGGTCAGGAGATGAGCTGCTCATCATCCAAGTACCAATCTCTGTCCAGTTTTTGTGGTCACCATTTTGAAATAGCTGATCCAATTTTGTTTCTGGTTGATTGTGACCTTTTAAGATGTTGATTGTGAGGATACTCATTTTGTGTAATTTAAGATCGGGAGGAGATAACTGGGCTTTCTCTTATTCGAGACTGCCATTATCTGGCGCTATGTGACACAAATGTGACCAATTATTCATCAGCCTCAGCTGAGATGTTACTCTAGTCCTGGTGTACCAAGGAACATTAGTAGACCATTCAATCTCTTGAGTACATTCTGTCATTCAGTTGCATTCAAATCAAAATGGATGAATTAAGTTGCACAGATAGATGTAAAGGGGCATGATATAGTTGGGATTACAAGGTAACCAAGAATGGGAACTAAATATTGAAGGCTATTCAGTTTTTTGGAAGGACAGACAGAAAGGAAAAGGTGGTGGAGTTGCATTGTTGATTAAAGAAGATATTGATGCAATATTGAGGAAAGATATTAGCACAAATGGTGTGGAATATGTATGGATTGAGTTAGGAAACATCAATGGACAAAAAAACTTTTGTTGGGGTGGTAAACAGACAACCAAACTGTAGTGGTAATGTTTGGAATAGAATTAGACAGGAAATCCGAAATGCATGTGATAAAGGAACATCTGTGATTACGGGTGACTTTAATCTGCATATAGATTTGGTGACTCAAATTAGTTACAGTACAATAGAGGAAGCATTTCTGGATTGTACACGGATTGCTTTTCTGGGCCAGTATGTTGAGGAACCAACAGGCAACAGCCCATCTTGGTCTGGGTATTGTGCAATGAGAAATGATTGGCAATCTAACTGTGAGAAAACTCTTGGAATGAGTGACCATAATATGGTAGAATTCTTTATAAAGGTGAATAGTGAGGTAGTTGATTCTGAGACTAAGGTCCTGAACCTCAATAAAGGTAATTAAGATGGCATGAGGTACGAGCTGGCAATGATGGACTGAGAAAAATTACTGAAAGGGAGGACAGTGGACAGGCAGCATTCAAGTAATAAATAGGTGAACTCCAAAAGTTGTTTATTCCTGTTTGCGCAAGAGTAGAAAGGGAACTGGGGCCAAACCATGGCTTACAAGGGAAATTAGAGATAGTATTACATTCAAAGAAGAGGTGTACAAATGAGCAAGAAAACGTAATAGTCCTGAGGGTTGGGAACAGTTTAAAATTCAGCAAAGGCAGACCAAGAGATTGATTAAGAAAGGGAAAATACAATTTGAAAGTAAACTAACAGGGAACATAGAAACTGACTGTAAAAGTGTCTATCGGTACGTAAAGAGAAAAGATTAATAAAAACTAATGTAGGCCCCTTACTGTCAGAAACGGGGGAATTCATAACGGGGAACAAAGAAATGGCTGAGGAACTAAATTCGTACTTTGCTTCTTTCTTCACAATGAAAGATATGAATAATGTATCATAAGTTCTGAGAAGCACCAGTTTTAGTGAGGAGCTGAAGGAAGTTAGAGTTAGTAAATAAATGGTTTTGGGGCCATTAATGGGATTGACGGCGGACAAATATCCAGGGTCTGATAATGTTTATCCCAGAATACTTAAGGAAGTGGCCCTAAAATAGTAGAACTATTGGTGGTAATTTTCCAAAATTCTTTGGGCTCTGGAATGGTTCCTACAGATTGGATATAATCCTGCTATTCAAAAAGGGAGGTAGAGAGAAAATGGGGAACTATAGACCAGTGAGCCTAACGTCGGGTAGTAGGGAGGTTGCTGGAGTCACTTCTCAAGATTCATGGCACAGCATTTGGAAAGCAGTGGTGTAAATAGACAAAGTCAGCATGGATTTACGAAAGGAAAATCATGCTTGATAAATCTTTCAACAAGATCTCGCAAAGCAGATTACAATGTAAAGTTGAAAACACATGGGATCACGGTTGTGTCTTGAGATGGGTAGAAAGTTGATTAGTAGACAGGAAGCAAAATGGAATAAACAGGTCTTTTCTGATTGGCAGGCAGTGACTGGTGGGGTACCGCAGGGATCTGTGCTAGGACCCCAACTGTTCACATTACATATGAATGATTTGACGAGGAACTAATGTATTATCTCCAAACTTGCAAATGATACAAAGTTGGGTTGGAAGGTGAGCTGTGAGGAGGATACAGAGGTGCTTCAGTGGGATTTGGACAGGCTGAGTGAGTGAGCATATGCATGGCAGAAGCAGTATAATCTGGATAAATGTGAGGTTATCCACTTTGGTCGCAAAAATAGGAAGGCAGAATATTATTTCAATGGGTATAAATTGAGAGAGGTGGATACTCAGTGAGACCTTGATGTCCTCCTGTATCAGTTGCTGAAAGTAAGCGTGCAGGTGCAGCAGGCTGTAAAGAAGGCAAACAATATGTTGGCCTTCATAGAGAGGGGATTTGAGTACAGAATAGAGATGTTTTACTACAATTGCATAGGGTATTGTGTGCAGTTTTGGTGTCCTTATCTGATGAAAGACAATAATAATCTTTATAATAGTAATAATCTTTATTGTCACAAGTAGGCTTACATTAACACTGCAATGGAGTTACTGTCAGAAGCCTCTAGTCACCACAATCCAGCACCTGTTCGGGTGCACAGAGGGAAAATTCGGAATATTCAAGTTACCTTACAGCACGTCTTTCGGGACTTATGGGAGGAAACCGGAGCACCCGGAGGAAACCCATGCAGAGAATGTGCAGACTCCACACAGACAGTGACCCAAGCCGGGAATTGAACCTGGGACCCTGGAGCTGTGAAGCAACAGTGCAACCCACTATGGTACCATGTTGCCCTCATGGTTCTTGCTATGGAGGGAATGCAGCGAAGGTTTACCAGGCTGATTCCTGGGATGGCGGGACTGTCATATGAGGAGAGATTAAATCGATTAGGATTATATTTATTGGAGTATAGAAGAGTGAGGGCATCTCATAGAAACTTACAAAATTCTAACAATGTTAGACAGGGTACATTCAAAAAGAATGTTACCAGTGGGGGTGGGGGGGGGGGGGTCAAAATCTTGGGTTCATAGTTTGAGGTGGACTGAGGTGAGGAAAAATGTCTTCATCTAGAGAGTGGTGAATCTATGGAATTCTCTACTACAGAAATTAGTTGAGGACAAAATGTTGTGTGATTTCAAGAAGGAATTAGGCATAGCTCTTGGGGATAAAGGGATCAAGGGATATTGGGGGGGAAGGTGGGATCAGAATATAGAACTTGATGATCAGCCATGATAATGAATGGCAGAGCAGGTTCGAAGGGCTGAAGGGCCTCTTCCTGCTTCTATTTTGTTTCTGTGAATCATGGCTGATCTCTGTTTTCCCCATTTGCTTGCCTTTCATCCGGGAGGTTGGTGTGAGCCATTGGAAGAATCATGAATATAGCTGAATGCTGTGGAACTGTCTGGGACCAGTCTCACTCCTAACCTTAGGATGGAGAGTAGGTCATTGATGAAGTAGTTGAAAATGTTGGGACCAGTGACGCAGCTTCAGGAACTCTTGAGGTCTGCAGCTCCAAAGATCATCGTCTTTTGTCTTAGGTGTGACACCAGGCACTGTGGGGCTTTTCCTTTGACTTGCTTTGGACTGGGTTTTCCTTGGGGTTCTTGGTGGCACACTGACATTGGAAAATCTCACAATGGCCCAATCCAGAGGATTGGAGTAATGACCCAGAGACATAAGTTTGAATTCCACCATGCAGCTGGTGATTTTAAATTCAATTAATTAAATACACCTGGAATTTTAAAAAATAGTCTCAGTAATGATGACCTTCGTCCCAATCGCCCGTCTAGTTCACTAATATATTTTAGGGAAAGGAATCCGACCGTTTTACCCAGTTTGGTCTATTCGTAACTCCAGACCAGCAGCAATGTGGCCAACTCTTAACTGCCCCTTGAAATAGCTTGACCAGTCATTTAGTTATGAAAATGAAAATCGCTTATTGTCACGAGTAGGCTTCAATGAAGTTACTGTGAAAAGCCCCTAGTCGCCACATTCCAGCGCCTATCCGGGGAGGCTGGTACGGGAATCGAACCGTGCTGCTGGCCTGCTGGGTCTGCTTTAAAAGCCAGCGATTTAGCCTGGTGAGCTAAACCAGCCCCTGCCCCTTGTAAAAGCTTGACCAGTCATTTAGTTATATCAAAACCACTATGGCATTCACCTTACTGTCTGCAGTGGTTCAAGAAAGTAGTTCACCACCAACTTCTCAAGGGCAATTGGGGATGGATTATAAATGCTGGCCTTGCCAGCATGGCTCAGATCATGTAAATGAATTACGAAAACTTGATAAAACACTGCCTTGTCATTTACTTTTATACTTGTGTCTGGATCAAGGCTGTTTTGAGGCTCCAGCAGAACCCAAACTGAAAGTCGGTGAGCACTATTGGAGAATAACTATCACTTGATGACAATATTGATGAGTCGTTTCAATACTTTACTGATTGGACAGTAGCTGATGGCATGCTAATTGGCCATGCTGGATTTATCCTCTACTTTTATGGATGGATCATATCAGGGCAATTTTTCCACATTGCAAGATAGATAGGGAAGAGGTTGGCTAATGAAGTGACTAATTCTACCATGCACATCTGGAAAGAGCGGATGGTGAACATAAAATGAGCACAAGATCAAGCAGAATGGACCACAGGCATAAAAAAAACATTTGCCTTAAGCCACTGAATACTGTGCCAGCACCAGTAGAATTGTCGCCCACGAGGACTCACAGGCCTCAGGAGAGAAGAGACGGAAGAAAAGAGAGTTGCATTTATATAGCACCTTTCATAAGCTTGTGATGCCCCAAAGCGATTTGCAGTCAACGTAGCACATTTGAGGCGTAATCACTGTTTTAATGTAGGGAACACTCCAACTAATTTGTGCACAGCAAGAGGCCACAAACGGTAATGTGCCGATGACCTGATAATCTACTTTAGTGCTGTGGAATAAATTTTGAACAGGACACCAAAGAAAACTCTCCTGCTCTCTCTCAAGAGGTTCTTTTACTTCTACATGAGAGGATAGACGGGGCCTCCGTTTAATATTTAATCTAAAAGAGGAGAGAATCGGTAGAAAGGATAGAGATTGGGTTGGCTAATAGAAAGGTGATATTATTAAACATAAAACTCGCTGTTGTTGTCTACGTACAAATTTATCTACACTGTGCATAGCACAGCCTGATTGCAGTTAGTTACTTGTACGCTACTTGATGAGGTATCATTATTGCCCATTCATTGAACTCCTCACAACAAAATGCACAATTGCCAATTGTAATTATCTACATATGTAATTTTGCTTAAGATTGTGTACACTGATTTTATTTTTATCCCAATCCCTTGCCAGAGATGCTGAGCCTCACATCACAGCCCACCCCAAACATTCAACAGAAATTCAATTTAGAAAACGACAGCATATTGGGATCTATCTGCAATGTATCATGATTGATGAGGCAATTCTGGAAGTAAAATATTGGGCTGGCGAGATCATAGTGTACATAAATTGTTTTTTATGAAGACAAACCAGTGTTCAGGGCCACCTGTTAGGGGCAGTTACTCATTACCTTTTTTTATTTGATTTTTTAAATATTTAACCAGTCGTTTGCTGGAAGGGTTTGGGGTGACGCAAATTTAATCAAGTCACTGTGGGCAGTCACTAAGGGGAACAAAAGAAAATTACAGCACAGGAACAGGCCCTTCGGCCAAGTATTCCCCATGGACAGTGAAAGAAAGTTACAGGAGCAATTGGATTATCTTCATAGATCTCAGTCATTGCCTACGAAGAAGCGGTGATAATAATGTCTCCTAACTTGATTTTGCTGTGGAACAAAGAAATGGGGAAGAAAGTCCCAGATTATAGTTCAGCCTGGGTCCTATGGTCAGAGCTCTGGAGGCTTGCGCGTCAACTACTTTTTACTTGCATCACAAGGCATTCCAATATACCCAAATATGCAGCTCAAAATGCCAATATTTGGGCTGAAGTCACATATGAAGTACACAAATATACTCAATTACCACATCACAGGGAGCAATTACATTCATGCCTTTTGCAGCAGGCCTTTTGTTTGGTACACTTGAGCAAAATGGAATTGGCACCAATGAAACAGTAAAGTGCTCGTCAAAAAAAGTAGGACTGAAACTTTGCTGTTCACAATAACATTTATTCAGTCTGAAACTCAGATAAAGAAGTAAATGGTGGGTTTATCCCAGAACAAGAATGGAGACACCACCAGGCAGGATTCTTCTGGGTGGAAATGGTTCAGCAGACATTACTGGGCTAGTGGACGTTTCCTACTTGGTTTTCAGTTTCACAGTTGTATGAATCTGGGCACTTTTGATCTTTCCCAGCTGTGAAGTCCAGAGTGTTCAGGGATATTTTCACAGTGTCAAAGATGCCACTTGACTTGCCATCAGGAGAGTTTCTCCATTGCTTTGGATTTAGTGTTTCAGTGGTAACTGCTCCAAAGATGTCGCTGCACTTTCCACCTGGTGGATTGCTTCTTCACGCCACAGGCTGGTTTGCACTGGCGGTCCAAAGATATTTGATGCAGTTTTGTTTGAATGAGAATGCACTGGCTTGATGTTTTCCTCCACCTCGAAAAAGATGCTGAATCCTCCACCAGGAGGCTGCAACACTCTGCTGGAGCTGCTGCGGCCTGTGGAGTCCAGTACTTGGTATGTGGTGATACCTCGGGGCCGTGAATGGAGGCAGGCGGGCACACAAGTGATGGGTAGCCAATTTGGCTAATTAATGGCTACTTAAAGCCAATTGTTGGAGGCTTACTGGGATATTTAAGTTGGCCTCCAGTTTTCCAAAGGTGGCCAGGGATAGTTTAGCTGCCTGGGACAGCCTCCAGAGGAAGACCAGGATCCAGTTCCCCAGGCACCTCAATTTTGAAGTGTCTTCTCCCTCATTTACCTACCGTGGAATCTTGCTGCGGCTTTGCAGCTGGAAGGTCTCTCATTGGGCCTCCGGCATTAAGAACCTGCCTGCTATCCTTAAGCAGGTATCGTGTCTGCCCTCAGGCTATTAATTGACCGTTTCAGGGCAAGCTATATTGAGCAATTGTTTCCCACAGAGTGCAGATGGCTGACCTCCATTTGAGTCTGACAGTGGGGTTCAGAACTGTTCAGGGAAAAATCATGCTCACAGTGACCGGAGATGAAGTGGAAGGTCTGTTAGTGAGCTCTGCTGCATTAAGAATGTTATTGGTCTATAGTGAGCCATAGATTGACCTTGAGATATCCCCAGTATCTTTGCAGTAATATTTAGTGAACAGCTGAAGCAACAATGATTAAGACATCTAGTTTGATTTCCTGCCCACTCAGGAAGGTGGCAATGTGCCTTCTTCCAAGATCATTTTAACTTGACTGGCCAGTCAGGAAACCCAGGGGATCAGGTGGAATGCCACTTCCCCCCAGTTCCGCCACTCTCCCAATTGGGTGTTACCCTACATTGAATCATAGAAAACAATCATACAGCAGAGAAGAAGCACAATTGAATCCATTGTCCCTAAGCTCGCTCCTTCAAAGAGCTATCTTAATATAGAACATAGAACAGTACAGCACAGAACAGGCCCTTCGGCCCTCGATGTTGTGCCGAGCCATGATCACCCTACTCAAACCCACGTATCCACCCTATACCCGTAACCCAACAACCCCCCCCCCCCCCCCCCCCCCCCACTGCTAACCACTGCGCCACCGTGCTGCCCCTTCTCTTTTAAAAGTTGCTGTTGGAATTTCACCTTTCAAACAGCACATTCGTGAGCATAACACTGAGATTAACATCAGACAGAGTGTAAACCAAGCATTGCACTCAATCCTGTCAGTTACCAGACAGTTAGTGAAGGTTAAAATTACCTTCCCTTGTCTCTAGGTTAGATGATAGCACATTGGATGTATAGGGCGGGATTCTCCAATGTCCACGCTGTCGTAAACGCCATTGCGTTTTACGACGGCATGAACGCGCCACTCCCACGTCTAATTCCGGCCCCTACAGGTGCCCGCACGGCGCTGGAGCGGTTTGTGCTGTTCCAGCTGCAGATCCCAGCATGAACTGGGCACTGCGGGATCGCACATGCGCAGTTGCGCTGGTGCCAACACGGACATGCGCAATGGCGCCGGCGCCAACGCGCGCATGCGCAATGGCCTCCTTCAACGCGCCGGCCACAACGCAACATGGCGCAGGGCTACAGGGGCTGGCGCGTAGGAAAGGAGGACCCCCAGCCACAGAGGCCGGCCTGCCGATTGGTGGGACCCGATCGCGGGCCAGGCCACATCGGAGGCCCCCCACAGGCCGCCACCTGACCCTTGCACGCCGAGGTCCCGCCAGCCCAGAGCAGGTTGGAACGGCGCCGGCGGGACTCTGCTCTTTTCCTACATTCGCTCGGCCCATCTGGGCCAGAGAATCGGTGGGCAGGCCGTGTAGAGCGGCCCGCAACCGGCGCCGCTCCAACCGCGCCGGCGGCAATGGCGCCGATTCTTTGCACTGCGGAGAATCGCGTGCCGGCGTCGGGGCGGCTTGGCCCATTCGTGGGGATTCTCTGGCCTGGCGCGGGGCTGGGAGAATCCCGCCCATGCAGTTTTGATCAGTTTCCGGTAAATCTCTCCTGAAAGCGGGGAACATCTGCGATGCCCCTTGCAGTCAAACATCTTGCAAGTGTTTCACTGATGAAAGCTGGCCTTTTGGCTAATGTATCAAGGGGTTCAAAAACTGTCAGGCTAGATTCACAAATTCAATGGTTTCTTCAATTCCAGAGGTGGTTCTTGATAATTCTACGTAATTATTAATGTTTTAAAATGTTTATTTTTTTCCCCCTCTTTCTCTCTTATAGGTAAGTGGATATTTCTATTCTCGACAGTCAGCTGCAGCTAATATGGGGGTAGCCGGATTGAAGATGTGAGCAACAGTGGTCCCTGCTGGTGAGAATAAGAATCATCGGGTACTAGTTTCCAGTAAAACAAATGATACATGTGGCAATGCATGTCCTTTTGAATGAGCTGTTTGCGTGTGTAACAATCCTCATACAAGTGAATTGCACCATCTCTTAAAACAGTGACTCACCACATAAAAACCATAGAGGAGTTCAAGTAGCTTAAAGGACCTGGTGTAAGAGTAAACTAGATTTGGTGGGCACAAAGTGCTGGTGTGCACAAAGCCATTGTACAGATACTTAAGCAGGATAGGAATAGTATATGAAAGATATTGGCTGCAATTTAAGTTCCTTGAGCAAGGAGAATAAATATTGCTGTAACAGTAAAACTTCAATGATGCAATAATGAGTTGAATTCTATTAAATTCGTTTTGAGTGACACTGCAACACATTAAGTGCCAATATGATTGTCAGTACCTTGCCATAATACCTTTAAGTTGTTCATTCATTAAAGCACTGCCTAACAGCGAGCCATTCAGACCAGGATGATCTCTGAGGCCGTTGCTGTAGTTTTGGCATTTACTTGGTGAGAGAATAGGTGAGAAATGCTTTGTTGGAATTTCTGCTCCGGTGATAACTACCAGCAACTGCTGCTCGAAGAGCACAAGACCTTGGCTGTGACACATTGCTTCTCATGGTGGGATGCTGCAAACATACACTAAATGTCCATTAGTCTTGCTGTCTGGAGGGCTGGGGTGCTGAAGCAAGTGGAACTGCATGCCACCAGCTTCTGGGAAATGTAGCAAGGGCGAGTTTACAAATAGACCATCTGTGGGTTGATGCGATTTATTTTACTGTTATTGTGCCAAGTCAAATGGTCCGAACCTTTCAGTTTTATATACTTTTCTGGCTACAGTTAATTATGCTATTGGCAGAGCAGTTTTCTTTGATATTCAAATATGTGATTTAATCTTTCCTGATGGAGGTTTTTTATTCTTCAAAAATTACAAACACTGGCACAATGCAAATGTATTTCTTATCAAAGCTGACAACATCAGCACTGTAACTGAATAGATACACGCAGCGACGTGAAGGGCAAGTGGTACTTCAGCGTAGCCTGGGATCAGTAAGCCTCTTTGCATTTCTGTTGAATATGATAATTCTTTCATGTATTTTCCACATCAAAGGACAAAACCATAAAGAAGTGTTGAACTCATGATGACAAGTAATCATGAATAAATGAGCATCTAATCAAAATGAAGCTTGCCATACAGAGAAGGAAGTTTCATTGTCAATCTCTGCTGTGCTAGCTGGCACCTGTTGGGGAGGGCAGTTCGGGTACTTAAATTGACCTCAGTGCCCTTGGTTGGTAAAACCATTGGCTTCTAGGCTCTTGCTGGGTTGGGATCACATTTGACAAATGAACACTTGGACAATGTACCAGCAAAGATCACCCTGTTGGGATGCGTTAGAGCAGTGGGGGAGCGAGAGTGGGGATCTGCAGAAAAGTGTAGATCACAGGTTATGTGGGATATAAGAAGCTGATTTCAAAATGTTTGTGAAATTCAGCAATGTCCATATTTTAATAAAATAAAAAACTGTACACCAATGCAAAAAACATTAATTTGTTCACGTGGCAAGACGCAAAACAATTTAAATTAATTTGCTCACTCCTGATGCAGAGCTGCTGTAAAACCTCACTATCCCAACTCTACCTCGAGAGGACAGGAATATAAAAAGATGGCAGTTACATTTTTTTACAGAAATCTGTAGCCAGACCCTATCTACTGGAACTGCATTGAGTTGTGGGCAATGCACTTCAGCAAATAAATGATGGCCTTGGGTGGGGTGCATCGTAGATAGACCAGAATGACACTGCTGACCAAAAGGATTGAACTATGAGCACCAATTGCATCGACTTGATTCTCTTGACTATAAAAGATTAAAGGTGGTCTAATTGAGATATTGCAAATGATAACATTTTTGATTGGGTAGATCTATTTTCTGTGGTGGAAGAGTCTAGAACTGGAAAATATTAATCATAGAATCAAGACAGTGCAGAAGAAGGCCATTCAGCCCATTGAGTTTTCGCCGACCCTTCGAAAGAGCACCCTACTTCGGCCCAACCTCCCATCCTAGCCCTGTAACCCCACCCAATGTTTGGACAATAGGGGGCAATATAGCCAATCCACCTAACCTGCACATCTTTGGACTGTGCGAGGAAACTGAAGCGCCCGGAGGAAACCCACACAGACACGGGGAGAATGTGCAAACTCCACACAGACAGTTACTCGTGGTTGGAAATGAATGCGGGTCCTTGGCACTGTGAGAGAGCAGTGCTAACCACTGTGTCACCGTACCACCCGTAATCTACAAATGAGCGCTAGGCCACTCTGAAGTAATGTCAGGAAGCACTTCTTTGCATGAAGGGTACTGGAAACCTGGAGCACTCTTTTTATTTCTTCCCACCGTACACAATTTGGGCTGACCCGTCAGCACCCCTGGACTGCAGGAGCGCTCTCAAATGTTAAATTGAGGTTCTGTGTAATGGTCCCTGTGGATGCTTTTGCATTAAGAATCAATTAAATCCTTTGCGACAAATTGAGGAATAGTAGGAGGGGTTCTCCTTGGTGTCCTAACCAATTTTCATTCCTTGGCAGCCATCACAACAGTTTTAATTGGTCACCCAACTCATTGCAGTTTGTGTTAACTGGCTGCTGTGTTTGCCAACATAATGGTGATTAATTATGGAAGGCAATTATTTGGCTGAAAAATGCTTTAGGTCATCCTGTGGATGTGAGAGATGCTATATAAATGCAAGTCTTTTATTTTTATATGGGCCCACGTTTCTTCTGCCAATCAGTGAACTCGGTGCAGACTAGGAATGGGAACTGGAAGCTCGCCTTCTAATGATTTTGTATCACTAATTCAGCCAAGAGAGCTGCAAATTGTACTTTAATTATATTTCTGTTGTAAAATGCCAAGAAGGTGTTAAAACCTCTTGTGGTATCCTTTTTGGTATCAAAATAATCTCGGTCCGAAAGCAAAGTCAACAATTGCTTTGCTCGATTGATTTTTGTTATTCAAGGATGTGTACACATTCTCAAGCAATCTCTTTTGTTCAATAAAAAATTCTAAATTTACAGCTGGATTAATATTTGCTGAGCTCAGAGTGTGGGCAATGACAGTTATGTAACTTATGAATATTTAGTTAACGGAGCTGTTTGTGGTGCTGAAATAGAGCCCACCTGATCATATTGGCAAGTGATTTTTGCAGGACATGAATTTTGACATTTAACGTAGTAAGATTTATGCCAGGTCTGTGCCAAATTTTTGAATTTAAAAAGTCCTGAAGGCATTAAAATTGCAGTTTCTGAATGATAAATCACTTGCTCTATTGCTGAAGCGCTAGGGAAGAACCTGATTGATTTCTACTTATGATCAAACCAGGAAATGCTCGAGCTGCATATCTAGTTTCTGACGGTAAGGTTAGTGGTTTTGGCAGTAACCTTAAATTCCAGCCTTCGTCGTCGTCTGTCCTCCGTTTTCCCCCCCCCCCCCCTCACCTTCATTCTCCATCTCACCTTTAGTAAAATTCATTCACCTTTCCCTGCTTGTAAAACAAAAGCGCATGCCCTGCACACTCTGCTTATAGTTTTAGTGTACAATTTCTAATTTCTGCTATTTTGGCTTTACAATTTTACCAGCGGTGTCAAACTAACATAAAATTAGCAAGTGCCTGTTTTTAATGTTCACTGTTTGGTGGTTGCTACATTGAGTAATGCAATGAAATGCTCATTAATGAGAGTTTGAAAAAACAAGTTAAAAGGAAGCCTGATGGGCAGCACTGTGGTGCAGTGGTTAGCACTGCTGCCTCACAGCGCAGAGGACCCGGGTTCGATCCCAGCCCGGGTTACTGTCCATGGAAGTTAGCACATTCTCCCCATGTATGAGTGGGTCTCACCCCCACAACCCAAAAAGGTGTGCAAGATAAATGGATTGGCCATGTTAAATTGCCCCTTAATTGGAAAAAAATTGGGTACTCTAAATTTATAAAGGAAAAATAAACAAGGACTTCTGACAGTCAAACCTCCAGGTGAGTTCAGCATTGGTCGAATGTACCTCCTGTCCCCCTGCAAAGCTGTTCGGGGTTTGATTCTTTCGGCTCTTACTACTGGTCACTGTCGTGTGACATCTTTGAAAATGTCCTTGTCAGATGAACAAATAATTGGTTGTGGTGCCTCTTGCCATCAAACAGTCAATCGTTGTTGCCTCAGCTCCCTGACAGAAATGTTCAGTTTCCTTTTTTAAACAGATTAGTCTAGACATCAGGGATTTCTGCACACACTGAATTTGTAGCCTGCATCACAACAGTGGCCGCACTTCAAACATACTTAATTGGTTGCTAAGCAGCTTGTGCCATCCTGAAATTATGAAATACTTTCTTGTGAATGTTTAGTTCCACCTGGGCTTAGAGGATTCTTTGGAAACTTCTTAACGGCTTTGAATGTTTGGCAGATACAAATGTGTTTTCCTGTTGCACACTGTGTCGCAACATACCTGTGAGAATCTGTGCATCTGGATAATTATGAATGTGAAAGCACCTTAACCACACAGGTCAAGGAAAAGGCCCACCATTCACATTCTTAGTGAGATAGGCGCTAATGTTTCCAGCATTGCCCAAGACCAAATTATTCAAAAGTGCAAATTTCCCAAGTGTATCGATGAATATAGTATAATTGAATTAATCTGAAATCCTGACCAAGCGAATGATGTGCTTGAAAGCAAGCCTCCAAAGTTCTACTTGAATTGTCGTGACTTCTGGTGATCGGTCAATGGAAGGTTCCATATTACCTCGCTTCTTTAAGGGATTTGATCTGATATGTTGTGTTGGAGGAGGTGGCTACCAAATTCAGCCCGTTGCTGGCCAGGATCTAGTAAATCAAAGTAACTCTTGCGAAGTTCCTGTTGCAAAGATGAATTGCCTTATCATGCACTTACCCTATTTCTTTTCATAAGCAGTATGGTGCCCATACCTCCAATTGTAAAGTAATTATAGTTGTAGTCTTTCAAATTTGATAGCCACCATTCTATAGTGAACAGTAAAATGGACGCAATCCCATTTACTGTAGCACACGAGTTATAACCTCTAATGTGTGAGTGCAAATGTATTAACATATCAAAACTTCCATATATTATGAATCATAAATCTTTAAATGTTTACAGATATTTTCTCTGACTTGGGAGGTGTTGTGGGGTTGGAGAAGATTACAGAAATAAGGAGGGGTGCAGTTCTGGAGGGATTTAAAAATAAGTATGAGAATTTTCAAATTGCAGGGTTGCTTGACCGGGAACAACTGTAGGTCAGCAACCATGGGGCAATGTGCAGCTGGAACTTGGTGTGAGTTAGGACACAGGCAGCAGAATTTTGGATGACCACAAGTTTACAGAGGGTAAAATGAGGGAGACAAGGCAGGTGTTTGGTGGAATAATCAAGTCTAGAGGTAACAAAAACATGAACTGAGGCAGGGTTGAAGTTGTTGAAGTGATAATAGGTGTTAATAATGATAGCGTAAATATGAGGTCAGATGCTCATCTCAGGATGAAATATGACACCAATATTGTGGACAGACTGCTTTAATCTGAAAATGGTTTGCGGTGGAGAAAAGAAACAGGAGGTTATCTTTGCTTTCCAGGATGGTCCTGGAATGGTGAGCAGTTCAGTAGATGACAGCGTGACCCCATAGTACTTTATGTGGTTCAACTTGTCACCTGCCATATTCTTTCAAGTCTGCATCCCTTGGATTTCAAGGAATGGAGACGAGGGCTGCACTTGGGTGACTTTATAGGATTGTACACAGTCCTTTAACACAAGATGTAATGATGTGATGTAATGACCCAAATTTTAACTGCACCCATCTGGTGTGAAACATGTGAAAGGAGAGGGGCGACAGTTAAAATAACAAGAGTTACTTACCACCATGATTCTGCCACCTCCTCGCCACATCTCCTGCTATTAGAGCAGGTGAGCAGAAAGGAAGCGGGTGCTGTATTGAATATGCAGATGAGTTCATTTTTCTATACTCCATTTAATATATCTTTTCAGTGAAGCACTTTTCCCATTTGGAAGAGAGTGAAAAGATTCATCTGAAGTTCATGGAAATTGCAAATAGAAACCTTTGCGCGTGTGTGCAGTAGGATTGCCAGCTCTCCTGGAATTTAACTCGCTGCTGGATCTCCGGTGGCAGCCATGAGCTGAAGGGGCGCACAAAAAATGTCTTTCTCCTAGAAACCTCTGGTTGGACATTTTAACCCGCCAAATGGGCACCAAAAGTGCAAAACGTTCCCCAGCTTAACTCCCATCTACTGCCTAATTGACCAGGATTCTGACAAGCTAGCAACCAGGCCGCAAAGCAGGGAGAGGAAAACCTCAACTTCAGAATAGGGAGACTTGCATAGCGGCTCAGGGCCAAACATGGCGAACAC
This sequence comes from Scyliorhinus canicula, assembly GCF_902713615.1. Classification (NCBI taxonomy): domain Eukaryota; kingdom Metazoa; phylum Chordata; class Chondrichthyes; order Carcharhiniformes; family Scyliorhinidae; genus Scyliorhinus; species Scyliorhinus canicula. The sequence goes on from NC_052149.1 coordinate 139,788,157, forward strand.
AACACGACCGACAATGCCAATCCAGAAGCACTGGACTGTACTCCTTGGGTATCTGGCACCTCATGCTACAAAGGGGTAGCTCAGAATATAGCTATACAACGCTGATCACTGCAATGTAAATAGACCACGGGCTGGATTCTCCGTCTCAGCAGCTAAGTGACAGCTGAAATGGAGAATTTGTGGGCGCTTTAAGGCGCCAAAATTGGTGCCGAACCCTCACTGATTCCGGGACCGGTTAGGGGCTAGCAGCGGCACTGGGTGAAATTCCTGGCAACCGCTCCGAAAATTGCCAGAGAATGGCCGGGTCCCTGGCTGCGCGTGCGCACAGCGAAGACCTGCAGCCGTTGCGCTGTACAGCTGACCTGCCAAATGCGTCCCCACAGGCCACCCCCCAAGTTCCCCCAACCCTCGCGAAAGTCCCCCCCGGCCAGCGGCACGGATCCTGGCTGAATGTGGCGTCGCTGGACACAGTTCGAAGCTGCCACGCCGGGTTTCCGATCGCGTAGACCACATGTCAACCTCGCGGTTTGGAAGTCGGCCCATCGGAGCGGAGCATCGCAGGAAGACCTTCCATTGCAACGCCCTGCGACACGATGTCGCCATTTTGGAGGGGGCGGAGACTCAAAAACCGACGTAAAATCGGCGCCCGTCCCGATTTGGGCCTTGAAAGGGATTCTCTGCCCAATCGCTGATTCCGATATCGGTGTCGGGCAATGGAGAATCCCGCCCCACTTGTCTCTTTTGTCGTATATTTTTGATTTTGCCCGATGTTTTTGTTTGATAACACTGGTGTAAATTTCAACCACATGTATAGTAAAAGGGTATAAATTAGTTATAACCCCTGCTGTGATTGAAGCAACTGTATAACAACTATGTAAGATTTATCTGTCATAAATGAAAAACTTCAATAAAGCATTTTTAAAAACATGTCACCGCTGTGAGCAGCTTATAAAAACATGTGGGCATTAAAATAGTCAGGTTTTATTTCATTTTGTTGAATACTTTTGTGTATTATTTAGACAAATGTTGCGGAGGGGAGTGGTTATCAAAAATGACTTGACTGGGCGGAGCAGCTGAAAGCAGGATGCTCTATGATGAACCCTCCAGGAATATACACCCAACCAGACTGGCAACTCTCGTGTGAAGTTGTACAGCAACGTAGTTGCCGACTTGGAAATTGACTGACATAATTTCAGCACATTGTCCCGGATGTGCTAAATTTAAAATGCAACACAATTATCTGACCCAGTAGCCCAGAAACCACATTGTCTCCACTGTGTATTGAAATGTAGCCCAGTTGCTAGGTATTGACAATCACTGACACACTTGAGTGAGCTGCCTTCAGGCTGTGTGTTACCTGCTGCTTCTGCACACGCACTCCAATGAGTATGAGAGAGGGTCTGGTCTGTTTGTGTTGGCAGTCGTGGATTTAGTTCTTTCATAATTGTACAGAGATCCTGCCTCTGCTGTGCCTTTTTGAAAAAGGGATTTTTTAAAAATCAACATGTCTTCAGTGAATGTCTCCTTTCACATTAATCGTTTTTTTTTAATTCTACTGATGTGAGATGGTCTTGCAAGTTACCAGACAGGATTTACCTAGCCTTACATCTATTCTTTCCCCTTGCTTAATTTCTTCCCTCTCCCCTACTTTTCAAAGAGGTTCGATCCACAAATATCTTGCGCTGCTTTGCACAACTGCCTTATTTTAAATGGGGTGGAACAGGATGTGTCGGCATCATTTAGTCAGCCGCGGTTCAATCGGTTGCCCTGTGGCCTCTGAGTCAGGGTTGCTGTCCGACTGACGTGAGCAGAAAATCCAGGCTGGCACTCCCAGTGGCAACACTGAAGGGGTACCGCACTGGCAGGAGTCCCGACTTTCACTTCAAATATTGACCCTGCCCTCTCGGGTGAACATGTTGAAAAGACTTACCTCGGTTTCCTGGCCGGCACTTACCCCTCAGTCAACATCACTCAAACAGGTTAGTTGGTCATCATCACGTTGCTGTTTGCTGTGTGTTGATAGGCTGCCACATTTCTTCCATTACGCCAGCACTTTAAAGTGCTTTGGGATGTCCTGAGGCTGTGATAATTACCATATATATTCAAGCCTCTCTTTCTTTCATTCAATATTTATTCTTTCATTGGTGCAGGAAGGGAATCTCAACCTATCTTTACACAATGTCCGTATGCAGTGTTGCCATTTCAAGCAGACCATGAATGGGAATCTTTATAATCTTTATTGCCACAAGTAGGCTTACATTAACTTAACACTGCCAGGAAGTTACTGTGAAAAGTCCTGAGTCGCCACATTCCAGCACCTGCTCAGGTACACGGAGGGAGAATTCAGAATGTCCAAATTACCTAACAGCACGTCTTTCGGGACTTGTGGGGTAAACCGGAGCACCCGGAGGAAACCCACGCACACACGGGGAGAACATGCAGACTCCGCACAGACAGTGACCCAAGCCGGGAATCGAACCTGGGACCATGGCGCTGTGAAGCAACAGCGCTAACCACTGGGCTACCGTGCCAATCTCAGATAATAAACATTTTGCAAGGGGCAACTAAAAGACTCCACAACAAGTTGCAGAGAAAAATAAATTTATTTTTATTTTCTCACGTTAACTGTATACACAGCTCCAGTATGTCTCTACTGGGCTTCTCTAATTGGTGCCTGACTGGCTGACACTATTTATACAATGGCACACGGCCTTGGTCAAGAGTCCACCGCCCCCTTATCGGGAGAGCTCATATTCTGCAAGCTCCACGGGGTAGTGGATCATCCCTACCCTGTAAGTCCTGTGTGGGCTTTAACACAACCCAACTTACTCTCTTCTGTCCTTGCGGGGAGTGCAGCCAGTTGTGCCGTTTCCACAATTGTTACCACAGCTGATGTCTGCCGACTCACTGGAGACTGGAGATTCTGCATGACCCAGCTGAGACTCTGCGGAAAGCAAATTGCTTCTCTCCCTAACGGTGGGCACGATTGTTAAAAGCGTTGGTCAGTTAGCAGGTAGAGAATCAGCAGCAGCTGGCCTTGTAATTTTGAAGTGTGAAGAGAGATACTAACGTTTATTGATAAGATGATAATGCAGTAACATTTCATGTTCCAATTAACTTAACTGTCAAAGGATAGAAGGAAGTGGCTTTGAATTGGTTTTGCCATTTGCTTCAGTAGCAGCCCTGCTGGCAATAGTAATTCCAGCAATCAAAATCTTTTTCATCGGTTCAAATAAAGTCTTGATACTGGGATAGCTCCAGTGATAAATCAATCTGGGCAAGATTGAGGGGAGGAAGGGTGAAAAAACCTATTGCATCAGTAACCATCTCCAGAAAAGTCCTATTAATGGTTTACTGATTTAGGAAGGCAGGGAGGAGAAGCAACACTCGATTGCAAACACAACTGTGCTACCATAGCAAGTGATCGATGGATTCTGTATTGATTGGTGGAAATGCTGCTTTTGTGAGTGTTGTAACCTTCCCGGATCCTATTGGCTGGGGAGAATTGGTTTTCCCATGATTTATTTTGGGAATATCAGCTCCCCTAATAAGGGGGAGGGCAATTGTTAATCTTTCAGCTGTATAAATAGAGCTGGCCAGTGTGAAGGGGCTGGTTTAGCACAGGGCTAAATCACTGGCTTTGAAGGCAGGCCAGCAGCACGGTTCAATTCTCGTACCAGCCTCCCCGAACAGGCGCCGGAATGTGGCGACTAGGGGCTTTTCACAATAACTTCATTTGAAGCCTACTTGTGACAATACGCAATTTTCATTTCATTTTTTTTCAGCTAGACGAGAGCCAGTACTGAACTACTGGTGCTGTGTGAATGATGTTGTAAATTAAAGTTACTTTCTGCTTGACTCAACAAACTTGTGCTGGACTCTTTGTGGCCCTCACAAAAATGAGCGAGGAACATAAGAAACAAGAAATACACAACAGACGAGCCAGCATTAGCTTTTTTTAGAAATTAATTCTTGCGATGTGGACGTCTGTTACGGTTCCTGAATCAGAACCCCAGTTTTGGTTAAGATCCCAGATTTAAACCCAACTGTTTGTATTTGATAAAACTGTTAGGCACCGCAGGAGTGATAATACTGATCATGAGACAGTTTTATATTAAAACAAACTTTAATTTCACCACAGAATGAATTACATTAACAACAAAGAAGTAGTTTTACAGTTAACAGTTACACCATCTTAACTTGCTTCCTGAAACCTGCCTCTACATTCCAACTAAACAAACCCATATATTTCGGATACCACTTAGGTATAAAGTTGACCACCAGGTTTTACTTTTCTTGGTGCAGAGTCCTTGGAGAGAGAACATTTTTTTAGGGACCAAACTGAAAGTCTTAGACTCAGCCTAGAGTCCTGGATGCAACTCCTTTTTTTCAGACAGATCCAACCCTTCCCATTAGCTTCCCATTAGTTACACCAGCTGCACTCAAAGCACACAACATGCTTTTGTCTCTTGTTACAAGATGTGTGTTGATTTGTTTAGCCAAGCTCATACTGTTACGACATTGCATTAGCTAGTTATCAGCAAACAGCTAAAATGGCTTTTAATCACAACTCTAACAGACGCACTGTTGTAAGCATTTTACCTGAGGTTTTGATAATATTACTGCAAAAAAGGAGGCCATTCAGCCCATTGAGTCTGCACTGACCCCCCAAAAGAGCACCCTATCCAGGCCCACCCATCACTGGCAATTGAGCATGGTCAGTCCATCTCACCACATCTTTGGACTGTGGGAGGAAACCGGAGCATGTGGAGGAAACCCACGCAGACGGAGGGGGGGGGGGGGGGGGGGGGAGGAATGTGCAGACTCCACACAGGCAGCCACCCATGGTCAGAATCTAACCTGGGTCCCTGGTGCTGTGAGGCAGCAGTTCTAGCCACTGTGCCATCATGTCGCCGAATCATAATATTGTCGGCTCAGCCAGAGTTTTGCCAAACCTTGATTGCCCTTGAGAAGGCTGCGATGAACTGTCTTAAATCGCTGCAGACCATATGGTGGAGATACACGTACAGTGCTGATAGGAAGGGAGTTCCCCAACTTTGACCCAACAACAGTGAAGGAGCAATGATATATTTCCAAGTCAGGATGGTGTGTCGCTTGGAGGGAAAATTCAGGTGGTGGTGTTCCCATGTTCCCCATGACCTTCTAGATGGTAGTGATTGTGGATTTGGAGTGTGCTGTTTAAAGAGCCTTGGTGAGTTCCTCCAGTGCGTCGGTGGTGGAGGAAGTGAATGTGATGGGTTTAAAGGATGTTTTGTCCTTTAAAAACATTTTTTTACCCAATGAAGTGGCAATTTAGCATGGCGAATCCACCTACCCTGCACATCTTTGGGTTGTGGGGGTGAGACCCATGCAGGCACGGGAAGAATGTGCAAACTCCACATGGACAGTGACCTGGGACCGGGATCGAACCTGGGTTCTCGTGCCGTGAGGCAGCAGTGCTAACCACTGCGTGGTTTTGTCCTTGAGTGTTGTTGGAGTTGCATTCAACCAGGCAAGTGGAGAGTATTCCATCAAGCTCTTAACTTGTGCCCTGTAGATGATAGGAGTTGAGTTCCTTGCTGCAGGACTCCTAGCTTCTGACCTGCCCTTGTAGCCATTGTATTTAGATGGCTAGTCCAGTTCAGCTTCTCGTCAGTGGTTACCCGCGGAAGTTGCTAATGGAGGATTCAGCAATGTCAATACCTTGAATATCAAGAGCAATGGTTAGATTATCTCTTGTTGGAGATGGCCATTGCCTGGCACTTGTGTAATGTGAATATAACTTGCCACTTATCAATCCAAACCTGGATATTGTCCAGGTCTTGCTGCATTTGGTCATGGCTGCTTCATCATTGAGGGTGGGATATTTGTGGACCCTCCTCCTCCAATGAGTTGTTTAATTGCCCATCATCATTGACGACTGGATGTGGCAGGACTTCAGAGCTTAGATCTAATCCGTTGATTGTGGAATAACTTTGGAATAGCTTTAGTTGACACCTCATTTTTAGGTATGCCTGGTGTTGCACCTGGCATGCCCTCCTGGATTCTTCATTGAACCAGGGTTGACCACCTGGCTTGGTGGTAATAGTTGGGTAGGGAATCTGCCAGACAATGAGATTACAGATTGTTGTTGAGTACAGTTCTGCTGCTGCTGATGGCTCACAGCACCTAATGGATTCCCAGTCTTGAGTTGCTAGTTCTGTTTGCAAGCTGTCCCATTTAACACAATGGCAGTGCCGCACAACATGGTGAAGGGTATCCTCAATGTAAAGATGATATTTGTCTCCCAAGGACTGTGTGGTAGTCACTCCTACCGATAATGTCATGGACAGATGCACCTCAGGCAGGCACATTGGTGAGGATGAGGTGAAGTAATTTTTCCCACTTCTTGGTTCCCTCACCACCTGTCATAGACCCAGTCTAGCAGCAGTGTCCTTCAGGACTTGGCCAGCTCAGTCAATATTCGTGCTCCAAAGCCACTCTTGGTGAAGGACATAGAAGTTATCATTTTATGCCCTTGCCACGCTCAGTACTTCCTTCAAGTGATGTTCAACATGAAGAAGTACTAGATCATCAGCTGAGAGAGGGGGGTGTGGTGGTGGGAAAGTACATGATAATCAGCAGCAGGCTTCCTTGTTCCTGCTTGACCTGATACCATGAGACTTCATGGGGTCTGGAGCTGATGTTGAGGGCTCCTAGGAAAATTCCCTACCATCGTTATACCACTGTGCCACCACCTCTGCTGGGTCTGTCCTGCCGGTGAGTCAGGACATACACAGGAATGGTATTGGTGGTGTCTGGGACATTATAAGGTATCATTTTGGGAGTATGGTTCTGTCAGGATGTTGCTTGACCATGCTGAGAGACACACCGGAAGGACAGCAGAGCTTAAAATACAAGGGAACGCTTGAAGTCTCGTGGAGGTATCCCTGTACTTTGCATATTGACCCCTGGTGAGGAAGAGCCAGTCACCTTAGCTGGGATTGGGAAGCAGGGCAGACTCTCAGTTGTTGATGGCGAGGCTAGAATATCAATAGTGAGGATGTCATCAGCCTGGTGTCGAGAATTGGGCATTCAGAAGACACACGTGACACTGGACTGGGAACTGGGCATTCCTACAAGTTGTGTTCGCCAATACGTTTCCTTGCAGTCAGGCGACATGTCGGCCACAGTCTGCAGCAAGCCAGCACTCCACCTCAGGACGATGACATGGTAGACTAGGAAGATCATTTAACCACCCCCTCCTCCCCCGCAAAACTAGTCACCTTGTTGGGAATATATTCGCTATTAGGTTTGGGGTCAGTCTGGTGGACGCATAACAGTGACGTTTGCAGCAGCTGTTGGAGGATGTGACAATCGAGTTCCCTAATGCACTGCTGGAGACCAGGCCCATGATGAACTCCATGGGAATGGAATGGACCTTTGGGTATGGTCACAAGAAACCAGATGGAGATGCAGAGACAGGAAGAAAATATCTGGCAGAGATGCCAGAGGCAATGCGCAGCCTTGAGCAAATGGTGAAGGAGTTTATTGAAGCAATGAGGTCTGTTATGTCTCCGGCATGCAACTACATTGCTGCTTCCATGGAGTAGTTGGTGATTGCCATGAACAGCGCAGATCATGTGGTGGCTGCTGATGTGCACTCGGATCTTCATTCCATTGCTCTGGCCATGGACTCTATAACAGCGGCACCCAGGCAAGAGGTGGATAAGGCATCTCAATCTCCCTCCAGATCCCCTTTCTCCTGGAGTCAAGAAGATGCCATTGTAGGGCAGCACGGTGGCGCAGTGGTTAGCACTACAGCATCACGGCGCCAAGTTCCCAGGTTCGATCCCGGCTCTGGGTCACTGTCCGTGTGGAGTTTGCACATTCTCCCCGTGTCTGCGTGGGTTTCGCCCCCACAACCCAAAGATATGCAGGGTAGGTGGATTGGCCACGCTAAATTACCCATTCATTGTGAAAAATGAATTTGGTACTCTTAAATTTATTTTTTAAAAAGGAGATGCCATTGCACGTTGACAAAGTGGAGGGTCACCAGCAATCTGTTTGATGGGGTGTGATTTCAGGGTGCTCTCAGACTGAGTTGTCACTTTCCTTTCCCAGTAACCATAGTGCCTCCAATAAGAGGTCGAAGAGTGTACACCTGCACTTGTGTAGGAGACCCTGAGCTGGCAAGAGGCTTTGAGGCCTCAGAAGGATGTAGCACACATAAGGATGCCTCCACTTAAACTGTGGATGTTGGAGTTACATCAAGGGAAAGTGGTGGAAAATGCTAGCTTCTTCTCATGGCACAAAGTTGGCACAGTTGTTCAATCATTCTATGATATTGAAGTTGATGTGAAAATATATCGTTTTGAGCACTTCATTCATATTTGTTGAATGATCGTGCTGTTCAGAATTTTTTGCAGCCAGACCAGGGTCTTAAGGGCTTGGCACTTCATTGAAACTCCGTGATGACTGATGTGGGGGTTACTTACTAGTGAATCTCGGAAGAAGTAGTATGCATGAGCTTCTTGACTTCAATATTTGGTCAACCTATTACGATTCCAGGCCAGACACCTACAGTGGCTTAGATACTGGACCAACATCCCCATATTTCATTATATTTTATGACTGTGCGGAAAGAATGATTCACTCCAGGAGTGATTGATGAAAAAATAGGGCTTTGGTATTTCTTTATTATGAAGACAATATTAAACTTTTTCACTTCACACCCGAAAAGAACAGCTTACAATTACCCCTGAACACTATTATTACATTTCCCATTAAACAATAAGGAAAGAAACATGCAGCTCTCAGTCCAATTTAAAAATCAGTAGGGCAACGAGTAACACTTGCTTTACAGAACAGATTTGGGCACCGGGTAGAACCCCTGCAAATTCAGGCTGAATATCTTCAAATAGCAGCTTCAGCTAGATTGGTTCAGCCTCTTCCTCAGCCTCTTCCTTGCCTTCAGAAATGTATTATTGTATAATTAAAATATTATTATACTCTTTTTTTAAACTATCCTCCTGGGAAAGAATTGTGGATTCAGGGTCAGGCAGATCAGAATTCAGCTCCTCTTTCTTTCAAAGCTTATCCAAACTCACTGCCTCGCTGCCTTTCTGGGCTCCACCCAGTAATGATCTCATCTCCCCAAGCTGAAAAAAATGATCTCTGCAGGCTGAGAAATCACATACACGCCTCGAGGGCCTCCCCAATCCACATTCTTCTAGTCAATTTCACCTATTGTTTTCTAGAAGAAAAACAAATTCATTTTTTAAAACCATGACCACTACAACCCAACACACTGTACCCCTCAGGCTTTTAATTCTTAACTTGTCTCAATATATAGAATCCAATGTTCCGAAAACCCTCCAATCATCACACCTCTCCCCTTAAAAAATGAAACAGCAATGTAAACAGATGGTTTCATTTTCGAAAACCCTTGTAACTTTAAACATTTTTAAGATCACATAACTTATACTTTTTTGGACAGACTCTCACATACTCTCGCATACGTTCTGTCTGAGTAATCCTGGCATTATCAAGCAGATATGTGGTCTCGGTGATTGCTTCCAGCAATTTTTCTAAAACTGCTTGATGGTGCGTTCTCATATTTAGCACAAGCTCTTCAGCCTCTGGGTCCGGTATTCCACCACTGAAGATGCTCTCTGTGAAATAATGAGATAGCTCCAGTCATTCATCTGTCCATCCTGACCAGATACAAGGATCATCACCCCCTACGGTCACTACCATGCTAGGAATGTGACACCTCCTGCATTTTCTTGTATTGCAACCTGTTGGCTTATGATTAATTCCCTCTCTTGCTGGTGTTGTTGTCATTCCTCTTCTAGCTTATATAGACGACTGCTGGTCTGCTGGAGTTCCTGTGCAATTTGATGCTGGAACTTAGTTTGTCCCCGAATCTGCCTTCCCAACCTAGTTTTCTCTTCTGTGTAACCATCACTGATACCTTCTGCTTGATGCGGCTCCAATGCCAGCTGCTCCCTAGCCTACAGCTCTTCATTAGCTCTGTCAAGAAGCTCTGTTTGGCGCTTACATATATCAGCCATCTCCATTGGATTGGATTGGATTTGTTTATTGTCACGTGTACCGAGGTATATTGAGAAGTATTTTTCTGCGAGCAGCTCAACAGTTAAGTACATGGGAAGAAAAGGGAATAAAAGAAAATACGTAATAAGGCAACACAAGGTAGACAATGCAACTACATAAGTACCGGCATCAGATGAAGCATACAAGGTGTAGTGTTAATGACGTCAGTCCATAAGAGAGTCGTTCAGGAGTCTGGTAACAGCGGGGAAGAAGCTGTTTTTGAGTCTGTTCGTGCGTATTCTGCTCGATGGAAGAAGTTGGGAGTGAGTAAGCCGGGTGGGAGGGGTCTTTGATTATGCTGCCCGCTTTCCCCAGGCAGCGGGAGATATAGATGGGGTCAATGGCTGGGAGGCAGGTTCGTGTGATGGACTGGGCGGTGTTCACAACTCTTTGAAGTTTCTTGCGGTCCTGGGCCGAGCAGTTGCCATACCAGGCTGTGATGCAGCCAGATAGGATGCTTTCTGTGGTGCATCTGTAAAAGTTGGTAAGGGTTAATGTGGACATGCCGAATTTCCTTAGTTTCCTGAGGAAGTATAGGCGCTGTTGTGCTTTCTTGGTGGTAGAGGCGATGTGGGTGGACAAGGACAGATTTTTGGAGATGTGCACCCCTAGGAATTTGAAACTGCTAACCATCTCCACCTCGGCCCCGTTGATGCAGACAGGGGTGTGTACAGTACTTTGCTTCCTGAAGTCAATGACCAGTTCTTTCGTTTTGCTGACATTGAGGGAGAGATTGTTGTCGCTGCACCACTCCACTCTATCTCCCTCCTGTATTCTGACTCATCGTTATTCGAGGTCCGGCCCACTATGGTAGTATCGTCAACAAACTTGTCGATGGAGTTGGAACCAAATTTTTCCACGCAGTCATGTGTGTTCAGGGAGTAGAGTAGGGGCTGAGTACGCAGCCTTGCGGGGCCCTGGTATTGAGGACTATTGTGGAGGAGGTGTTGTTGTTCATTCTTACTGATTGTGGTCTGTTGGTCAAAAAATCGAGGATCCAGTTGCAGAGTGGGGAGCTAAGTCCTAGGTTTCGGAGCTTTGATATGAGCTTGGCTGGGATTATGGTGTTGAAGGCAGAGCTGTAGTCAGTAAATAGGAGTCTGATGTAGGAGTCCTTGTTGTCGAGATGCTCTAGGGATGAATGTAGGGCCAGGGAAATGCTATGGACCCGTTGGGACTGTATGCAAATTGCAGTGGATCAAGACGTTCCCGGAGTATGGAGGTGATGCCCTACATGATCAACCTCTCGAACCACTTCATTACGACTAAAGTCAGGGCCGGCGGACGGTAGTTATTGAGGCATGTTGCCTGGTTCTTCTTTGGCACAGGTATGATGGTGGTCTTCTTGAAGCAGGTGGGGACCTCAGAGTGGAGTAGAAACAGGTTAAAGAGCCTCTGCCAGCTGGTCCACGCAGGCTCTTAGTGCACGACCAGGGATCCTGTCCGGGCCCGTCGCCTTCTGAGGGTTCACTTTCTGGAAGACCAATCTGACTTCAGAAGCTGTGATGGTGGGTATGGGTGAGTTGTGGGCTGCTGGGGCACTCGATAGTTGGTTGCCTTCTTGAACCGAGCATAGAATGTATTGAGTTCATCGCGGAGGGATGCGCTGTTGCTGGAGATACTGCTCGGCTTTGCTTTGTAGCCCGTTATGTTGTTTAGTCCTTGCCACAACTGCCGAGAGACTGTCTGTGACTCCAGCTTGGTCTGATATTCTCTCTTTGTAGAATATTGTTTGTATCTGTGTTAGCTTTAGTGGATTGAGCCTGTATGGATGTTGTTTAATGGGAATAGCATTTCCCATATCTACATCATACATAATTACTATTATACTTGCCACATACAGCGCTATGTGACGAATAACTCTTTTAGGTTATTTTGATTTTCCACTGGAAGTTAACTCAATAATTTACCCTAATTTTTTAATACTTCCTCATTATTCACTTTAATATGAGGAATGTCCAATTCAGAATCATGTGAATTTATCTTTTCCATCTGACCTACAACAGTTACTCCTTCTTTCCTTCTCTATCAAAAAACCATTGAGGCATATTAACATGACACACGCTTTAACAAAGTGTCATCTGGACTTGAAACGTTAGCTCTTTTCTTTCCTTACAGATGCTGCCAGACTTGCTGGGATTTTCCAGCTGAGATTACCGGGCAGCACGGTTGCATTGTGGTAGCACAATTGCTTCACAGCTCCAGGGTCCCAGGTTTGATTCCCGGCTTGGGTCACTGTCTGTGCGGTGTCTGCACGTTCTCCCCGTGTCTGCGTGGGTTTCCTCCCGGTGCTCTGGATTCCTCCCACAGTCCAAAGATGTGCGTGTTAGGTTGATTGGCCAGGCTAAATTGCTCTTAGTGTCCAAAAAATGTTCGAACTGTACCAGAACAACACCAGGTTAAAGTCCAACAGGTTTGTTTCGAACACTGCTCCTTCCTCAGACATACCTCTTCATTCACCTGAGGAAAGAGCAGTGCTCTGAAAGCTGGTGATTTCAAACCAACCTGTTGGACTTTAACCTGGTGTTGCAAGACTTCTTACTGTGCTCACCCCAGTCCAACTCCAGCATCTTCACATCAAAAAATGTTAAGTGGGGGTTACTGGGATGCGGGGATAGGGTAGATACGTGGGCTTCAGTAGGGTGCTCTTTGTAAACCCCCCCCCCCCCCCCCCCCCCCCGCTTCTTCCTGCAGGTGCCTATCACGTCCTCTAGTAATGTGATTTCTGGGACCCCGGGGTACCCTACTGTCTCTTTGCAGAGGAAATGTTTAGAACATAGAACATTACAGCACAGTACAGGCCCTTCGGCCCACGATGTTGCACCGTCCTGTGAAACCCTTCTAAAGTCCCTCTACACTATTCCCTTATCGTCCATATGCCTATCCAATGACCATTTGAATGCGTTTAGTGTTGGCGAGTCCACTACTGTTGCAGGCAGGGCATTCCACGCCCTTACTACTCTCTGAGTAAAGAACCTACCTCTGACATCTGTCCTATATCTATCTCCCCTCAATTTAAAGCTATGTCCCCTCGTGCTGGACATCACCATCCGAGGAAAAAGGCTCTCGATGTCCACCCTATCTAATCCTCTGATCATCTTGTATGCCTCAATTAAGTCCCCTCTTAACCTTCTTCTCTCTAATGAAAACATCCTCAAGTCCTTCAGCCTTTCCTCATATGATCTTCCCTCCATACCAGGCAACACTCTTGTAAATCTCCTCTGTACCCTTTCCAATGCTTCCACATCCTTCCTATAATGTGGCGACCAGAACTGCACACAATACTCCAAATGCGGCCGCACCAGAGTTTTGTACAACTGCAACATGACCTCGTGGCTCCGAAACTCAATTCCTCTACCAATAAAAGCTAACACATCGTACGCCTTCTTAACAACCCTCTCAACCTGGGTGGCAACTTTCAGGGATCTATGGACATGGACACCGAGATCTCTCTGTTCGTCCACATTACCAAGAATCTTACCATTAGCCCAGTACTCAGCCTTCCTGTTATTCCTTCTAAAATGAATCACCTCACACTTTTCTGCATTAAACCCCATTTGCCACCTGTCAGCCCAGCTCTGCAGCTTATCTATGTCCCTCTGTAACCTGTAACATCCTTCTGCACTGGCCACAACTCCACCGACTTTAGTGTCATCTGTAAATTTACTCACCCATCCTTCTACGCCCTCCTCCAGGTCATTTGTAAAAATGACAAACAGCAACGGCCCCAAAACAGATCCTTGTGGCACACCACTAGTAACTGGACACCAGTCACAGCATTTCCCATCAACCACCACTCTTTGTCTTCTATCAGCTAGCCAATTCCTGATCCAAACTGCTAAATCACCCTGAATCCCATGCCTCTGTATTTTCTGCAATAGCCTACCGTGGGGAACCTTATCAAACGCTTTACTGAAATTCATATACACCACAGAAATGAGGCTATGAGAGGTGAGGACCTTGAGAGGATTGTTATCACTAAGGAGGGAGTGATGGGCAAGCTAATGGGGCTAAAGGTAGACAAGTCTCCTGGCCCTGATGGAATGCATCCCAGAGTGCTAAAAGAGATGGCTAGGGAAATTGCAGATGCACTGGTGATAATTTACCGAAATTCACTAGACTCTGGGGTGGTCCCGGTGGATTGGAAATTAGCAAACGTGACGCCACTGTTTAAAAAAGGAGGTAGGCAGAAAGCAGGAAATTATAGGCCAGTGAGCTTAACTTCGGTAATAGGGAAGATGCTGGAATCTATCATCAAGGAAGAAATTGCGAGGCATCTGGATAGAAATTGTCCCATTGGGCAGATGCAGCATGGGTTCGTAAAAGGCAGGTCATGCCTAACTAATTTAGTGGAATTTTTTGAGGACATTACCAGTGCAGTAGATAACGGGGAGCCGATGGATGTGGTATATCTGGATTTCCAGAAAGCCTTTGACAAGGTGCCACACAAAAGGTTGCTGCATAAGATAAAGATGCATGGCATTAAGGGTAAAGTAGTAGCATGGATAGAGGATTGCTTAATTAATAGAAAGCAAAGAGTGGGGATAAATGGGTGTTTCTCTGGTTGGCAATCAGTAGCTAGTGGTGTCCCTCAGGGATCCGTGTTGGGCCCACAATTGTTCACAATTTACATAGATGATTTGGAGTTGGGGACCAAGGGCAATGTGTCCAAGTTTGCAGATGACACGAAGATGAGTGGTAAAGCGAAAAGTGCAGAGGATACTGGAAGTCTGCAGAGGGATTTGGATAGGTTAAGTGAATGGGCTCGGGTCTGGCAGATGGAATACAATGTTGACAAATGTGAGGTTATCCATTTTGGTAGGAATAACAGCAAACGGGATTATTATTTAAACGATAAAATATTAAAGCATGCCGCTGTTCAGAGAGATTTGGGTGTGCTAGTGCATGAGTCACAGAAGGTTGGTTTACAAGTGCAACAGGTGATTAAGAAGGCAAATGGAATTTTGTCCTTCATTGCTAGAGGGATGGAGTTTAAGACTAGGGAGGTTATGTTGCAATTGTATAAGGTGTTAGTGCGGCCACACCTGGAGTATTGTGTTCAGTTTTGGTCTCCTTACTTGAGAAAGGACGTACTGGCGCTGGAGGGTGTGCAGAGGAGATTCACTAGGTTAATTCCAGAGCTGAAGGGGTTGGATTATGAGGAGAGGTTGAGTAGACTGGGACTGTACTCGTTGGAATTTAGAAGGATGAGGGGGGATCTTATAGAAACATTTAAAATTATGAAGGGAATAGATAGGATAGATGCGGGCAGGTTGTTTCCACTGGCGGGTGACAGCAGAACTAGGGGACATAGCCTCAAAATAAGGGGAAGTAGATTTAGGACTGAGTTTAGGAGGAACTTCTTCACCCAAAGGGTTGTGAATCTATGGAACTCCTTGCCCAGTGAAGCAGTTGAGGCTCCTTCATTAAATGTTTTTAAGGTAAAGATAGATAGTTTTTTGAAGAATAAAGGGATTAAGGGTTATGGTGTTCGGGCCGGAAAGTGGAGCTGAGTCCACAAAAGATCAGCCATGATCTAATTGAATGGCGGAGCAGGCTCGAGGGGCCAGATGGCCTACTCCTGCTCCTAGTTCTTATGTTCTTACATCAACTGCTTTACCCTCATCCACCTGTTTGGTCACCTTCTCAAATAACTCAATGAGGTTTGTGAGGCATGACCTACCCTACGACCTATCCAGCAGAGGGCAGCAGAGCAGAGCTACTGATCAGCTGGTCTGGGGAAATTTGCATACGTGCAGTGCGGTCAGCCTAATTTGAAGGTGTACCTGCGAAGAAGACCCGAGGAGTTTGAGTGAAGGCAAGCATCCAGCAGAGGGCAGCAGAGCAGAGCTACTGATCAGCTGTTCTGGGGAAATTTGCATACGTGCAGTGCGGTCAGCCTAATTTGAAGGTGGCTTGTGGAGGGGCTGTTGTCAAGTGACAGTTGAACCCGAAACACTTCGTCAGTGTTTCCCACCCTACCTCCTCCTCTAACCAAAAAAAAACCCACGGTTGTTGGGAAGCGGGAGCAGGGGCTTGTCGTGAAGGTGAGTGAGTGCCTTTAAATTTGCTTACCTTTCAGCGGGAGCAGAGTTTGAGGGAATATCAGGTAAGCTCTCCCTTTCATTTTCTTTTATTTTTCTTATTTTTTAAAATCTAGAGGTGATGTCAGGGAAGGCAGTACAATGCTCCTCCTGCAGAATGTTTGAGGTGAGGGACGCCGTCAGTGTCCCTGCTGATTTCATCTGTGGGAAGTGCACCCAACTCCAGCTCCTCAAAAACTGTGTTAGGGACCTGGAGCTTGAGCTGGATGAACTTCGGATCATTCGGGAGGCAGAGGGGGTCATAGATAGGAGCTTCAGGGAAGTAGTTACACCAAAGACTGGAGATAGATGGGTAACTGTAAGAGGGACTGGGAAGAAGCAGTCAGTGCAGGGACCCCCTGCGGTCGTTCCCCTGAGTAACAAGTATACCGTTTTGGATACTTGTGGGGGGGACGACTTACCGGTGTAAGCCATGGGGTACGGGCCTCTGGCACGGTGTCTGTCCCTGTTGCTCAGAAGGGAAAGGGGGAAAGGAGTAGAACATTAGTAATTGGGGACTCAATAGTCAGGGGCACAGATAGGAGATTTTGTGGGAGCGAGAGAGACTCACGTTTGGTATGTTGCCTCCCAGGTGCAAGGGTACGTGATGTCTCGGATCGTGTTTTCCAGGTCCTTAAGGGGGAGGGGGGGCAGCCCCAAGTCGTAGTCCACATTGGCACTAACGACATAGGTAGGAAAGGGGACAAGGATGTCAGGCAGGCCTTTAGGGAGCTAGGATGGAAGCTCAGAGCGAGAACAAACAGAGTTGTTATCTCTGGGTTGTTGCCCGTGCCACATGATAGTGAGACGAGGAATAGGGAGAGAGAGCAATTAAACACGTGGCTACAGGGATGGTGCAGGCAGGAGGGATTCAGATTTCTGGATAACTGGGGCTCTTTCTGGGGAAGGTGGGACCTCTATAGACAGGATGGTCTACACCTGAACCTGAGGGGCTCCAATATCCTGGGGGGGAGATTTGTTAGTGCTCTTTGGGGGGGTTTAAACTAATTCAGCAGGGGCATGGGAACCTGGATTGTAGTTTTGGGGTACGGGAGATTGAGAGTATAGAGGTCAGGAGCACAGATTTGACTTCGCAGGAGGGTGCCAGTGTTCAGGTAGGTGGTTTGAAGTGTGTCTACTTCAATGTCAGGAGTATACGAAATAAGGTAGGGGAACTGGCAGCATGGGTTGGTACCTGGGACTTCGATGTTGTGGCCATTTCAGAGACATGGATAGAGCAGGGACAGGAATGGTTGTTGCAGGTTCCGGGGTTCAGGTGTTTTAGTAAGCTCAGAGAAGGGGGCAAAAGAGGGGGAGGTGTGGCGCTGCTAGTCAAGGACAGTATTACGGTGGCAGAAAGGATGCAAGATGGGGACTCTTCTTCCGAGGTAGTATGGGCTGAGGTTAGAAACAGGAAAGGAGAGGTCACCCTGTTGGGAGTTTTCTATAGGCCACCTAATAGTTCTAGAGATGTAGAGGAAAGGATGGCGAAGATGATTCTGGAAAAGAGCGAAAGTAACAGGGTAGTTGTTATGGGAGACTTTAACTTTCCAAATATTGACTGGAAAAGATATAGTTCGAGTACATTAGATGAGTCGTTCTTTGTACAATGTGTGCAGGAGGGTTTCCTGACAGGCCAACAAGAGGCGAGGCCACATTGGATTTGGTTTTGGGTAATGAACCAGGCCAGGTGTTAGATCTGGAGGTAGGTGAGCACTTTGGAGACAGTGACTACAATTCGGTGACCTTTACATTACTGATGGAAAGGGATAAGTATACCCCGCAGGGCAAGAGTTATAGCTGGGGGAAGGGCAATTATGATGCCATTAGACATGACTTAGGATGTATAGGTTGGAGAAGTAGGCTGCAAGGGTTGGGCACACTGGATATGTGGAGCTTGTTCAAGGAACAGCTATTGCGTGTTCTTGATAAGTACGTACCAGTCAGGCAGGGAGGAAGGGGTAGAGCGAGGGAACCGTGGTTTACCAAAGAAGTGGAATCTCTTGTTAAGAGGAAGAAGGAGGCCTATGTGAAGATGAGGCGTGAAGTTTCAGTTGGGGCGCTTGATAGTTACAAGGAAGCGAGGAAGGATCTAAAGAGAGAGCTAAGATGAGCAAGGAGGGGACATAGATCCCTGAAAGTTGCCACCCAGGTTGATAGGGTTGTGAAGAAGGCCTATGGTGTGTTGACCTTTATTGGTAGAGGGATTGAGTTCCGGAGCCATGAGGTCATGTTGCAGTTGTACAAAACTCTAGTACGGCCGCATTTGGAGTATTGCGTACAGTTCTGGTCGCCTCATTATAGGAAGGACGTGGAAGCTTTGGAACGGGTGCAGAGGAGATTTACCAGGATGTTGCCTGGTATGGAGGGAAAATCTTATGAGGAAAGGCTGATGGACTTGAGGTTGTTTTCGTTAGAGAGAAGAAGGTTAAGAGGTGACTTAATAGAGGCATACAAAATGATCAGAGGGTTAGATAGGGTGGACAGTGAGAGCCTTCTCCCGCGGATGGAGGTGGCTAGCACGAGGGGACATAGCCTTAAATTGAGGGGTAATAGATATAGGACAGAGGTCAGAGGTGGGTTTTTTAACGCAAAGAGTGGTGAGGCCGTGGAATGCCCTACCTGCAACAGTAGAGAACTCGCCAACATTGAGGGCATTTAAAAGTTTATTGGATAAGCATATGGATGATAATGGCATAGTGTAGGTTAGATGGCCGTTAGTTTTTGGACTTCCCATGTCGGTGCAACATCGAGGGCCGAAGGGCCTGTACTGCGCTGTATCGTTCTATGTTCTATGTTCTTGTAGTTTTTTAAAAATGATCAGGCTGGCATTAGCTTGGCTAGATGACTAGATAGTTCTGGGACAAATTTTTGGCATTAAGTTGACAAGTTATGTAGCCTTTTCTGGATTCAGTCACCCGGTACTCACTGAATTGGCTGAACCCTGGCACCTATTACGGTGGGGACTTCAGGAGGAGACTGAGTAGAATTGTGTGCCATGTACTATTAAATCTAAGAGGTGCGATCACAGCTTTAGTTTTAAGTGGGGTCATTTTTTTATTGCAATTCCCTGTCTGTTTTCTGACGATACTTCGTTTTCAGGGATATGGTTTCACAAGTACCAACGGCCTTCCTATACTCTGCGAATTTTCAAATCTGAAGTGATCAGTGTTGGCGGGTAACCGACTGTGAAGTAATTTCTACACAAACTGCTCCCGTCCCTACCAAATGTTTCTGCTTGTAACACTTCCCATTTGGCTCACTAGCTGGCGATCAGGAGCAGGAACTCTCCTCCTTTCTAACTCCCCTCGCCTCCCTGTTTTCAAAGGCCAGTTGAGTAATCGTATTGCCATCCTAATTGAGGTTAGGTATAGATCAGAGATTAAATGTGGGATCTTTCTGGTTTGGTATCACACTAGATATTTGAGTTTGATGTATAGTAAATCCAATCTTCACGTATTTCTTTGTTTGTCCATAGTAACTCAGTCCTTGGGGAAATCATTTCCCAAAATCATAAATTTTGTTCCTTTCTGCAAGATATTTATTTTTGAATGTACAGTTAGGACTTCCCTGATTTCAATTTTGTAACGTTTATTTCATTAAAATGTAAAAGAATTTTCATCCACTGAGCCAGCAGGTAAATGTCCTACACATGGCCAGTCCTCAGCAGACCTCAAGGTGCCAGGTTCACTCCCAAGTCTGTGCTGAGCTAGTTATTCTCAGTGGATGTAGCGATCGAATACCAGAGTGACCCTGAGCTAGAGAAGGGAACATCAGCCAAGGGTTCCGATTGCTGTTTGCTGTCTGCCGTTAACAATATGTGTGAATATCAACCAAGGACAGGATAGGGCTGAGCTGTGAT
Source organism: Scyliorhinus canicula (assembly GCF_902713615.1). Lineage (NCBI taxonomy): Eukaryota > Metazoa > Chordata > Chondrichthyes > Carcharhiniformes > Scyliorhinidae > Scyliorhinus > Scyliorhinus canicula. The sequence goes on from NC_052149.1 coordinate 139,808,197, forward strand.
GCTCACCCTTGCAGACACTGTAAATACTCACACTTGAAAAATAGCCACTAGACCAGGCAATTGAATTGGCTCTGGCACTCGTAAACTATATTCCAGCTCGAGTCAGCACCTTCTGGATAAAAAAAAGGAAATATATTTCAGCAGCATATTTCACGCCTTTAGAATGTTTGGTAGCACTTCATGGCCGATGCACTGCTGTTCAGAAATGTGACAGCCAACCTGCGCACAGCAAAGTTCCATAAACAGCAATTTGATAATGACCAGATAATCGGTTTCAATGAGGTTGGTTGAGATCCCTGTGGAGAGCTCTCCTGCTCTTCTCTCTTCTTTGAAGTAATTGTGCCCTGGGACTTCTCGTGTCTTGCTGAGAGGGCAATCAAGGCCTCGGTTTCAACATCTCAGCCATAATACAGCAGCTCTAACAGTCCAGCACTTGCTCAGTACTGTGCAAACCTACATATGAACATACAAATTCACTGTGCCTCCAGCAACGCAACATGGCCGCTGGTACCCCGTTTACACATGTGCAGGAAACCAATTATGACATTTGCAAAACACACGCTTTCCGGATTACCACTCCCATCTGCCGTGACAGGCCAAGGTTAAGGAGAGGCTCCAGAGCGGGAGATTCCGAAACTATGGGGAGGCCGTGTCCCGACTTTCCGCTCATCATGGCACTCAGAAACTGGTTGAACAGCTTCAGGATCCAAACGAGATCCAACTGGAAGAAGCCCCGGAGTTCCAGACATAGGATGGAGGATATGATCCGGAATTGCGGCTGTTACGGGTGGACCAGAAGCTTTCCCATCCCAGCAACCGGCTCCATTCCTCCCCTCCACATCATCAACTTGGAGAAGGTCAGGCTTTTTAAATTACTGCTTTTTAAAAAATCTCTTTATTCTCCACATTTTCATCAAACAAACAATAAAAGAAAAACAAACAAAGTAACAATCCCAAAAAACAACAGCGCCCTCAGTATACAATTCGATACATACATCTGTACATTCCAGGTAAAAGTTAACAAAACAGTGAAAAGGAAACCCAACCCCCTTCTTCCACCTCCCCACCCCCTCCCCGTTCAATGGCAACAAGTTCCCGAAAGTGAATGATAAACAGTCCCCATGAACTGCAGAACCCCTCCTTCAACCCTCTTAGCTCAAATTTCACCTTCTCAAGGGTCAAGAATTCAAGTTGGTCCCCCCGCCAAGTCGAGGCACGGGGGAGAAGCTGACCTCCACTCCAACAGGACCCGTCTCCGGGCAATCAGCAAGGTGAAGGCTAAAACATCTGCCCCTGCATCCACCTGCAGCTCGGGCCTGACCGACACGCCGAAAATGGCTTCTAGGGGACCTTGTTCCAAGTCCACATGTAGTACTAACGTGATGATGCTAAACACCTCCCTTCAAAACCTCTCTAGCTTCGGACAGGACCAAAATATATGTACATGGTTTGTCCGTCCCCTCTCTAGCTTCGGACAGGACCAAAACATATGTATGTGGTTTGTGCGGCCTCTCCCACACCTCTCACAGACACAGTGAGGGGTGGTAGGGGCCCGTCGAATTTGAGGGTTAGGCTCTGGAGGTTGCACTGGAAGTCTAGGCCTAGTAGTAGAGCAGCGCAGAGGTTAGGGAGGACGTAGAGGCGGAAGCCGCTGGATTCTACGCCCTGGACCGTGAGTGTGACCGTACAGTACCCCCGGAACGCGACGGAATGGGATCCGGAGGCCAGGGAGATTCTTTGGTTGGCGGGGTGAACCGCGAGGGAGCAGCGCCTTACCGTATCCGGGTGGATGAAGCTTTCGGTGCTCCCGGAGTCCAGCAGGCAAGAGGTCACGTGACCATTGATTTTCACTCTGGTCGATGCGGTGGCCAGGTTGTGCGGACAAGACTGGTCAGTTGTCACTGACGTCGGATGATGGGGAGCCTGGGGGGCCCAGGTCCTGAAATGCTGTCGGTGTCCATGTGCCGTGGGGAAGACGGTGTCCATGTGCCATGGAGAAGCCAAGATGGCGGCATCTGAAGATCTTGAGGGGGACAAAATGACGGCGCCCATGGGCCGCACGTTGCGTGGGTTGGACAAGATGGCTGCGCCCACTGGCCGCACGTGGTCCGGGGAGGCGAAGATGGCGGCGCCCATTGTGCGTAGACTAGGGGTGTGGGGCCGACAGCGGCGACTGCACGGGCCTGGCACACCACGGCAAACTGCCCCTTTTTACCGCAAGCTTTACAAAGGGCAGTGCAGGCCGGGCAGTGTTGGCGAGGGTGTTTCTACTGGCCGCAAAAATAGCATCAAGGGCCCCTGGGGTGCGATGGCTGGCGTGCGGCGCAGGCGTATTGGCTGGGTAAGGCCCCCGCTGGGGCAGCCGTCTGTGGGGTCCACGATGCGTAGGAAGGGTGGGCCTGAATGTTGCGCAAGGCGACCGTCATGGAGAACGCTAGCTTCTTTGTCTCAGCTGGATCAAGCGTGGCCCCCCTAACAGTCTTTGGCATATGAGGTCCGACCCAATCCCCGTAACGAACGTGTTCCTCATAAGGAGGTTTGAATGTTCAGTGGCCGTAACGGCCTGACAGTCACAGTCCCGGACAAGTGGGATTAGGGCCCGCCAGAAGTCTTCGAAGGACTCACCAGGGAGTTGAGAACGAGTGGCGAGACCGGGCCTGGCGAAGAGCGTGTTCGTCTTCTGCGCATAGTTTTCTTTGAGTAGCGTCATGGCTTTGGCGTAGTTCGCCACGTCCTGGATCAGCGGGAAAACGTTGGAGCTCAACCTTGAGTACAGGATCTGTACCTTCTGAGCCAGCGAGATAGCGCTGGGCGTCGAGTTGATATACGCCTCGAAACAAGCTAGCCAGTGATTAATGGCCTTTTTTGCGTCGCTTGATTGTGGATCCAGCTGCAGGCGATCTGGCTTGATACGGAGGTCCATTTTTAGAAAATCTTAGAGCAATAAATTGATGCATGATCAATTGAACAAAGACTAGAGTTGGATACAACTGAGGGTTTATTGCTCTAAGATGTGTGGCCTCCCACAGCAGCTGGCGAAATGGCTGCTGCATGGGGACACACATATTTATACTCCGCCGACTGGGCGGAGCCAGCAGGCAGGGACTACTGGTGACCCTGTAGTACAGGTCCTACCATACATCACCTAATACAGTGGTTTACCACAGCGTTCACCCTTCATAGCACTTCACATCACAAACCTTCTTTCAGTACCTCCCCCACTTTTCTTCCCACTTGGCCTTAATCCCTTCCATGGACACACTGTTCTCCTCCTGAAACTTCCCATGAATTGCCCCCACCCCTTCTCTAATCCCCCTGCCACCAATACCCCTTCCTACAACGAGGAGGCCAGTGCTATTGGGAAGCTCAGAACCTCCTTCCCTGCAAAGTCCCGGAGCTGCAGGTACCTGAACCTTTCCCCTTACCCGAGTCCATACTTCTCCCCCAGCTCTTCCAACTTCGCAAAATGTTCCCCCGGGACATCTTTTAATACTCTGATCCCCCTCTCCTCCCATCTCCGAAAACCCCCAGCCAGCCTCCCCGCTCGAGCCTGTGATTTCCCCCTGATCGGTATCTCCCCTGACCCAGCCCCCAACTTAAAGTGCTGCCTCAGCTGTATCCAAATCTTTAGCATTGCCACCATAATCGGATTCCCAGAGTACTTGCCCGGGGCCAGCAGAAGCAGTGCCAGTGCCAGTGTCTTCAACCCCGACCCCCTACACAAACCCTCCTTCATCCTACCCACTGGGACTCTCTCTCTCTAAATCCCCCCATGAACCAACTCCTCACCTTATCCACATTCACCGCCCAATAGTAATATAATAATTTTGGGAAGCCGAGCTCCCGGCTGTCCCCCTCTTTGTAGGACCACCTTTCTGACCCTGGCTTGATTGATGCTTTTAATAACTCTTTGAAAAACATCTCTGCTCCTGGATCCTGCTTACTACCTTATCTAGCCACTGCAGCGCTGTGCCTGGATGGGCTGCTGAGCTGTAGGCCAATCTGATTGGCTGACAGCTCTCCAAGACAGGACTTCTGCCCAAGTGCGGACGGAAGTTCCGCTTGCGTCAATCAGAGCTCAATTTAGCATGAAATTGCAGCAGGTCTATCAGGATTGGCAATGTTTTATTCCCCGCCAACTCTCAGAAAGACAGGCATCAAGCGCTTGCCATCCTGAAAATTCAAGCCCTTATGTCCTCTTCACAACATACAATCCTATCGATATTTCTGCATTCGATCCCATCATCCAAGTAATTATTATAGGTTGTAAATAGTTGAGGCACTAGCACTGATCTCTCTTGCACTCCACTTGTTACATCCAGCCAACCAAAAATTACCCACTTATGTTTCATGTTAGCTAATAAATCCTCTGTCCATACTAACATGTTACCACCTACACCATGAGCTACAATTTTGTGCAGTAACCTTTGTTGTGGCACTTTGTCAAATGCCTTCTGGAAATCTAAGTGCACCGCATTTGTCCAAATTGCTTGTTACTTCCTCAAGGAACTCAAGGAACAAATTAGTCAAATAATGATTACCTTTCAGAACACCATGTTGATTCTGACTCATTGTATCAAGATTTTCTAATTTTTGCACTGAGGTGCCTGCCATGGCCTCAGATTCTGGAGTGTAGTGTGCCTTGAATCCGTGTTGCTCACAACAAAAATATCATGATGCAGCTGACAAATATAAATAAAGGTTTCGCATTCATGGTTGCTGCCTGATGGAATATGTTTGAATTCCAAGTGAGGACAGGATAAGGCCCAGCTGTGACAATTGCCAATGACAATATATTTGCAAACTATCACAGTAAAGACTCACACATGGTAGAATAGCCACGAGGACAGAATCATATCCCAGTCTGAGTCAGCAATTTCAGGAGGAGAGTAAATTGAAGCGTTGTAGCAAAATCAAAGCAAAGTCAAACCATGGACAATTGAAGTGTGACAGCCAGTGTTGATATAGCATAATATCAAACCCCTCTAAACTGTACAATCTCCAGCTGTCAGAAGCTTACAGATTGCAAGTACTTGAGAGGAACAGAAGAAGAACGGGCAATTCTATTAGTGGCTGGATGAATGAGAGAAGTTACGAATGTTGTAAAAAGGACAAATGATCAGGTCCCTTGATATTTTTGAAAACTAGTTGAAAATAAATTGAGTGAATGTGCTTTTTAAAAAGATACAGGGCGGTATTCTCCGCTCCCGGGACTAAGTGCCCGCGCCGTCGTGAACGTCATCGCGTTTCACGATGGCAGGAACAGGACCCGGGCACAACCTATCCTGACCCCCACAGGGACCCAGCATAGCGCTGGAGCGGTTCATGTCGCTCCAGAGTCCCTACACCCGCGCATGCGCAGTAGGGCCACGCTATCCTCCGCATGCGCGGGGAACTTCTTACGTGCGCCGGCCCCGACCCAGCATGGCGCCGATGTTCTGGGGCTGGCTGCGGAAGGGGATAGGCCCGGGGAGGGGGGGGGGGGGAGGCTGGCCCGCTGATCGGTGGGCACCGATCGCGGGCCAGACCACATCAGAGGCACCCCACCCCGTGAAGGAGCCCTCCCACCCCCCAGCATTCCTGCACAGTTCCTGCCGGCAGCGGGTGGATGGGGCCGGCGGGAACCTGTCGTGTCAGAGTGGCCACTCGGCCCATCCGGGCCGGAGCATCGCCGTTCGCGATTGTCGAAGTGGCCCCGCGTGATTCCCACGGCGCTGATTTCGTGGGGAGTGGGAGAATCGCTTGCTGGGGTCGGGGCGGCGTGGCACGACTCGCGCCGTGCTCCAGCGATTCTCCCACCCAGCGTGGAGGGGGAGAATACCGCCCACAATGTATTGTGGCTGTGTTTTTAACAGTATGTTCCTCTCACTCACCCTTGGCACCTGAAAATAAATGCTAATTATGAAAATGTGGCGTGATTCTCCGAAAAGGGGACAGAGTGTTTGCGCCGTCATGAACGTCGTCGCATTTCACGATGGCGCGAAATGGGCGCGGGCACTACTAATTCAGGCCCCAAAGGGGGCCAGCACGGCACTGGAGCAGTTCACGCTGCTCCAGCCTCCCTTCCCGGCGCCAACTGGGTGCCACACCAACTCGCGCATGCTCAGTGGCGGCGCGCAAACCCGCGCATGAGCAGTTGGGCCACGCCAACCCGCGAATGCTCAGGGGACTTCCTCAACACGCCGGCCCCGACGCGACATGGCGTGGGGGCTCAGAGGCCGGTCACGTAATAAAATAAGACCGGGGCTGTAGAGGCCGGCCCGCTGATCGGTGGGTCCCAATCGCGGGCCAGACCCCATTGGAGGCCCCTCCCGGTGAAGGAGCACTTTTCTCCACCCCACAAGCTGCCCCCCCCCCCCCCCCCCCCCGAGCCTACGTGCAGAGTTCCCTCCAGCTGCGAGCAGGTGTGAACGGCGCCGGCAGGACTCTGCCGTTTCTGTGCGGCTGCCCGACCCTTCAAGACCGGAGAATCGGCGGCCTGGCCGCGGACAGCGGTCTGCGACCGGCACCGCACCAAATGCGCCGGCGCAAATGGCGCCAATTCTCCGCTCCTCGGAGAATCGCCTGCCGCCGTCGGACGTTGGCGGGAAACAATGGCATGAACGGCGATTCTCCCATACGGCGCAGCATGGGAGAATCCCGCCCATGGTTTTTCAAAAATTGTAGCGAAAGCTACCCTATTCAGTAAAATGTAGTTCAAATCAATCTGGGCTGGATTCTCTGGTCCCCCAGCCGCGTGTTTCTTGGCAGCGCGCCGTTCGCTGGCGGCGGGATTCTATATTCCCGTCGCTTGTCAATGGGATTTTTCATTGAAGCCACCCCATGGTGCTGGAATATCCGTAGGCAGGGATGTGCTACCGGCGAGAACAAAGAATCCCAACAGCTGGAGAATTCCAGCTTCTGTGCCCACCTTTCCTCATTCTTTCTTCACTTACTTTCTCTATACTTATGTGTGCTCTCTCCCTTTTCTCTCTCTCCCTTTATTCTCCCCTCCCTTTATTCTCTTCCTTTGCTTTATTTCTCTCGCTATCTCTCTTGTGCGCTTTCAGTTTATCTTTCCATAAATTCCTCTTTTTCTCCCCCTTTTGTCCCTCTTGTTCCCCTTGGTAATTTACTATTGGCGTGTACAAGCCTTACCTCAAGCTGTGCAATGCTTATTTTACCGGGTGCCTGCCGTCATTACATTTGACTTCAATGTCAAATTGTTGAATATTCAAAATGAATTCTGACATAACGGAGTCTGCTAGCACATGTCTCATCCAGGTATGAAATTCCAGTATCCCACTCCTATTCAGTCTGTCAGCATAGAACAGCCTGATCCAAACAGCTGAAAGATTTGTCACATTGTGCTGTCTCATGCTGAATTGAGTTAAATCAGGAGAGCAGAATACTCGGGAGGAGATAGAAATGTTGACTTAATTTTTGAGAGAGCAAATCAAAGTGCCTAGATAGCCAGCAGAAGCTGTCAAATCTGAATGTACGTTTTGTGCTCCTTGTATCATTCTTGTTTCATTGTATAATTTTCACATCAGTATTGAAAGAAGGACCTGGGTAACAGTTGATGAAATATTGTGAACTGTGTGCAAAACATCTATTCTTTCTAAATTTGCTGCTGGAGTTTCCTACTCTTTCTCTTCAGGTACCATGCCCGAAGAGAGCATTGGCAACCATGCACCTCCACGTTAATCTTGCTCTAGGGGTGTGAATCATCTTCATTGCTGGTACATTCATCTAGTTTGCGAGGCTCTTTAGAAAGATAATTCTTTGTCTACTTCAGTCTTTTTTACCATCAATGTTTTGCATCAGAAAGATCTTGCTACAATGGAAGGATGCGAGGCCCCCAAGCGTGGAGACCTGGATCAATGACATGGCGGGTTTCATTAAGCTAGAGAAGGTCAAATTCGCCCTGAGAGGGTCGGTACAAGGGTTCTTTAGGCGGTGGCAACCTTTTCTCGACTTTCTGGCTCAACAATAGGGTACGGGGACAGTAGCAGCAGCAACCCGGGAGGGGGAGGGGGGAAAGGGGGAAGGGGGGAGGGAAGGGGGAAGGGAAAGGGGAAAGGGGAAAGGGGAAGGGGAAGGGGGGAGGGAAAAGGGGGGGGCGGACGATGACTATGTTTGTTTATTTAATTTAAATTTATTTTGAAGTTCTTTTGTTGTTCATTGGGGTTGGGGGGGTGGGGGATGGGATACATGCGTCGATACGGTCTGGGGGTGGTACGGTTATTATGGGTTATTTTGTTGCATTTCATTGTTTGTCGTTATGTTTCATATTTTCTGTAAAAAATTCCAATAAAAATTATATTTTAAAAAAAAATGTTTTGTATCAGACCTTTTAAACCTTTATTTCTTATTACTTGCCCAAGAAATTCCAACAGCTTCTTCCTGATCTTGACCAGCAGAGTTCTGGTTTCATGTTTTACTGGCACCTCTTCACTGGTAGTGTGAATTGTCCAAGATATCTTATATTCTACGATTTATAAATATGATACCCCAGACCCTGCAACCAGCCTTTTACATTCTATCCATATCCTACCAGCAAATGGAGAGTGCCAATTCCGCACCATATTCCCATAGCATTAGTCAGGTAGGAATAGAGGTGCAACAGGATGAAGAATTGGGAGAAGCAGTGAAAGAGCCATAGAATCCCTACTGTACAAAAGGAGGCCATTTGGACGATCAAGTCTGCACCAGCTCTCTGAAAGAGCCCTAATCCTAATTTAGGCCCAATACTTCGTCCCGTCCCCGTAACCCCACCCAGCCCCCGGACAACAAAGGGAAATTTTGGCTTGGCCAATCCACCCAACCTGTACATCTTTGAGTTGTGGGAGAAAAACAGTAAACCCAGAAGAAACCCACGCAGACACAGGAAGAAAGTTCAAACTCCACACAGTCACCCAAGATGGGAATTAAATCCGGGTCCCTGGTGCTGCCATGGTGCCACCGTGCCGCCCTATTGTGACCTTAACCTACAACTTTGTATTCTATAGCACCTATAATAAAATCTCTTGAGGTACTTCACAGGATCATTAAAAAGAAACTTTCATCAAAGTACATAAATGTATCAGGGCAGATGATCAGAAGGATGGACAATGATGTATGTTTTAAAGAGTGTCTTAAAAGGAGGAAAGTGAGGTAGAGAAGCAGAGAGGTTCAGGGAGAAAATTCCAGAACGTAGGGCACAGGCAACAGAAGGAGCAGACCTCAATGGTGGAGCGAATAACATCAGGGATATGAAAGAGGCAAGAATTAGCAGACTGTATACATAGCTGAGGGTTTTGGAGCTGGGGGAACAATAGTGAAAAGTGAGACCAGAGATGCATTGATAATGATGGCCTACTTCCATCTTATCTCTGCTCCCAGCTGAATAAATTACTTGATTGATGCAGAAGTCTGGCTGTAAAAATATCCCAAAGTGGTTTGTTTAAACTAGCATTAAACATCAACATGCATCCCACACATAAACATGCCCCACACTCATACACAAATACTCACCTGCTTGCAAACACACAACTACACCCACACATAAACATGCATATTTGGAATGTAATTGAAAAATCCAAGCTTCATTGCTATTGTTTTGATATTACAAATGGGGTTACTCATTTACCCTGTTGTGAACATTTATTATGATGCACAGTCTGGCTGCAGAAATAATGAGGCATCGAGTGTAACCAGTTTTATATTGATGAGGATGTTTGATATTGAATTGCCAGGGATGCTACTGAGTTCTGAATTACTTCTACAATAAGAGACGTTTGATAAAGAACACATCAAAACCAGTTAATTTCAAGGTGACGTTGGAGGTAATCTAACAGGATTGTGCCAACGAAAATGATTAAATCTTGTATAAATTGGCTAATGAAACTGTGATTTAAAAACACAATGAAGTTGATGAAGTGTATTTTGTGTGCAAGTGCCCATGTTCGGGTGTATGCGTGTCTGGGAGCATGTTTGTATGCAGGATGCAGGACGAATGCAGAATTTTAGATCAACTGGATAATAAATATTTTGCTATTTAAGGGTCAAAAGCCTGGAGCTAGAGGGTGTTTCACCACGGTAGTCATTTTAAAAAAGAATCTTGTTTTGCAAGATCCGAAAGCTTTTAGGAGCCAGAGGTGAAATTTTTTTTGAAATAAATTTAGAGTACCCAATTCATTTTTGCCTAATTAAGGGGCAATTTAGCGTGACCAATCCACCTAGCCTGCACATTTTTTGGGTTGTGGGGGCGAGACCCACGCAAACACGGGGAGAATGGCAGCACGGTAGTGCAAGTGGAAGGAACGGTAGCACAAGTAGCTAGCACTGTGGCTTCACAGTGCCAGGGTACTAGGTTCGATTCCCCGTTGGGTCACTGTCTTTGCGGCGTCTGCACGTTCTTCCCGTGTCTGCGTGGGTTTCCTCCGGGTGCTCCGGTTTCCTCCCACAGTCCAAAGACGTGCAGGTTCGGTGGATTGGCCATGATAAATTGCCCTTCGTGACCAAAAAAAAAGGTTAGGAGGGGTTGTTGGGTTACGGGGATAGGACGGGTGAGGGCTTAAGTGGGTGGGTGTAGACTCGGTAGGCCGAATGGCCTCCTTCTGCACTGCATGTTCTATAATCTATGAAAGTGCAAACTCGACACGGACAGTGACCCAGATCCGGGATCGAACCAGGAATTTCGGCAGCATGAAGCAGCAGGGCTAACCCACTGCGCCACCGTGCTGCCCTGTCAGAGGTGAAATTGACCAGAGTAAAAACAGCCTGGGCTAATGAAATGTTGTTTGACTAGGGAGAGTCCCTGGGAGTTAATGTGTTTTCAGCTTGGCGAGATGATGGGCTGGATTCTCCAATTTCCGGTGTGGGAACAGTGGTGTTTTACTCCAGACAAAACGGTGCAACAACTGCACCAATTCTGGGACCGATTGCGGGCGAGCAGCCGGCCGGGTAAAGCTCCCGGCTCCCACGCCAAAAACGGCTTAAGAATGGCCGGGTCCGTGGGCGCGCACGGCGGCGGCCTGCGGCGGCCACGGCATGCAACATAGCGCCGTCCGTGTGCGGACCCGGCCTGTCAAATAATGATCCCCAGTAACCCTCCTCGTCACCCCTGGACCACCCCCCACCAGTCCCCCCAGCTCTCGCCGAAGCCCCTCCCCCGGCCAGTGGCACGGCTCCCCCACGGCTGTGGCGGCGCTGAACACAGTCTGCAGCCGCCGTGCAGGGTCGACGAAAAAATATAGCATAAGTGTTCCGTGCCGTCGGGAACTCGGCCCATCGGGGGCGAAGCATCGGGTGGGGGGGGCCTCAGGTGTCATCCTGAGGCCATCCTGACGGCGTGCAGCATACTCCTTGAGTATGCCGATTTTGAGAGGGCGGAGCATTGCAAAAACGGCGTACCCCCGATTTTGGCGCAAACTGGGATTCTCTGGCTGAACGCGATTTCGGTGTTGGCGATCGGAGAATCCCACCTGATGTCATTGCTCGGTGGAGCAACGGTATTCAGACATTTTGAGAAAGTTTTGTGAGTTGAGGTTCTGATCTGACTAAACTTTAAGAGCACAAATACATTAAAAAAGAGTTATAGTATTTAAAACAGAGCGGACTTGTCTGAAGACAAGGGGACAGCTTTAATAACCAGCCACGGTTTGCAGGAGTGCTAACAGGAGCCAAACATGTTCTGGAAAGCAAATATTAATCTGCGCCATTGGGATGTGAGATGGATTGAGAGTTGTATGTTTATTGCTTTCTTGTTGTTTGATTGAGAGTAGAGATAGTAATTAAAGGTATGGTAGAGACTGTATTTAGTAGTATTGCTTAAGGGGTAGTTTTAAGCTATTTTCAGGTGTGCTGTTAAAGAGTTTAATATTGTATTAATAATGAAGTTTTGTTTTAAAAGATCAAACCCCTATTTCTTTGTGCGATCATTCCTGGAGCGGAGTATCCTTTCCGCACAGTCTTGAAAATAGAAAATAAAATACTGTAGATTTGGTTCAGTATCCTAGCCACTGTTGGGGATTGATTTGGGATCGTAATAGTGTTGGAGTGTGTTAGTGTAGGGTGCATGTTTGTGTACGGGTGTGTGTGTGTGTGTGGGTGCAGATGTGTGCTTATGTGTGGGAATGTGTGTGGGTGCCCATGTGTTTGGGACCAAGAGTGTGCCCATTAATAGGTGTGCGTTATGTGCAGGTGTGCGTGGGTGTTTTACGTGTGACTACAGGTGCATGTTTGTAGGTGCAAGTATGTGTGTGCAGGAGCGTGTTTGGGTGGGATAGTTGTGTGCCTTTGAGTTTGGGAATGTGTTTGTGAGTGAGTGTGTATAGGGTGAGGATTTGGGTATGCATGTGGGTTCAGGTGTGTGAGAGAGAAAAGGCATGTGCGTGTTTTGTGTGTAAAGATCAGTAGAAGAAGTTTAAAGGTCCTTTTATATAGATTTTTTATTGGAATATACAATATTTTGCCAAAAATCGCATCAAATAAAGAAAAGCAGAAAGACAGTTATAGGTATCAATGTCCATCAGGTACAGCACAAAACATTAGTCATTACATAGTTGGGAACAAATGAGACCGGATGGTTCAGGGACAAGGTCCCCAACACATTTCTTCCACGGACAAATAACCTGTCTTCATCCAAAAAGGGAACAGGCAATATTTTAAACCTACACCTCGCCCATAACTTCAAAACAAAATTACATAAGGAAAAAATAATACCCAGAGAACCTCAGTGCTAAGTGGAATCGACTAAATCTTACAGCACAATTTAGACTCTTCACCAAATCCAGACTGGAACAGGCACCCATCCTACACCATCAATGTGACAAAAAGGCAAAGAGAGGACAACCAAACTTTAATTCTCAAAACGATAACATTAACTGACGACTACAGGATTATCAGGGAGTAAAGTCCAGGATAACAACTGAGGAGCAAGTTAGTCACCAAGATAACGATCACTCCACTGGTGCATGAAGAAAGTAGATATCCAGGATACACCAGGATCTGAAAAGGTAAGCACTCCGGAATTTCCAAGGATTCCAACGATCGGAACATGAACCTCAGTATTTTCAACTTGCCGACTCGACCGAACCCAGATGGTCAGCCGAGGGGCAAACAGGACCACACAGAACCAAAGGGTGTAAGTCCAACCCAACCCCAGGCCTCGGACACAAAATTAAATATTCTCCAAAGATCGTTACTCCCGAAACATGGCAAACAGTTCTGAAACTCTGCTGTGAACTTCTCCACCACCTCACTAGAGACCTCAGATTGGGCATGGAGCCCCACCAGTTCCCCCTCATTCTCACCCGAATCCCTCAGGATGGAATACAGGCTATGCAACAGGAACTCAACCATGTGGAGGCAGGCTTCCATCAGAGGCAGCGCTCTCCCTGCCATCAGAACCTCCTCGGCACCGGCACCTCCTCCTTAAAGACACTTCGGAACTCTTGAAAATGTGTTTTGATATCCTGCACCACAGAGCCAAGACTATCAGACGGATTAACTTCTGCACTAACAGCCATCATCCGTCGGTGTGCACCGTACCGCCAGGGTGACAGTCCCCTCAAAAGCAACTACACCATTACAGATAGGGCGCCACCCCATCTCCTCCAGCGTCCACGAATCAACGAGTATTAAAGCCTTTCATCTTGACTCAAAAATGCTGAAACATTGATTTACAACTCTCGGTACACAGCAAAAACTATGCAGACCAAGAAAAGACAAGGAACTTGGAAGGGAACCTGCAGGAGTGGTGTTTCCATGCTGCCTTTTCTAGGTGGTATTGGAGGGTTCTGTCAAAGGATAACCTGAGACTGTTTCAAGCAGTGACAACATTTGGAGTAACAAATAATGTGAACTGTTTTCAGAAACTTAGAAATCAGTTTTATATCAATATAAGTATTTTTTTTATTTGTTATTGCTCCCTAGATTGATTACAGACTGTGAAAAGATTGGGTAATTCCCTTCAATTCTTTGGCAAGGCAGTTCAGGAAACTACTTTCTTCATTAGCTTCACATTTAAATCACTAGCTTTCATTAGCCAGTCTGTCCATGATTTATTTATTTTCTTTTACACAAACCATCCACATTACCTCAGCATTATCTTTTTTAACTGGTTTCGATGAACTCTTTATCATTGTGGACCATCTCATTTTTCTTACTTGTAAATCTATACTAAATTGCAATGTGTGAGTGAGAGATAAGGATTATCTGATGAGATTACAGTGAGAAACTAGGAGTCATTTTGCATCTAATGCCAGCTCTAATCTGATAAAACATATAAAGGAGATAATATATGCATTTCAGCAGAAATTGGAAGTTTTACATAAAATGGCATTTTGCACTGTAGCCTTTCATTGAGTTATAGGCACTTAGCTTTTATCTAATAAATTGATCTAGCGGTTGATGTTGCAGGAGTCGGCTGTCTTATCAATCCAAAGTGTTCTTGAAAAGGCTTGTTATTGATGTAAACCATTGTTCCTCTTTATTATTGCTGATTTGCTGCTGTGATGGTTTCTGGTGCAGTGGAAGGATTATTTAGCGTCTTGATCCTCGCTAAATTAAATGATTCCCATTAATTTCGCACCCCTTGTTTAAGCTTGCATAGAACATAGAACAGTACAGCACAGAACAGGCCCTTCGGCCCTCGATGTTGTGCCGAGCAATGATCACCCCACTCAAACCCACGTATCCACCCTATACCCGTAACCCAACAACCCCCCTTAACCTTACTTTTAAGGACACTACGGGCAATTTAGCATGGCCAATCTACCTAACCCGCACATCTTTGGACTGTGGGAGGAAACCGGAGCACCCGGCGGAAACCCACGCACACACGGGGAGGACGTGCAGACTCCACACAGACAGTGACCCAGCCGGGAATTGAACCTGGGACCCTGGAGCTGTGAAGCATCCACAGCTCCAGCTTGCATGTTAACTTCCACAGCTTGCATGTTAACTTTTTTTCAATTCTCGTGCTTGTTCAGGAGAATTCTCGACGCCAACTTGCCTACTTTCTGGCTTAACAGAGATGGGACAGCAGTGGGCAGCCAACCCAGTCCCAGGCGGCAGATTAGCAATTCAAATAATTAATGAGCCTGGCAGCTTTTGTTTTAACATACTTTTCAGGTTTAAACTCTGGCTGGATGCATATTCCAGACTGACAGTAGACCCGTAATTCAGGGGAGATGTGAACAGAATCGGAGGGAAGGTGAGAGCCTTTGCAGCACTGCTTGTTAGCCAGGAGGAGAAGCAGGAGTTTTCCCGTCTGCCCAACCCCCAGAAGGTTACTGTGTCCCTGTCACCAGACCACTCTGACTCCACCATCCAGCCATCACCCCCATCCAAAGAACCCACTTTGGGCATTGGACCATACCTTCTCCCTTGCTCCTCTGAATAACTATAGGCTCCTTAAGTGTGACTGTTCTGGAGTGCTTCCTTTCCAACTGGGAGCCAAGCCTGTCAACCAGAATTCCAGCTTTTGAGAAAGTAACACCCAGCCTTTAACCCCCTAAAGGCTCCAACCCTGTCAACATCAGGACCTTAGTGTCTTCAGAAGACCTGCAGTCTACAGTTTTGGAGGGTTAAAGTTACATCCTACGTGGGTAATATAAAAAGGACTGCTGCAGTTCCCCAAATAAGTAATTTCCAATTGAAAATGAAAATTGAAATGAAAATCGCTTATTGTCACGAGTAGGCTTCAATGAAGTTACTGTGAAAAGCCCCTAGTCGCCACATTCCGGCGCCTATCCGGGGAGGCTGGTACGGGAATCGAACCGTGCTGCTGGCCTGCTTGGTCTGCTTTAAAAGCCAGCGATTTAGCCTGGTGAGCTAAACCAGCCCCTAATTGGGTTCATTGGATGAAATACTGCATTTTGAGAGATTTGTATGTGATAAGAACATAGACCATACAATGCAGAAGGAGGTCATTCGGCCTATCGAATCTGCTCCGACCCACTTAAGCCCTCACTTCCACCCTATCCCCGTAACCCAATAATCCCTCCTAACCTTTTTGGTCACGAAGGGCAATTTATCATGGACAGTCCACTTAACCTGCACGTCTTTGGACTGTGGGACGGCACGTCTTTGGACTGTGGGACGAAACCGGAGCACCCGGAGGAAACCCACCCAGACACGGGGAGAGCTGCCATATTAATGTAATTAATATTCAAGACATGCAGTGATTATGTCGAGTTGCTGAGATGTTGCTGAGGGCTGCAGGAAGCAATATTTTGACATTAGTAGTGGCAGGTTCACAAAATGGAATTTGCTGTAACTAGTGCCAAGTATCAACAGCGTTTTAAATGGCTTCATTAAATAACTGATGAATACATTTATATGCAAAATGGTCAGTTAAGCATTGAAACAAAACAAAGGTGCCTAGTTTTGAGATTTGACTGAGAGTTATAACAGCTTGGAAGATTCCAAATTTGGGATTTGTCCTAAAATACGAATCTAGACAGACTTGTTCCTCAGGACGGACCTGTTCTCTGGCAGCATGGTGATGCAGTGGTTAGCACAGCTGCCTACGGCGCTGAAGACCTGGTGTCGATCCCAGCCTTGTGTCACTGTCCGTGTGGAGTTTGCACATTCTCCCCGTGTTTGCGTGGGTTTCACCTCCATAACCCAAAGATGTGCATGTGATCGGTAACTCAGGATTGACTTGTTCCTCAGGCCTGATTTGCATCTCAAGATGACCTGTGCCTCAGGCCTGACCTGTTCCTCAGCCATCACCTGTTCCTCAGGACTGACCTGCTCCTGAAGACTGATCTGTTCCTCAGGACTTACCTGATTCTAAAGACTGACCTGTTCCTCAAGACTGGCCTTTTCCTCAAGACTGATCTGTTCCTCAAGACTGACCTGTTGCTCAAGACTGACCTGTTCCTTATGACGACCTGCACATCAAAACTGACCTGTTCCCCATGGCCTGCTCCTCAAGGACTGACCTGTTCCTCAGTACTGACCTGGTCCTCAAGGACTAACCTGTTCCTCAGGCCTGACCTGTTCCTCAGGCCTGACCTGTTCCTCAAACCTTATCTGATCCTCAAGACTGATCTGTTCCTCGGGACGGCCTGTACCGCAAGACTGACCTGCTCCCCATGGCCTGGTCCTCAAGGACTGACCACCTCACAACCTGTTCCTCAAGACTGAGCTATTCCTTCGGCCTGACCTGAGCCCCTGGCCTGACCTTTTCCTCGGGATTGACCCGTTCCGCTGAAATGACCTGCTCCCCAAAATTAACTTACTCCACATGGCCTGCTCATCATGACTGACCTGCTCCTCACAATAAGCTTCTCCTGACTAGCCTCCTTGCCACCACTTTTTGCATTCCTTCGGACGCCCACAGTTATCACCAAGTGTTGGGAAGAGCAACATTTTAAAAAGTATTGTTTCTGGATCACAGAATAAAGAAACATGAATTTTACAGAAACTGAAAAAGGACAGAAAATAAAGATAGAGCCCAAAGATAAAGTGGTGGAAGACTTAAGAGAAGAAAAACAGCTGGTATTCTGAATAAATCTCTCATAACATTAGCTTTGAGCTGTTGCCTGTTTCAATTTATATTTGTTGGTGATTTGATTGCTCTAATTACATTAAGTTTACACAAAGACTATATATTCAAAATGTTTCAAATGGAATGCTTTGAAATCAGAGGCTTAACCTTGCTAAAGTTGTTTTTTAAATTAAGTGTTTTCAACAATCTGCCCCCTAAGTGCTTCTTAATGAAGCACTGCTCATAGACGGCTATCATGCAGAGAACAAAAGGCCAGCCTTAAATATTTTAAAAGTAAGTTGATGAATAAAATATACCTTTATGTAATATGGTAGTTACCAATGGAACAGCGAACATTAACCAAACACGGATGGCTGTGGATAATAAGGAATGTTTTCTGATTTTTGTATTCATTATTGTAAATCTGTATCCCTTTGAATGGAGGTTAGAATTGGCGAAACCCAAATAATTAGTTTTCCCTTTGCTGCAGCTATATTTTAAAGCACAGTATCTGACGAGCAATTCCTAGATATTGAACAGGACATTTAAACTCCCCTCCAAGTCTAACTGGAATAATGCTACTTTCTCCCAAAGGTTCCAGGAAATATTAGAACGCAGACTTAGGATAATAATGATGGATGTAGTTTTTGGGTTTCTGAGGTGAAATGTATTATTGCTGAATTTTGTGATCTAAGCTATTAGATTGTCTACCCACAGGCCATCTGTAATCTGTTAAACTCAAAGCAGTAATTTGTCTTGTCTCTATCTGTCTAGTGGATGGATTTGGTGTTTGACTAATGAGGGTCTATGAGACAGTGGGACTCAATGAAGCAGATTAATTCACAATGTTCCAATCATTTTTAATTGATTTAATACCTGAAATAGCATGCTATAAAATATAAAACCAAATAAATTGAAATGTTTTCTTCTGTAAAATTGAGTTTGCCACACTGCTTAATAGCAACACAAAATAGTTTTTTTAAGAAATCAAATCAAGTTGTATATTTCAACTAAGTTGTTACATAAACTTATGATCAATGAACTTAACACAGGAGCTACTTTCAGAACTTTGGTTTATAGTCTTATTCCTTTGATTATAGTCTTATTTCATTTATTAATGACCATCTTTTATTTAGAACATAGAATTTACAGGGCAGAAGGAGGCCATTCGGCCCATCGAGTCTGCACAGGCCCTTGGAAAGAGCACCCTACTTAAGCCCACACCTCCTCCCTATCCCCGTAACTAAGTAATCCTGCCTAACCATTTTGGAAACTTAAGGGACAATTTAGTATGGCCACTCCACCTAACCACATCTTTGGACTGTGGAAGGAAACCAGAACACCCGGAGGAAACCTACGCAGACACTGAGAACGTGCAGACTTCGCACAGGCAGTGACTCATGCCGGGAATTGAACCTGGGACCCTAGCACTTTGAAGCAACAGTGCTAATCTCTGTGCTACCGTGCCACCCCATATCAATTTTTATGTTAATATTTTGCTATTTGCTTGATCTGTCCTGGAGTTTGCGGATAAATTCCAGCTACGTCTAATTGATGTATTAATTTGTGTATGTTTCAAGACATTGGGCGGGAATCTATGATGGCAAAATGTGGAGAGTATGGGTTTGATGGGAAAAGTGCCACACTTTTGGTCTACTTACCTAAGAAAGCATAAATGTGCCATCAAGGGTGTGCAGCAAATGTTCGCCAGACCGATTCCTAGGATGGCTGGATCTTATGTTGAGAGATTGGATCAACTGGGCCTGTATCCACTGGAGTTTCGAAGGATGAGAGAGGATCTCATTGAAAGATATAAAATTCCTGCAGGGCTGGACAGACTGGTGCAGGGATGTTATTTCCTCTGGCTGGGGAGGACATAGTCTCAGGGTACAGTACAGACCATTTAGGACAGAGAAATGTCTTTATTCAGAGGGTGGTGAACCCGTGGAAATCGCTACCGCAGAAGGCAGTGGAAGCCAAGTCACTGAATATATTTAAGAAGGAAATAGATTTTTAGACTCTAAAGGCATCAAGATGTGTGGGGAACGTGCAAGAATAAGGTGTTCAGATAACTTTAGTGCAGTGTTAATTAATGTAGCCTACCTGTGATACTAATAAAGATTATTATTATTTGAATTCTAATAATAATAATAATATTTATGATCATATTGAATGGCGGAACATGCTTGAAGGCCCAAATGGCCTACTCCTGCTCCTATTTTCTATGTTTCTATTTTGTATGTTCATTCAGATGTTTTTTCACCCTTGCATCTGTCAAGTGCAGCCATGTAGCTACTCACATGAGCATCTGTTATTACTTGATAATCGACTGTGAAGATCAAGGTTAGCTCCTGCGACATTCACCCTGGACTGATCCCAGGACCCTTGTCCCAGCCAGTACATTTGCAACATTTGATCCCAATATGGCACCTAATGTAACACTCTTCTCAGCTGATGTGCTTCTGAAACTCTTACTTGGGCCTTTGTTACCATTAGACTTGACTATCCCAAAACACATCTGGCTCAACACACTTTCAAACTCTGTAAACTTGAGGTTATCCAAAACTCCGCCACCTGTATCTTAACTCGGAGAAAGTCCTGTTCTGCCCTCCCCACTGTGATCACTGACCTACATTGGCTCCCAATCAGGTAACATCTTGACTTGAAAATTCTCATCCTTGTTTTCGAGTCCCTTCATGGCTTTGGCCCTCTCTATCTCTCTAATCTCCTCTAACCCCACTACTCTCCAAGATCTCTGCGCTCTTCTAATTCTGGCATCTTGCTTATCTCCTGCTTTCATTAATGGTGCCGTGAACTGTCCAGGTCCTAAGCTGTGGAATTCCCTACCTACATCTCTCTATCTCCCTCTCTTCCTCTAAGCTACTCCTTAAAAGTGACACAGTTTGTACTCGAATGTCTTAATATCTCCTTATGTGACTTAGTGTCTGTGGTATTATCATAACTATCAGCATTGCAAGGGTTAATGTAGTGTCGGGAGTAGCCACTAGAGGGAGCTACAGTTACAACTATATAAGGCAGTGATGCGACACCTTAGGGGAGGAGTGCATGCAGGAGTTAGCTAGTGAAGGTCAGAAGAGCAGAAAGTGCACGTGTAGATCAGAGTTTAAACCAGTAGTGAGATCCGCTGTCGTTTAGATATTGTTAATCAATTGTGTATTCTTTGTGAACACGACGCCAACTATCCTGAAATAAGCAACATAAAGAACACCACAGTGTCCAAGTTTGTTTTTAATCACTCAGCTTAAGTACCTTATATGTGAAAGACATGGGGCGCGGTTCTCCCCATCGCCCCCCGCCTCCTGACATTTTTCACGCCCTCCCGCTATTCTTCCCCACCCCCCCACGCCCGACCCATGCCTCGAATCGCCACTCGCCGTTTTTTACGGCGAGCGGCAATTCTCCGAGGCGGATGGGCCGAGCGGCCGGCCCTTCACGCCCGTTTCACCACGGCAGCAAACACACCTGCTCGCTGCCGTCGTGAAACGGGCGGCAGATGCCCAATTGGCATGGGAGCACCACGACAGTGCTCGGGAGGGGACAGGCCCACGATCGGTGCCCACCGATCGTCGGGCCAGCGTCCAAAACAGATGCACTTTTTCCCCTTCGCCGCCCGGCAAGATTAAGCCGCCACGTCTTGCCGGGCGGCTGAGGAGAAAGACGGCAACTGCACATGCGCGGGTTGGCGTTGTCCAACCTGCGCATGCGCGGCTGACATCATCGGCCACGTCAGCCACCATGACGCACGGGGCCGCGCTCCTAGCCCCACCCGAGGGGGAGAATCGGCCCCGGAAGTGGCCGTGAAGGCTGCCGTGGGTCATGGCCTGTCCCACGGCAGCCTTTACGATTCTCCGCATTTGCAGAGAATCTCGCCCATGATATTAATGCAAGTGGAGGTGGGTTCAGAGCGGGGGGAAGAGTAAGGACTTATATGTATCATATTTAGATATGTTTATACTGGCTGTGTCATTGCAAACTACAATTTATAGGCAACCTTTTGATTAAGATTAATCAACCAAAATTTGATAAGTGATTGGGCTGCAGACTGGATTTGTAATATTAATTCTGATTAACTGACCCTGCCACATACTGTGAGTAGATGCTCTGTGGTCTGTACCATGCTTTCTCATGAAAACACAGATCCTAATCCTGACACAACTGTTGAGGGAGAGAAGGCGAATTTGCTTTATTGCTCTGTGCTAATTTCTTGCATCTCGTGATGTGCTGTTCACAGTCTTGGAGGGGCCATGTCATGTGTTCAATATACAGTGAGAAACGAGCAAAATTTAAACTTAAAAATCACCTCAGCAGGAAATCAAACTTGGAATGACAATTGTTCCTGTGAAACATATTGGGAGGTTTTACTAAGTTAAAAGCACCACATCAATGCAAGTTATTGTACCAACCCGGCTGTGTGACTGGGTCATGAGGAAAACAGCTTTGTTGATCAGTTTGCGACACCATATATCCCTCCGCAGTTACACCCTGAAAATCAGCTGACCACAGCGTTCAAACTTGGTTGTCAGTTGGGCTGAATTTCTCTTGCAGACCAGACAAAGGTGACAGCTAAAAGAAAATATTTAATCCTGGGAAACTGATGAGATAGCAATTAATATTGGGAGTGAAGTAAGTATGGGCGGACACAAGTAAAAATGTGCATGATTTCTCATTAATTCATCTATACCCATGAGGCCACTTATTTAAACATGAATAATATTTTAAAGTGCGAAAAAATACAAGGCCAAAGAAGCACGAGTTTTTTTTTTTAAGGACGTTTCTATCTTTATCACAACTGCTGGCTGTTTCACCTATTTATTGTGCAGAGTGCAGCTTTTGGAGTTTTTAAGACTAGCTGCTTCCCTTGGAGGAGGTCTTGTGGCACGGTGGGTAATGTCGCCATCTCTTGGCTGGGTCAGGGCAGCACGGTGGCCTAGTGGTTAGCACAACCGCCTCACGGCGCTGAGGTCCCAGGTTCGATCCCGGCTCTGGGTCACTGTCCGTGTGGAGTTTGCACATTCTCCCCGTGTCTGCGTGGGTTTCGCCCCCACAACCCAAAAATGTGCAGAGTAGGTGGATTGGCCACGCTAAATGCCCCTTAATTGGAAAAAATAATTGGGTAATCTAAATTTAAAAAAAAAAAAAAAAAATCTCTTGGCTGGGTCAAAAGCTCTGGGTTCAAATCCCACTTCAGATCTTGATGGCCACGGAAGATGCATTCATGACATGGTTATCAGTTTGTAAATCCTTCCAATACGCCTGATGGCAGGCGGTAAGAGAGTTTCATGGTCAACCAGATTGCAGAAGATAATGGCAAACCACTGGAACACTTTGCCATTCAGCTGGAAGCTGAGCTGCAGACACTGTGGTGCAGGGGAATAGACACTGTTTCCTGCAGCTGAGAGCAGGATTCCAGTCAGCTGTGTTGTCTGCTTGGTGCTAGTATTTGGAACATCTGTTCTGGGCTAGAGAGGATCCACATAGGTACCAACAACATGGGTAGAACTAGGAAAGAGGTTCTGCTGAGGGAGACACAAGCCTGGTTCAAAGATTGGTGTGGGAGAAATAAGTTATGGTTCATGGGGCACTGACACCAGTTCTTTTTTTTTGTTTAAATTTAGATTACCCAATTATTTTTTCCAATTAAGGGGCACTTTAGCGTGGCCAATCCACCTACTCTGCACATTTTTGGGTTGTGGGGGCGAAACCCACGCAGACACGGGGAGAACGTGCAAACTCCACACGGACAGTGACCCAGAGCCGGGATCGAACTTGGGACCTCAGCGCCGTGAGGCGGTTGTGCTAACCACTAGGCCACCGTGCTGCCCTCTGACACCAGTTCTGGGGGAAAGTGGGAGTTGTACTGTTGGAACAGTCTTCACCTAAACAGTGTTGGGGCAAGTGCTCTGATGAGTTGTATAACTAAGCCATAACTAAGACGATGGCGGTCACCAGCTCTCCCGAGTCTCCTCCCCCCCCCCCCCCCCCCACCCCACCTCCTGACAACGGCGCATCTTGGGTTCAGGGTGCGGAATAGGATGGCACAGCGAGGCATGTGTTCCCGGCAAGTTGGACGGAGCCCTCCAGGCCCTCCAGAGAATGCCTACCAGGAGCATCAGGGACCACACGGTGCGGTAAGTAACAGGTTGCCTCCACATTGTGTGCATTCTGGGGACACATCTAGATGTAGTGGCAGAGCACAGAAGCTTAGAATAGTGAGGTTCTCTGAGGGTACTCGGGGGTGGGGAGGGGCAGCGCCATCGGTAGCTAGGGACAGTTAGGATAATGATTGTACACTATTAAAACACGTTACACCTGAGACATGTGAGCCTTCGTCATGTTATTTTGCACTGCGGGCCAGCCTGCACCCACCTCCCCCCGTTTTCCCTCCCCCAGCCCCAGCCACTGGACAGAGTGGTCATTGATCTGTGCCCCCACCCTCAAGGCATGCCACGTGCAGGTGATGGGTGTGAATGCGCTGTCAAGAGACAGGCAGGAGTCAGATTATGGCATAGATTGAGGAGCAGCAGATCTCAGCTCACAGAGGGGTTATATTCACCATCCTGCTTTGTATGTTGACCCACTGACCGTGCCCACACAGGCCCATCGCTCTGGAGTGAGGCAACACAGACCTTGGAGGGTGGAGCAGGGTGATCCTGAAGGAGAGATGGCGGGGAATGATTGGGGAGGGGAGGGAGGGGGGAGGAAGATGTGGGTTGGGTAACTTGACAGATACACCTGTGTGCTGTTGGCTGGGATATGCTGTAGAAGACCCCCTCGAGCCCCAGAACGAACCCAAGGCATAAACATTTGTAGAGATCAGAGGTACAGAGGGATCTGGGTGTCCTGGGGCGGGATTCTCCCATACCCGGTGGGGCGGGGGGTCCCGGCACGACGGAGTGGCGTGAACCCCTCTGCTGTCGGGTCACCCCAAAGGTGTGGAATCCTCCGTACCTTCAGGGGCTGGGCCAGCGGCGGAGTGGTTTGCGCCCCGCCGGCCGGCATGGAAGGCCTTTGGCGCTGCGCCAGCCGGGGCCGAAGGGATTCCGCCGGCCGGCGCGGGTCCGCGCATGCGCGGCAGCGTCTGCGGCTGCTGACGTCATCCCCGCGCATGCGCAGGGGGTGGGTTCACCTTTGCGCCAGCCATCGCATAGGCTTACACGGCTGGCGCGTAGGAAAAGAGTGCTCCCAAGGCACAGGCCCTCCTGCGGATCGGTGGGCCCCGATCGTGGGCCAGGCAACCATGGGGGCACCCCCCGGGACCAGATCGACCCCCCCCCCCCCTCCCCCCCCCCCCCCCAGGACTCCAGAGCCCGCCCGCATCGCCAAGTCCCGTCGGTAAGGGACCTAGTCCAATTTACGCCGGCGGTATGTGCATAGAACGAGCAGGAATTCGGTCCATCACAGGTCGGAGAATCACCGGGGGGGGGGGCTGCTGCGAGCGGCCACCGACTGGCATGGCGCGATTCCCGCCCCTGTCGAATCTCCGGTGCTGGAGAATTCGGTGGCCGGCGGGTGCGGGATTCACGCCGCCCCCTGCCGATTCTCCAACCCGGCGGGGTGCCCGAGAATCCCGGCCAAGGTACATGAATCAGGAAAAGTTAGTATGTAGGTAGAGTAAGTGAAAAGGAAGGCAAATGGGGGAGTGAGATATAGAAGTTGGGATATTTTGGTCCAGTTGCTCAGGGCATTGGTGCGACCACATCTAGAGTGCTGTGGAGAGTTTGGTCTTCTTATTTAAGTAAGGATATAAGTGCATTTGAAGCAGTTCAGAGGAGGTCGACTCGACTGATACCTGGAATGGAGGTTATCTTATGAGAAAGCAGTGGATAGGCTGGGCCTGTATCCGTTGGATTTTAGAACATTGAGAGGTGATCTTAGGTGAAAAGATGTTTCCCTTTTGGGACAGGCTAGAAAAAGGAGACACACAGCCGAATGCTATGCTGCCCAGGTGGGCCAGCATACAGCCCAGAAACATGTTTAATCACATGGGAAGACATTGGGCACAAATCCTGAGGTCAATGCACACTTCTGCAATATATTGATTGGCGAGCGTGAATTGGATGCACACCTTCTGACAATTAAGAAGCTCAGTGAGAGGATTAAAATTGTAATTGACCTGGATTTTACGTTGTCCATGAGATTTTTAGGTCAGCACACGGGCAACACAGGCAGGTAGGCAAATAGTTTTTGCCGATTTGCCAATTAAAGACGGGATTAATGGGGGAAGGTGGAAAAGCAGGCTAAGTTGGCAGGAGTTACTAGAATTTGGTGAGGGTTTGAATTGGAGTATTGTGAGCATCTTCCCTACTATCTTTGGTGGTTGGTGCATCTTGCCTGGAGCTTTTGGGTAATTTCAGTCTCGTGATGTCTCTGTGGGATTTCTAACCATTTGGCACTCTCAGTGCATGAGTCAGCTCCATTAGCATCTCTGCAGGTGGGTGTTGTTTAATTAGCAGGTTGCACTTCCTCTGAGGAGGAAGACGGGACAAAGATGGAGGAGACCAGGTGGTAGCAGACATTACCTCAGAGGAAAGGGCAGGCACAGGGTGCTTAGGGCCAGCAGGGAGGACGAGGAGGATGTCCCCACAGAAGATGCCACTACCCAGCGCCGCAGGAGTCTCTGGCTTTCAAGGGAAGCAGTCACATCCAGTTGCCAGTTGGTTGGGCCTGAGGTAGTCTCCATTTGTGTGGGTGGACACCCAATGCCCATGGCTCTTAAGGTCACTGTTGCACTTAACCTTTATGCTTCCAGATCTTTCCAGCGCTCAGTGGGTGATAGTTGCAGAGTCTCCCAGTAACTGCACACAGCTGTTTCAAGCTGGTGACAGTGCTCTGCTCAGGCGAGTGAGAGGTTAACCAGTCTGAGCAGGCCAAAGGCTTCACTGCAATTGCAGGGTCTCCCCGCATCCGGATGCTATTGATTTCACCCATGTGGCCATTTGTAAAGAGGAAGTGGCTTCGCTCCATGAATGTTCAGATAGTTTGTGACCACAGAACCCATATTCTACAGGTCTGTGCAAGGTACCCTGGCAGCTTCCACGTTGCCTACCGACTGCATCACTCATAAGTGCCAAGGCTATTCGCGACTCTAACTCGTCTCAATTGATCGTTGCTTCGTGACAAGGGGGATCCCTTTGAAAGGTGGTCAATGACGACTCTCAGGCACCCGAGGACAGAGGCAGAGGAAAGATACGGTCACTGGCATGTCTCCAGAAAGGCGGTGGTAGAGAGGACAATAGGCTCTGATGTTTGCATCACTCCGGGAGTGACCTGCAATATCTGCAAAAGCGAGTGTTGCTCATTGTCATTGTCTGATGTGCTCTTCACAACTTTTGCTCTCTCTGGGGAGAGCCACTGGACCAAGAGGACACTACGGCAGAAGGAATCCAATGATGACACAGATGCAGAGTGCAGGCAGACAAATGGTGAGGATAAAGAGGCTGAAATGAGGAACCTTCAGGGACGCAAGGACACCAGGGGGACCTTGATTCCGTGTTCCTTCAGCTAGGTTGCCAAGACTTGCCTTCCCTCTGAGACCATGGGTATCACCTCTTTCCCAAACATCTTCGGAATAACTATGCTGTATCGCTGCCTTGGTAATAATGTGCTGCCTCAAGTGTCTTTCACCAGGCACTGATGAGGCAAACACCCATCAAATACATAGGACACTCAGGGCTAATGAGCAGGTCGTCATTTTTCTTCATGATATTTAAGTGAAAAATGCAGAAAACTTCCAACAGCAACTGATTTAAACATGTGATGTTTATTTTTTTTAATTTTCCAGTGCTGTGCTCGCTGTTTTAAGCTTACGTTTGCCGGTGCCGTTTCCTGATGCCAGTCCCCTCCCCTCTCTTCCTGACAGCGGCATTAGAGACAGATTGCTGATTGTGGTGTCCTTGTTGGCATAGGTGACCTTAACCCTAAATGGTAACCCTCTGGCTGGCAGAGCCGTCTGAGAGGATGCGTTCAGCAACGTGGCTGAGCATTCCTCGGTCGTATGGACTCCAAAGGTGGTGTGGTGACTGGCAGAGAGATGGAGGAGCAGCTGCCTTCATCCGGGACACCAGGTGGGGAGTCCACAAAGGTGACAGACAGGTCATCTGCCATTATTTGGTGTGTCTAGACCACCGTGCTCACAGTTGGTGGATGGGCACCTATCTGAAAGACTTGGGACCTCCTGAGGTCATTACCTATGTGAGGGTTTACAGGTCCAACCGTAACCCCATGAACCCCTCATTCTGTCTCTGGAGTGGGCAGGAAAGTGCCAGATGGAGTTCAACTCAGTTAGGTGTGAAGTAATGCATTTAGTGAGGTCAAACAGTAAAAGGGAATACACAATAAATGGGAATATACTGAGAGGGGTAAGTGAAGTGAGCAATCTTGCCGTGCAAGGGCACAGGTCCATAAGGTAGCAGTATGGGCTGGTTTAGCACACTGGGCTAAATTGCTGGCTTTTAAAGCAGACCAAGGCAGGCCAGCAGCACGGTTCAATTCGCGTACCAGCCTCCCCAAACAGGCGCCAGTATGTGGCAACTAGGGGCTTTTCACAGTAACTTCATTGAAGCCTACTTGTGACAATAAGCGATTTTCATTTAATTTAATTTTCAGTACAAGTAGATAAGGTTGTAAAGAAGGCATATGGAATGCTCTCCTTAATTGGCAGAGGTAGAGAATACAAAAGTAGGGATATAATGATGGAAGTGTACAAGACACTGGTGAGGCCAGAACTGGAGTATTGTGTGCAGTTCTGGTCACCACATGCCAGGAAGGATGTAATTGCTCTGAAGAGAGTGCAGCGAAGATTTGCTAGAATGTTGCCAGGGCTGAGAATTGTAGCTATGAGGAGAGATTGGAGAGGTTGGGGTTGTTTTCCTCGGAACAGAGAAGGCTGAGGGATGACATGATTGAAGTATACAAAATGTGAGGGGCAGAGATAGATTCATAGAAAATCTACAGTGCGGAAGGAGGCCATTCGGCCCATTGCGTCTGCACCAGCCATCTGAAAGAGCACCCTAACCAGCCCCACTCCCCTGACCCATCCCCATAACCACACTAACCTTTGGACATGAAGGGGCAATTTATCATGGCCAATCCACCTAACCTGCACATCTTTTGACTGTGGGAGGAAACCGGAGCACCCGGAGGAAACCCACGCAGACATGGGGAGAATGTGCAGACTCCACACAGACAGACAGTCACCCGAGGCCGGAATTGAATCCAGGTCCCTGGAGCTGTGAGGCAGCAGTGCTAACCACTTTGCTACCGTGCCGCCCAGTTTAAACAGGAGGAGCCTGTTTCCCTTGGCAGTGAGTTTAAAAACTAAGGTCATAAATTCAAGCTAAATGGCAGAAGGATTAGAGGGGGCATGAAGAAAAAAACCTTTTGACACAGTGAGTGGTGGGTGTCTGGAATTCGCTGTCTGAGTTGGTGGTGGAGACAGACTCCCTGAACTATTTTTAAAAGGAACTGGATCTGAGCCTTAAGTGCTGTACGCTGCAGGGCTATGTGTCGTATGCAGGAATATGGGATTGGAAAGGGTACCTGGGTGTCTTTAGGTCGGCATGAACAAAATGGGCTGAACCCTTCCGTGCTGTATCTACTCTTATGGTTTCCTTAATGAATGAGGCTGTGGGTTTGTAACTCAGGGTCAACACAGTGCTCATTAGCCGCTCTGTCTCCTCCATGACAGAGACCATGGCACACAGACCCTTAAGGATCTCTGCTAGATATCCCGCGCATCCCACTGGACATCCAGCATTTGCTGCCTGATTGGCAACACCAGAGCCAGAGGATCATTCTCTTGGACTCAACATGGACCTGGTCTCCAGCACTCCTCCAACTGCCAGCACCCTGGACACTCTTTCCTCCACCATCTGTTCAATTGAGCATGATGTGCCCTCACCACTATGTACCACCAATTTAGCCGATGCGCTATTGCCCATTGATGTGCCAATATGCTTGCTGGTGCTTGGTGCTTAGAGAGGATGTGCCGTGGGTGCATCTTCCATTGGCACCTGCTCTGGTGTCAATGGAGGGTCATCGTCCTCTCGGCTGGCTCTGCTGGATGACACATTTGAAGCATGAAAATACTCGATCAATATTAGGCATATCACACAGAGTCAATGTCCATGATATGTGGCCCATTGTATGTGGTATCAATGGCATCACAGTGGCTTAGTGATTAGTGCATCACTGAAGTCCACAAGAGGGATGAGATGCCCAGAAACTCTTTTTTTTAAAGAGTACCCAATTCAATTTTTCCAATTAAGGGGCAATTTAACGTGGCCAATCCACCTAGCCTGTACATCTTTGGGTTTTGGGGGCGAAACCCACACAAACACGGGGAGAATATGCAAACCCCACACAGACAGTGACCCAGAGCCAGGATTGAACCTGGGACCTCGGTGCCGTGAGGCAGCAGTGCTAACCACTGCACCATCGTGCTGCCCTCCCAGACATTCTTTTCACTTTTCGCCTGTCTCACATCAGCCCATTTGGTGCTTAATTTCCGAAGAGATGCCAGTTTCTCTGCGACCTGAGGACCTTCCTCCTAACTCACTCCCGAACTCCAGGGCTCCCAGCTCCTGACTGGTGAGGATTCCCAAGTTGGGCACCCCACCACCAGTGGCAGGTCTCTGTGTTGTTATGGCTACGTTTCTACTGCAAGAGAGATCCATTGAATACTCAAACCTCATCTTCTAGCACCACGCAGTCCACCAGCCTTCACCCCTGCAAGGCACCTAGATGTTCTCAACCACTTTTCCCAGCTGCCTTTTGATAGAACCAGGACTTTAGTTCTTCTCTCCAGAAACAGGCAGAGGTGGGTTCTGAGACGCCCTGATTCCTACACATTTGAGTGAAACTTTGGCCGAAATTCTCCGGTTGTCGTGATTCACTTTTCCTACTGTCAGCGCACCCCCTACAGTGGGTTTGCCGGTGGGATTCGGTGATTTCAATGGGAAATCTCATTGACAAGCAGTGGGAAGATAGAATCATGCCACCAGCCAACGGCACGCTGCCAAGAAACACATGGCTGGGGAACCGGAGAATCCCACTGCCTATCTTCAGTCATGAGCCCCACGCTCTGGAATTCCCTACCCAACCCTCTTCATCTGTCTCTCTCTTTCCTCTCGTTTAAGGCACTTACTGTGGCCCTTAAAACCTTTCAAGCTTTTGGACAACTATCCAAATATTTTCTTCCATGGCTGTGTGTCAGATTTTTTCTGATAATGAAGCACCATGCGGCATTTTATTACTTTAAAGACATTGGGCCGGCCCTGAGAAACATGCTGCAGGGAGGTGAAAGAATCAAATGCAGGTGATTATTATTGTTACTGAAATGAATCACTCGTGGGGTTAGTATAGAATTCATCCCTTCATTACAGTAGCTGGCACAGAGCATTAAAATATACATCAGAAGATGTCAGCTGGCCTCATTTGCCACCTCGTCTTTTTGGAGCCAGAATGTGACAGACTGCATTGGATCCCACAGGGGAGGCAGTGATCCATTCAGGTTTGCAACGTGAGACTTGCTGTGTTTGAGATGAGTGCTATTGAATTGGCATTTCTCTTTATCCTTTGTCATATTAGAATCATTCATCATGAAGATGTGATTCTTCAAAATTGGAGTTTGATCAAAGTTAAATGATGAGTGATCTGACTGAGCAAAGCTTTATAGTTTCCTCTGAAAATGATGAAAGGAGGTAATAGACATCCAAGGAGGTCAAGGATTATGCGCTTAAACCATTGATCAGATGCCAGGTTTGAGCAATAGGTAAGGATAAATCCATTCATAGACCTCAATCTGTGTTCTATGTTTTATGTCCTATGTTTAAACTGTTTATATTTATCCATTTAACAGTTGGGCAGATTTCCACATCAAGCACATTACCAATTGTTATTGACTTGATTATTATAAAAATATTTAATATTAAAATGTGGAATATATATGATTGTGGAATCAGGATACTGTGAACATGTTTGTGCAAGATATGTCCACAAGGACTAACCTCAACACTAGCTTTTTCCTCACTCACACCTTTACGTCCAAAAGTGGTCAGTGGGTACAGCTCCTGGGCCTACCACCCTTTCTTTGTGACTCCAGGCAAAGCAGCTACTCAGTATGTCCTTGGATTTTCATTCACAGTCCACATAGCAGTGGACTATCACCACAGCAGAATAATCCTCCCTCTACTTCCTCTCAATAGAGATAGACAACGAATTCAAGCAGGAGGTTGGAACATTCCAACACGCGTAAGATAAATGAAAGGATGGAGCAATTGGTTCGGTATAGGTTTTGTTTCTTTCAGATGTGTATTGCATAGTGGCTCGTACCAACAATAAAAACTTGCATTTATAAAGCATCTATAACAGTAAAGTGTCGCTCAGGTAAATGGAGGGGGATAGTGAGGGGGGGGGGGGGGGGGGGAGCATAGGTGTCCCTGTATGCTGATGAGTTGGTGCTGTATATCTCTAACCTGGGCTGTTCAGTGGGGGATATAATGGGACTGCTTAGGAAATTTGGGGCTTTTTCTGGCTATAAGTTAAATTTGGGCAAAAATTAGTGTTTTGTAGTGTCTTCTCCAGGGGCAGGGGATGGGATGGGGGTTTACCTTATGGGGTGGAGGCAACCCACTTTAGGTATTTGGGAGTGCAGGTGGCTTCAATCAATAATATTTATTGTCACAAGTAGGCTTACATTAACACTGCAATGAAGTTACTGCGAAAAGCCCCGAGTCGCCACATTCCAGCGCCTGTTCGGGTACACGGAGGGAGAATTTAGAATATCCAATTCACCTAACAGTACGTCTTTCAGGTCTTGTGGGAGGAAACCGGAGCACCCGGAGGAAACCCACGCAGACACAGGGAGAATGTGCAGACTCCATCACAGACAGTGACCCAAGCTGGGAATTGAACCTGTGACCCCGGGCCTATAAAGCAACAGTGTTACCAACTGTTACCATGCCTCCCTCGGCTTGGGACTGGGCCCGGCTCTGTAAGTTGAACTTTACGAGTCTGGTGGGTAAGGTTAAGGCAGATCTGTCGAGGTGGGACAGTCTTCTCCTATCGTTGGCAGGTCGGGTGCAGGTGGTTAAGATGAACATTTTGCCGTGGCTTTTATTTTTATTGCAGTGCTTTCTGGTCTTTTAACAAAGTAGTTTTTTATGGGGGAGGATAGGTTGGTTTCATGATATGTGTGGGCAGATAAGGTGGCAAGTATTAGGCGGTCGGTTCTTCATAGAGAGCGAGAGTCGGGGGCTTGGCCCTTCCAAACCTATTTTATTAATATTGGACGGTGAATGTGGAGAAGATGCGGAGCTGGAGCAGGGAGACGGAAGCTTTGTGGGTGAGGATGGAAGCAGGTTCTTGCAAGGGTTTGGTGTTGCGGGTGGTGGCAACGGCACCACTCCCCTGTGCCCCAGGGAAGTTCTCGGAGAATCCTGTGGTGGTGGCCACGCTGAAAACATGGAGGCAGTTTTGGCAGCACTTTAGGTTGAGGACAGGGTTGCAGTTGATTCCGACCCGAGGGAACCTCGGGTTTGAGCCAGAGAGGATGGATGTGAGGTTTCGGGATGGGAGGAGCGAGGGCTGATGGAGATGAAGGGTTTGTTTTTGGTAGGGCAGTTTGGAGGAGTTGGGGGAGAAGTTTGGTGTCTGGTTTCAGGTACATGCAGGTGCGGGATTTTTGTGAGCGGTGTGGGAGGGGCCCAATCAATCACGTACACATCCTGCCCGAGGTTTGAGAAATTTTGTTCCATCCTGCCCGAGGTTTGAGAAATTTTGGAGGTCGTTCTTCAGCATCATGTCGGCGATCTTGCATGTGGACTTACAGCCCAGTCTCCTGGGGACCATATTCAGGGTGTCAGACATGCCGCAGTTGCAGACGGGATCAAATGTTTTAGCTTTTGCCTCGGTGATTGCGTGAGGTGGGTTCTGTTGGAGTGGAGGTCAGCTTCTCCGTTCTGTGCCTTGGTGTGGCTGGGGTATTTAATGGAGTTCTTGCACTGGAAAGGTGAAATTCACTTTAAGAGGGGTGTGAGGGGTTCTAATAAAAGGTGGGGTTGATTTGTACTATATTTCGGAGAGCTGGTTACCGTCAACTGCTAGGGGGGTGGGGAGGTTGGGTGGTTGGTGATACACCATCAATAATACACGACGAGTGATAAACGTAACTGAGGCTTTAATACACTAAACAGCAAGCCTCCTGCCTCTGGACCCGAACTGGGTCCGGAGGAGGAGACTTGTCACTTTTACATAGAAGCTCAGGGGAGGAGCCACAGGCGGATCCAACCTGGACAAGCCCAGGCATGCACAATACAGCACAATGCATAAAATGCAATAACGTGGTTTACCACAGTTGGTTGGTTGGGGGCTTGCGGGATGGGGGTGGGGGGTTCAGGGATTGTGTTGGGTTTATTTTGGTTTGTAATGTTATGGGTGTTAAATGTAAAAAGTTGAATACAAATATATATTTTTTTTAAAACAGTAAAATTAAATCGTGGTCACCAACAGTGAAATGATTAAAATTGGGGGGGTGTCCAGGCTGGATCCGCCTGTGACTCCTCCCTGGGCTTCTGTATAAAAGTGGCAAGTTCGGGTCCAGGGACTGAATTGGAGGAGTTGGAAGGCAGGAGGAGATTGTAGAGGCTGTCATGGACAAGATAATGGAGGGATTTGAAAGCAAGGATATAATCAAGGCATTGCTATACAAGGTGCCAGTGCAGATCAGAGAGCATGGAGGTCGTGAATGAGCACCACTTTCATAGAATTTCATAGAATTTACAGTGCAGAAGGAGGCCATTCGGCCCATCGAGTCTACACTGGCTCCTGGAAAGAGCACCCTACCCAAGTCCACACCTCCACCCTATCCCCATAACCCAGAAACCGCACCCAACACTAAGGGCAATTTTGGACACTAAGGGCAATTTATCATGTCCAATCCACCTAACCTGCACATCTTTGGACTGTGGGAGGAAACCCGAGCACCCGGGGGAAACCCACGCACACACGGGGAGGATGTGCAGACTCCGCACAGTCAGTGACCCAAGCCGGAATCGAACCTGAGACCCTGGAGCTGTGAAGCGATTGTGCTATCCACAAGGCTACCATGCCTTGTGTTTTGGTAGAGTTTTTGGTAAATTTAAGTGTATGAACTTTTTTTGAAATTTGAAATGTAAAAAATCGCCTATTTTTCTTCACTGGTGTGAATATTAAGCTTTGAGTGCAAATCTACTCATTTAAATGGTGATTTTTCAAATGAAGCCTCAAAACCATTAATTAAGTGCCAGGTCTGAACAATAGATGAGGGTGCTTACATTTTAAAACGTCAAGTGCTTTTCTTTTTAAAAAAAACTTTAAAATGAATATCTGAAAGGGAAATTGGATTTGACTATTTTAAAATATGTATTTTCTTTCCGCAAGATATATTATACTTTATTCATGCTTGTTTTTATTTATGAACATACATTCTAGCATTCAAATTGTTCTTTCTGAACCTCAGGATTAGCTTTGAACGGCAGGAGCTCGGTAGCCTGTCAACTGTGTCTCAGTGGGTAGCATTCTACTCTGAGTTGTAAGATTGTGTGAACAAATCCCACTCTGGAGAATTGAGTTTAAAATCTGCGTTGACACTTCAAATACAGTGCTGAATTTCCATGGCGCTATTTTAAAGATGAGCAGGGAACCTTAGAACATTGCAAAATACCTTCGGACCAAAAGAGTACTTTTTAAAGAAAAAATGCAGACACTGTTGTACTGTAGGAAGCATGGCAGCCATTTTGCACCTTGCAAGATTCAACAAACAGCAACGTTCGATCACAGGATAATGATTGGTCAACGACCCCTTCTCTTAAAAATAGTGCCACAGGATCTCGTACATCCATCTAAGCAGGGTTGAGACCGTGGTTCAACCTCTCAATCAAAAGATAGCTCCTCCAATAGTGGAGCACTCCTTCAGTACTCCATTTGTTTTGAAAAATGTCTTTCTGATGGAATGATATAGCAACCATTGTTCTGTTTTGTAAATATTTGCTCTAATTTCAATTCAGTAAGAATAGACTTTCTGCCTTCAGGGCATAACCTTTTAAAAATGAAGAACAACACAAGTTTATGTATTGTCACCAAGCTGTTACTTCCAGTAAAGATTACTTAAAATCTTCTTTTCAACCTGCCCTATTTGGCTCAGGCTATAACTTGAGTCTGTCTGTCAGTGGTCCAAGTGGGTTGAATGATGAAAAAGTCTGTCTAATCTGCTGACGACTGCATGCTTCAGGCCAACAATTGAATGTGGAATGGCAATTGATTATTTAAATCTTAAAAGCAATTGATTAAGCAATGGGTGACACAGTGGGTTAACAACAGACTGTTGTACCTCTGGGACCCAGATTTGAATGAAAACCAGACTGATGAGTTGAAGGTGCTTCTCAGTCTTATGTTTAATGAGGTTGGACAGTTTCAATCCATTTTTGTGGTCCAATGTCACAAAGCTAACACGCTGAAAATGTCTCATAATGGTAGGATTGGGGATGCATGCAGGTTGCTCTTCTGAGACTGCAAGTTAATGTATTTTAGTTGAGTACAGAAACCTTCGCTCTACATTTGACGGTGCTGTGTCTGGCCTGAGAATGCTGATACTGGGCCTTGCCAAATTCCATTTTCCAGCACTAACATGACACTTTGACCATAATGACTCAGCATAATAATAAGCGATTTAAAAATCTGTCCAATTAAATCACTGGGTTTATGTTTAGTTTTGTATCAATAGATTTCAATACAATTGGAATAAAGAGGTGCAGCACAGTGCAAGCCCTTTCCAAGAATTTCTATTTTCATGCATAAGCTTTTTTTAAAATCAGTATATAGAAAGCCCAGTGAGAGAAGGGTCAGTAAGAAAAACACAATGGCAAAATACTGTGGATGCTGGAAATCTGAGATTAAAAACCGAGAATGCTGGAAATACCCAACTGCTCAGGCAGCATCTGTGGAAAGAGGAACGTTTTCGGTCTGTGACCTTTCATCCGAAAGGATAGTAGTGGACTTTATTTTAGGGACTGAAGCTGGGTAGGTGAAAGGGTTATCAGTTGGAGAGAATCTCAGTGACAGTGATCATAATACATTAGATGTTGAGTGGTTATGGAAAAGGGTGAGATGTGATTTCGCAAAAGTGTACTGGAAACACCTGTTTGAAGGTAATTTTTTTTTTTTTAATTTAGTGTACCCAATTAATTTTTTTACAATTGAGGGGCAATTTAGCGTGGCCAATCCACCTAGCCTGCACATCTTTGGGTTGTGGGGGTGAAACCCACGCAAACACGGGGAGAATGTGAAAACTCCACACGGACAGTGACCCAGAGCCGGGATCGAACCTGGGACCTCGGCGCCGTGAGGCTACAGGGCTAACCCACTGTGCCACTGTGCTGCCCGTTTGAAGGTAATTCAGCGTGAACGCATGGAAGACACTCGAGGAGGTAAAGAGGTTCACAACAAATGAAAAAGGGTGGGAAACCCAAACCCAGATCTCCCCTGGTTGTCGAAGAGCACACAGAGGAGGGTAAGTCGGCATCAGAAAGCTTACATCATATACCAAGAGCGCAATACTGCAGAGAGCCTAGAGTATAGAAAATGCTGGTGTGAACTAAAAAAAAGGAAAGCAGGAAAGAAAAAAAAGAGGTATTAAAACAAAATTAAGATGCTTGTTTCAAACACTAGCTTTCGGAGCACTGCTCCTTCCTCACCTGAGAAAGGAGCAGTGCTCCAAAAGCTCGTGTTTGAAACAAACATGTTGGACTTTAACCTGGTGTTGTAAGACTTCTTACTGTGCTCACCCCAGCCCAACGCCGGCATCTCCACATCAAAAAAAAGATTGGCGTGGAAGTTGTTTCTGTCAGCAGAGTGGTCAATCAGCAGGAGGTTGATTTAAAGTAATTGGTGAAAGGATTTAGACAGAGTTTAGGAATCTTATTTTCACCTAGAGGGTGATGAGGGTCTGACATTCGCTGCCTAAAAGGTTGTACAGTAAGAAATCTGACATCGCCAGAAGGTTGTAGAATGTAGGGGTAGAAACTCTCATCACATTTGAAACAAACACTGGCACATGCATTTGAGGCGCTGTAACTTACAGGGCTATGGACCTAGAGCAGGAAGGTGTGATTAGTCTGGATAACCCACTTTCAACTGGCAATGATGCAGTGGGCTAAGTGTGTTCTGTGTTCCATGTTCCATAGCTTCCTATGTTTTTATGTTTATATCTTGGAGTCTTACTAATTCCTGAATTTTCTCCACTTGCCTTTTGTACACTGAGCAAATCAAACATTCACCGGGGTTTGATGCGATGAGTAGCATTCCAGGGAGATAATCCTGACAGGGCTTCTGTCATACAATATTTTCCCAAGAGACATAAGCAGGAATTTGGAAGGAAAATCTGCTGTGGTATGACAACTAATCTTCATTTTCAGTCCTTGCTCATCAGTCTTGTGCTCTGGATTTAGTCCAATATTGAGATTGGCCAGTCAGGCCAAGGAGAGCCCTGTACTCCCGATGTATCTGACGTAGGATTTGTGATTCCACAATCCTGCCATTTTAAAACATCCAAAATCCTGGGATTCACAATTGAGAATTCCTGTTGCAGAAATGAGCAAAGCACTAACAGCAGCACTGAAGGTGTCGTCCCTGCTCTTTGTGAATTCCTTTTCTGATGTGACATTTGCTGCATTACCAAAAGAAAATTAACCTTTTAACAGCTAAATCATGCAGCATAGCAATATAAATTGCCGTGTTTTAATTATTTTTATTAAAAAGTAAGACTTGCATTTAGAGAGCACCTTTCACGATCTTCAGTCATCCAAACGCGCTTTACAACCAACAGTGTATTGTAATGTATGAAACGCAGCAGCCAATTTACACACAACATGCTCCTACGAATAGCAGTGCATTAATGATTTGATGAATTTGGTTTAAGTGTTAGTTGGGGGGAAACTATTGACCAGGAATATGGGGAAGCTACTCCTCTTTGAATAGAACAAAGAACAATACAGCACAGGAACAGACCCTTCGGCCCTCCAGTTCTATACCAGTCATGATATCACCCTTGGCCAAAGCCCTCAACACTTCCTCGTGCCATATCCCTCTCTCTCCTAGTGCCGTTGGATAGTTTATGCCCACCTGAGAAGACAGATGGGGTAATGGTTCACATCTCTCAAAAGGTAGTGCCTCCAACAGTGCAGCATTCCCTCAGTATTGCACTGAGGCAGTCTAGATTCTGCGCCCCAGACTCTGGAGTAGGATTTGAACACACAACCTCATGGCTTAGAATCAAGAGTGCTACCCACTGAACCATGGCTGGTATTATAAATGTGATGCTTTTTTTTGTGCCAGATTAAGTAGTTCAAAACTCTACACACAATGTAATTATTGTACCTTGTAATTCCTGACAGAACAGGTGAAGTGTTAACTGGAATAGTGTGTTACATTGTTTTCAATTTGACCCAACTTGAATCTGTTGAATCTTTGGTAGACCTCTTCTTTAACATTTTGAGCTCTCTTAGGGTGCAATTTAATGGCCTCATCATGCCCGGCTTGTGTACCCGTTGCAGGGGCAACCTTATCTGCCCCACTGACCACCCATAACCCTCACTGACCACAGAGGCCTCTGGCCGTGCGGCTGAAAGTTTTGCTAATAGGGAATTGGCCTCAGTGCCACACATTGCCAGCGGCAACTCCTGCGCCGGTAACCTCTGGGACTCTTCCAATCGGCTCTGGACTTGCTGGAGGATCACTGACATCCCCCTCACGGTTGCTCCCTAATGTCTGCATTAGCTCCAGGTAAACGTGTTCCAGAGGCTCAGCATCTGACTGGGATGCAGCAGACCTCCGACTGTTGTCTCACCTGGGCGTTGCTCCATCCATCTGATGTGCATCTGCAACTGTGTGGTGCTCACCAGAATGAGCCCCAAAAGCCTGACCGAGGTGTGTGTCTCTGTGCTGGTGGAGGGTGGGGATGAAAACTGTGATGCATCGATGGTGGCATCCTCAGAGCTCTCTTCCGAAATGTTCTCCTGGGAGGCAGTGGGGGGGAACCACCCCAGATGGGCCGGTACCGACTGGAGGTCCTGCGGAAAAATGAACAAGTGGTCAGTGGGAGGGACCCAGTGGATCCTCACCTCTGCGCCGTGCACCAATTTCCGTGATGGTGACCGCTCTGTCCTTGGCCACCCCTGTAACCTCCGGGGCCCGCTCTTCGAAGATAGGATTCTGATGTTCAGTACCCCGCCACCAGTCTGGGCACTTTCTCGATGATTTTGGGACAACTCTCCTGTGGAGACACAGAGAGGACATCATTAGCCACACACATGGTTCCATGCGAGGGGTGGTGGTGGTTGGGGAAGAGGCTTTGGGTTGGGGGGGGGGGGGTTTGGGGAGCGGGCGGCGTGGGCAGCATAGGTGGCAAGCTACTAGGTGCTAGGTGCAGTCTCGTGGGGGTGGGGGGGGGAACCTTCTTGCGGCACTGGGTGCCAGTCCTCCTAATAAGGCTGCCTGAGTTGACGGCCGATGCCAATTCCTACCAGCGCGATACTGGCTGCCCTGTTCTGACTCTACGGGACCTTCGGGGGAACGGGACATCCCTCCTGGCCTCGACAGCCTCTCAGTACCTCCCCAGGTCTTAATCTCTGAATCGTGGGGCCGTTCATCTCAGTGTAATGGCTGCAAG
Organism: Scyliorhinus canicula; assembly: GCF_902713615.1. Taxonomy (NCBI): domain Eukaryota; kingdom Metazoa; phylum Chordata; class Chondrichthyes; order Carcharhiniformes; family Scyliorhinidae; genus Scyliorhinus; species Scyliorhinus canicula. The sequence goes on from NC_052149.1 coordinate 139,848,384, forward strand.
TTAAGTGGGGTTGGCTGTGTGAGAGCAGTTTAAGTGCAGCTCTCCCATGTTAATGGGAGTTGGCAAACGTGGTCCAGGCGAATCATTTGTGGCGTGAAGCCCATTGGGCCTCGTTAAGTGGACCAATTAATTTTTATTGTGGTGATGGTCTCGCTGGGCCGAGCACTGGGAAGCTCACGGCAGTTCGCGCTCACTACCACACTTAGAAATGTTTTGGAAGAATCGTGTCCTTTTTTAAAAATAAATTTATTTTCCAATTAAGGGGCAATTTAATGTGGCCAAACCACCTACACCTTTTTGGGGTGTGGGGTGAGACCCACGCAGACATGGGGAGAATGTGCAAACTCCACACGGACAGTGACCCGGGGCTGGGGATCGAACCTGGGTTCTCGCCGCCGTGAGGCCCAAGGATCGCGCCCTTAGTCAGGAATGATGAGCAAGACTGGGGCTGCTGATTCTCGGTGAAGAAAAGTCTGACGAGACTGGCAATCCAACTGAGAACCTCACTGAAGAAAGTACGGGCTTGTAAGGTAAATGAAAGACCCGCATTTATATCGTGACTTTCACAAGCTCGGGATATCGCCATATGCTTTGCAGGCATTGATATACAGCATTACAGTGCAGCATTGCGATTCTGCTGAAAATCCACTGGTGAGGGTTGCCAATGCGAGTGGGGGAGGGGCGGGGTTCTGTGTTGAAGGCGGTGGGGAAGGTTTGTTGGTGATGCAAATTATTGACTAGTCTGCTAGTCTGGTGAAGTCACTGAATGGAAAAAAAGTAATTTCCGGTAGTGCCATATTCTAACACCCAAGGCTATGCAATCATGTATTGAGATATTGGGAGCTCCAGGCACATCCCTAAATTTACAATTGCAGGCGAGCACTGCTGACCCGGGAGACAGGCAGTGCTGAAATTTATAACTGAAGGATGTGATTGCTGTCGCTCCCACCTTGCACTTCAGCTCTTTCATTTAATCGAAAAATATCACAAATTTACCCAGCCCACCTTCTAATTGCTTCAATGACTTCCTTATGCAATCCTACCGCACCCTACTTGGAACCCAAATATTTTATTGCCCAACTGAATTCATGTGTAACACAATCACATTCCCTCCGTCTCTCTCTCTCTCCACATCCTTCTCTTTTTCTTCATATTATGTAGCTCTCTGAAATTGTACATTCTCCAATACACCTTTAACTCCGACGTTCCACTTTGTAGGTTGTCCCGTGTTAGTCCCCTCACGACCCATCTATTAAGGTTGCTGTTTCTGTTTATAGAAATCAACGAGCGACTTTTCACTAGCAAAGGTCTGAATTATAGAAAAGAAAATGACTGGGCAACAGTTGTATCTATTTCCACAATAGGAAGGTTTTCTTCACTAGCCTGTGCCTCCAGTTGAGCAAATTACCAAAACAGAAAGATGCTTTATTAAATGAAACAGAAAAATGTGTCTGCCTTGGAGTCTCAATTTGTCTGCTTATCTGGCAATATGTTACAAATATAATCTTGCATTGAGCTCCAGAAGCGATTTCTCAGTAGCTCTCTTTACTTTAGGTTGATTGTATGGTGCTCTGGCTCTGTCTAATTAACTCATTGCTTATATGGTGGGATTAAGTGCTGATGCATGTCCTTGTTTGTGGATCCCATTAATATAATTGGGCATTAATGGATTAAAACGCTGCTTGTGTACATCGACAGACACTGAAAACAAGAACGCTAAACACAAGTACCCTAACCTGCCCCCCACCCCCACACGTTTGCTGCTGGTAAACCATGACCATTTGAATTTGTAATGCTGAGGATAATGTTTAAATGCGGAAAATATTTTTCAAATAAAGCTATAAATCTAAAAGCACAACAAAGCGTGACGAGTGAACTTTCCAGATTCAGTGCACTCTCCAGCTGTGCCCAACACCTTCAGATGTTGTAGAATTTCCTTTGCATTTCAGAGAGGACCAAAGTTTACTTTAGTAATAGAAAAATACAGCACAGGCCCTTTGGCCCACGATGTTGTGCCAAACTTTTGTCCTAGATGAATTCTCTTTGTAAACATTTGGAAAAAATTAAAAGCTTCAGTATTTAAATATTTTTTAAAAGAATTATTTCCCTTGTGGAAGTGTTAAATATGTGGACAAGGAAAGTCTCAGTTATGTTAAGAGAACCATTTAAAAAGGATGAGGCTGCATACCAGATTGAAACTGCATCAGTTTCATGTACATTTTTTAAAAAGGAACAATAATCTTCAGCCTTGTTTCATGAAACAAAGCTGTAAATTGATTTGATGTATTTGATGTTACTCATTTCTAATTTCAGTAGTAATATGTGAGTGCAGTGTGGTCTACATTGGTTCACGTGGGCGTATGAGGCTGTGATTAGTATACTGCTGTTATATTAGTGATTACTTCACAGCCTGAAGTGCTAAGAAATATTATTTGATTTTGCCACTAGTATTTATGTCTCTGGTAAGAGTATTACACAAAGTACATAATTATAACATCCTCTAAGATTTTCATAATGTCTGTTATAATTAGGGCATCATAACAGAATGATACTCATGAAAATATTTATCACAAGAAATGCATGTTTAATTTTCCTTGCCATTAATGATGGTTGGCAAGCAGGGACAGCAAGGAACCAAGCTACAGGAAATTGGTGTTTGAAGAACAGGCAAATTAGATGTCAACTCTATGAAAACAGCTTCTGTATCCAGGAAGTCATCATCCCCCTCAATGTTTCTCAGAAGAGTATCTTGGGTGCTGATCGCTGTCCAGTATTTCTTTCGTGAGCCTTTCTTATTGTGTAAGTCTAACTATGAGTGCTGGGCTAACCAACAGGAGAAGTCATCGCAGCAAACCCACCCAAGGGATGGCACAGTTAGGGATCCTGGTTTAATTCGGCCTTGGGTGACTATCTGTGTGGCTTTTGCTAGTTCTCTCCGTGTCTCCATGGGTTTCTTCTGGGTGCTCCGGCTTCCTCCTACAGTCCAAAGCGAGGTGGATTGGCCATTTGCAATTGCCCCTTCGTGTCCAAAGATGCGCAGGTTAGGTGGGTTTACGGGGATATTGCGGGGAGTAGGCCTGGGTGGGGTGCTCTTTCGAGGGACATGCAGACTCGATGGGCCAAATGGCCTCCTTCTGCACTGTCTGGATTCTGTGGAAGGCAACGTTCAGCATCTGTCAACAGCTCCACCAGTTAGAGGTCACCAAGAGACACTTGGTCAGCTGGTGCACATAGATTACATAGAAACTGGTTCAGCTGGTCCATGGCAGTGTTTATGGACAACAATGATAACAAGAACATGCATTTACATAGTGCCTTCAATGTAATAAAACATCCCAAGGTAGTTCCCAGGAGTACTCTGTGGCATCCACATCCTTCCTATGATGAGGCGACCAGAACTGGACACAATATTCCAAATGTGGTCTAACTACGGTTTTATAAAGCTGCAGCAAAACCTTGCGGCTCTTATACTCAATCCCCCTGTTAATGAAAGCCAACACACCATCATAACAACCCTATCAACCTGGGAGGCAACCTGCCTTCATAACAACCCTATCAACCTGGGAGGCAACTTTGAGGGATCTATGTACATGGACCCAGAGATCCCTCTGTTCCTCCACACTTCCAAGAATCCTGCCTTTAACTCTGTATTCAGCATTCAAATTTGATCTTCCAAAATGAATCACGTCACATTTATCAAGGTTGAACTCCATCTGCTACTTTTCAGCCCAGCTCTGCATCCTGTCAATGTCCTGTTGCAACCTGCAACAGCCCTCAACACTATCTACAACTCCCCCAACCTTCGTGTCATTGGCAAACTTAGTAACCCACCTGTCCACTTCCTCATTCAAGTCATTTATAAAAACCACAAAGAGCAGAGGTCCCAGAACAGATCCCTGCGGACACCGACCACCAGGCGGAATACTTTCCATCCACTACCACTCGCTGCCTTCTTTAGGCCAGCCAATTCTGTATCCAGACAGCCAAACGTCTCTGTATCCCAAGCCCCCTAACCTTCTGAATGAGCCTACCATGGGGAACCTTATCAAATGTAATGTGCAGGTTCAGTCTGCAGTCAGGAAAGCAAATGCAATGTTAGCATTCATGTCGAGAGGGCTAGAATACAAGAGCAGGGACATACATCTGAGGTTTTATAAGGCTCTGGTCAGACCCTATTTGGAATATTGTGAGCAATTTTGTGCCCTGTATCTAAGGAAGGATGTGCTGGCCTTGGAAAGGGTCCAGAGGAGATTCACAAGAATGATCCCTGGAATAAAGAGCTTGTCATATGAGGAACTGTTGAGAACTCTGGGTCTGTACTCGGAGTTCAGACGGATGAGGAGGTATCTTATTGAAACGCCTGGATGGAGTGGATGTACAGAGGATGTTTCCACTTGTAGCAAAACCTAGACCCAGAGGGCACATCTCAGACTAAAGGGATGTCTTTCCTTTAAAACACAGATGGAAAGGAATTTTTTCAGCCAGAGGATGGACAATCAGTTGAACTCTTTGCCGAAGAAGGCTGTGGAGGCCAAATCATTGAGCATCTTTAAGACAAAGATAGATAGTTTTTTGATTATTCAGGGGATCATGAGTTATGGGGAGAGGGCAGTAGAATGGGGATGAGAAAAATATCAGCCATGATTGAATGGTGGAGCAGACTCGATGGGCCGAGTGGCCTAATTCTGCTCCTGTGGTCTTATGGTCTAATGGATGGAGGATCAAATAATCAAGAGTTGCAGTTTCTGCACAGAAGCTCAGTGGACACTGCAAACCTCAATGTTCCCAGTGTACTAATCATAGCTTACAAGTCACCATGCTTACCATCATGACAAACGTACAAGGATTGGGTTTCAATAGTTACTGTCTAGGTTACTGGAGGCAAACTAACGGTAACCTGATTAAGGGTCATAGGACAAAGTGCAGAAGGGGACAGAAGTAAATGGGGTCTTTAGGGACTTCTACGAGGAACTGTACCGGTCGGAACCTCCGATGGGGAGAGGGGGGATGGAGAGCTTCATGAACAGGCTATGTTTCCCAAGGGTTCAAGAGGAGCTGGTAGAGGGGCTGGGGGCGCTGATAGAGTTGGAGGAGCTAGTAAGGGGGATTGGACAAATGCAGTCAGGTAAGGTGCCGGGGCCGGACGGGTTCCCGGTGGAATTTTATAAAAAGTATACGGATCTGGTGGGCCCCCTGTTGGTGCGAGCCTTCAATGAGGCATGGGGGGGAGGGGCTTTGCCCCCGACGATGTCGCGGGCACTGATCTCTCTGATCCTGAAGCGGGATAAGGACCCCTTGCAGTGTGGATCATACAGGCCTATCTCGCTCCTCAATGTTGACGCTAAGCTGCTGGCCAAGATCCTGGCCACCAGGATAGAGGACTGTGTGCCAGGGGCGATACACGAGGATCAGACAGGATTTGTCAAGGGACGGCAGCTCAACACGAATGTGCGGAGACTGCTAAATGTTATTATGATGCCGGCAGTGGAGGGGGAGGCGGAGATAGTGGTGGCGCTGGATGCGGCGAAGGCGTTTGATAGAGTTGAGTGGAGGTACCTGTGGGAGGTGCTGGAGCGGTTCGGATTCGGAGAGGGACTCATCAAATGGGTGAGGCTGCTCTACGCGGCTCCGATGGCAAGTGTAGTTACCAATGGAAGGAGATCGGAGTACTTTAGGCTCTACCGTGGGACCAGGCAGGGATGCCCCCTGTCCCCCTTGCTCTTTGCACTGGTGATTGAACCTTTGGCTATGGCGTTGAGGGAGTCAGGGAGATGGAGGGGTCTGGTGCGAGGTGGGGAGGAACATTGTGTATCGCTGTATGCGGACGACCTGCTGTTGTATGTGGCGGATCCAGAAGGGGGAATGCCGGGGGTGATGGAGCTGTTAACGGAATTTGGGGGCTTCTCGGGCTATAAGTTAAATTTAGGCACGAGCGAGGTATTTGTAGTACACCCGGGTGATCAGGAGGAGGGAATTGGGAGACTCCCATTTAAGAGGGCAGTGAAGAGTTTCAGATACCTGGGGGTGCAGGTGGCCAGGAATTGGGGGACTCTCCATAAGCTTAATTTTACCAGGCTGGTGGAGCAGATGGAGGAGGAATTTAAAAGGTGGGACATTGTGCTGCTATCGGGTAGAGTGCAGTCCGTCAAAATGACAGTTCTCCCAAGGTTCTTGTTACTTTTTCAGTGTTTGCCCATCTTTATCCCGAGGGCCTTTTTTAGAAGGGTGACTAGCAGCATCATGAGCTTTGTTTGGGCGCATGGGACCCCGTGGGTGAAGAGGGTCTTCTTGGAGCGGGGTAGAGATGGGGGGGGTGCTGGCGTTACCCAATTTCTCGGGGTATTATTGGGCGGCCAATGTGTCGATGGTGCACAAGTGGGTAATGGAGGGGGAGGGGGCAGCATGGAAACGGATGGAGAGGGCGTCCTGTGGAGATACAAGCCTGGGGGCCCTGGTAACGGCGCCGTGGCCACACCCTCCTACGAGGTATACCACGAGTCCGGTGGTGGCGGCTACCCTCAAGATTTGGGGGCAGTGGAGGCGACATAGGGAAGAAGTGGGGGGCTCGATGGAGGCTCCGTTAAGGGGGAACCATAGGTTCGTCCCGGGGAACATTGATGGGGGATTTCAGGGTTGGCACAGAGCGGGCATCAGACAGCTGAGGGACCTGTTTATTGATGGGAGATTTGCTAGCCTGGGGGAGTTGGAGGAGAAATTTGGGCTCCCCCCGGGAAACATGTTCAGGTATCTGCAGGTAAAGGCATTTGCTAGATGGCAGGTGGAGGGATTCCCTTCGCTTCCCGCGAGGGGGGTGAGTGACAGGGTGCTTTCGGGGGTCTGGGTCGGAGAGGGGAAGATATCTGACATCTACATGGTTATGCAGGAGGCGGAGGAGGCGTCAGTAGAGGAGCTGAAAGCTAAGTGGGAGGGGGAACTGGGGGAACAGATCGAAGACGGGACATGGGCTGATGCCCTGGAGAGGGTTAATTCTTTCTCCTCGTGTGCGCGGCTTAGCCTCATCCAATTCAAGGTGCTGCACCGGGCCCACATGACTGGGACGAGGATGAGTAGGTTCTTTGGGGGTGAAGACAGGTGTGTCAGGTGCTCGGGGAGTCCAGCGAACCATGTCCATATGTTCTGGGCATGCCCGGCATTGGGGGAGTTCTGGAAGGGGGTGGCGAGGACGGTGTCGAGGGTTGTGGGATCCAGGGTCAAGCCAGGATGGGGACTCGCGAATTTTGGGGTTGGGGTGGAGCCGGGAGTGCAGAAGGCGAAAGAGGCCGGTGTGCTGGCCTTTGCGTCCCTAGTAGCCCGGCGAAGGATCTTGCTACAATGGAAGGATGCGAGGCCCCCAAGCGTGGAGACCTGGATCAATGACATGGCGGGTTTCATTAAGCTAGAGAAGGTCAAATTCGCCCTGAGAGGGTCGGTACAAGGGTTCTTTAGGCGGTGGCAGCCTTTCCTCGACTTTCTGGCTCAACGATAGGGTACGGGGACAGTAGCAGCAGCAACCCGGGGGGGAGGAGGGGGAAGGAAGGGGGGAGGGGAACGATGACTATGTTTGTTTATTTAATTTTAATTTATTTTTAAGTTAGGGCAGCACGGTGGCCTAGTGGTTAGCACAACCGCCTCACGGCACTGAGGTCCCAGGTTCGATCCCGGCTCTGGGTCACTGTCCGTGTGGAGTTTGCACATTCTCCCTGTGTCTGCGTGGGTTTCGCCCCCACAACCCAAAAATGTGCAGAGTAGGTGGATTAGCCACGCTAAATTGCCCCTTAATTGGAAAAAATAATTAGGTAATCTAAATTTATAAAAACAAAAATTAAAAAAAATAAATAAAATTTATTTTTAAGTTCTTTTGTTGTTCATTGGGGTTGGGGGGGGGGGTTGGGGGGATGTGATACATGCGTTGATACGGTCTGGGGGGTGTTACAGTTATTATGGGTTATTCTGTTGCATTTCATTGTTTGTCGTTATGTTTTATATTTTCTGTAAAAAATTCCAATAAAAATTATTTTTTTTTAAAAGGTCATAGGACATGCGTCTATTGAGCCTACCCCAGACCCTTGTTAAAGCCTGCTAGAGGTGGCCTGGGAATGGTATGTCTAGATTTAGAGCATGTCAAAGGATTGAGACTTATTCCTGGCATGGAGATGGAGAGAGATCATTGAAGGGAGTAACAAATGGCAATGATTACTCAATTGTATCTATCCACAGATACAAGGAGGGGTGGAGAATGCAGATTGCAGGCACTGCTGCCTTGTTGATACATATGATTAGAATGAGAAGAGGAAGGGCCCGTTGCCAATTGCACAGCTCTAGGAAGACCATCAGCCTGAGGAGCAAGAGCCGGGGGGCCCCAGGAAGTCCCAGATGCTGATGAGGTGGGGCCAAATCCACTTTCTCCATGAGGAATTCATGCCACAAGGACTTGGAGTGCATCCTATGCCAGTTGCTTTGAAGGTTATCACTGCACGGACTTCTTGGTGAACGGATCCTTCCAGGGCTCCCTGGGGATAGAACATAGAACAGTACAGCACAGAACAGGCCCTTCGGCCCTCAATGTTGTGCCGAGCCATGATCACCCTACTCAAACCCACGTATCCACCCTATACCCGTAACCCAACAACCCCCCCTTAACCTTACTTTTATTAGGACACTACGGGCAATTTAGCATGGCCAATCCACCTAACCCGCACATCTTTGGACTGTGGGAGGAAACCGGAGCACCCGGAGGAAACCCACGCACACAGGGGGAGGACGTGCAGACTCCACACAGACAGTGACCCAGCCAGGAATCGAACCTGGGACCCTAGAGCTGTGAAGCATTTATGCTAACCACCATGCTACCCTGCTGCCCCAGGATCTTTGTGAAATCTCATAATCGACACCACGTAAATGCATAAATGCAAGCCAGGTTGGGAGGGCTGTGGGATTTGCTGTCATCTCAGGTTTCCTGCATCAGCTGAACATATGTGACCTTGAGAGCTCCGTGGCAGCAGCGGTGAGGCTCAGAAATAGAAAAGGATTTCAATATCTGAACATCCAGCTAATTTGTGATCACAGAAAGCAGATCCAGAATATTTGTGCTGGGTAGCTGTCACGACCTCTTCGGCTTGAGTCAATTGCAAGTGCCATAGATCTTGGAGGGATCTCAGTACTTAGAGGGTTGGCTGTTTGGTGACAGCGTAGCCCCCAGAAGCTTAATTTCTAATGACACCTGTCATTGTCCACAGCGTGTATCTGAAGGGGGATACAATACTACACATTCTGCCACAAGGTCCTTAATAGAGCAAACTATTGACCTCCTGAAGATGCGTTTCTGATGTTTGGACCATTCAGGTGAGGCTGTCCAATACCACAGAGAGTGCCCCACATCATTGTTGACGCTGCACCCTGCACAACCTTGCATTGCAAAGGGGAGATGTGTTACCTGAGGGAGACATTGAGGAGCTAGAATCTCCTTGGACAAGAAGGACTTTGAGGAGATGGCTCTGAAGAGGGTGAGGATTCAGTCGAGCCACATGAGGCTGCCATTGCTCGGGAATGACACAACAGACATGCCTGTGACAAGTTTATAGCTACAAGATTCCAGGATGATTAATTGTCACCATCAAAGTTTCCTTCAGCCTTTGATGCATGAGACACAACACCTTTGCACTCGGTTTGTACATCTCTGCAATGGTCACAAATCTCACGATGACAACGGATTGGTTAACCTTATACCCTAACAATAGGGTGATCATTGAAGGCATTGTAGCTAATGCAATATATGGCTGCAGTGGAATGTTATTTTTGTTTATTTTTTTTGTGGGATGTGGGCCTTGCTTGATAGGCTAAATTTATTGCCCATCCCTAATTGCCCTTGAGAAGATGGTGGTAAACCGCCTTCTTGAACCGCTGCAGACCATGTGGTGTAGGTACACTCGCTGTGCAACGAGGAAGAGAGTTTTACGATTCTGTCCCAGCGACTGTGAAGGAACAGCGTTATATGTCCAATTCAGGTGGTATCGGTTTGAAGGGTAACTTGCAGGTGGTGGTGTTCCATGCATCTGCTGACCTTGTCCTTCTAGGTGGTAGTGGTCGTGGGCTTGGAAGGTTTGTGAAAGGAACCTTGTTGAGTTGCTATAGTGTATCTTGAAGATGGTATACACTGCCGATACTGTGGGTCAGTGGTGAATTCATTGAATGTCTGTGGATCGGGTGCAGATCAAGAGGGCTGCTTTGTGTTGGATGATGTCTGAAGCTTCTTGTGTGTTGTTGGAGCTGCGCTCATCCAGGCAAGTGGGGAGTATTCCATCACACTGCTGGCTTATGTCTTGTCATTGGTGGACAGGCTTTGGGGCATTAGGAGCTGAGTTACTTTCCACAAAATTCTCAGTCTCTGACCTGCTCTTGTAGCCACACTATTTACATGGTTGGTTCAGTTCAGTTTATGGTGCGTGGTGACTCCCAGGATGTTGATAGTGGCCGATTTCATGATGGTAATGCCATTGAATGTCAAGGGTAGATGATTGGGTTCTTTTTTATTGGAGATGATCAGTACCTGACATTTGCGTGGCAGAGATATTACTTGCCACTTAGTAGCCCAAGCAACTCTCTTTTGTGCACATCCTTAAGCAACTCCATATAGTACAGACTTTCAACCATGAGATCACCAAGTCAGTGGGCATAGCAGCTTTCAAAGGGTGAAAAGCCAATTCACTCTTGGATGTAGTCATGTCAGTTTGATACCAGGCTAGTCAGGCAGCCTAAACACACGTGACATTCTACAATGGGTTGCGCTTGGATGTCTCAAGAGGGCGCAGTATCTGGAGAACAACATTTCTCCGATCGCCAGCTCTCACAAATGCAGAGGCATCAGCCGGGATTTTCCGCTGCTCTTCACATCAGGTCGGTTTGGCAGCGAAGGGCGGAAAATAACGTGAGAAGTCCTTTCATATCGTTCAATGTGAGGAACCTTATTGGAATGCATCAGCATATCATTATCAGTCCATACAGTTCGTAATCAGCTGGCCACCAGAGATACTGCGTGAGCCCCAATCTGCCGCCTTTTTCATCCACGTCTTTCACTATCTGAAAGAAAACATCGCCATTGCTGTCGGCACCTTTGATGCTGTATTTGTGGTCGATGTCAGACTTTGCCGATTTTGGTGACAGTTTTGCCCATCATCTTGCTACTGACCCCCAGTCGCCCTTTGAACATCAGGGCACTTTAACCTTTAACTTTACATCAGGCAGCAAAGCTGTGCAGTTTATTTGCATTGTCCTCACAGAGAGTGCCTCACCAGGACAATAGTTTGATTAGTTACAAACACTCAGTACCCAGCATTTGTCAGCAGCCTGACAAGTTTCTGACCTGGATGACCTTTGCATGAGTGCAGAACATGGCCCAGTCAGCATTGATGCAACAGTTAATGATAACATCTTCCCTTCATAGACTCTGCTGAGGGCTTAGGAGGTTTGCAAACTCAGAGCATGACAATCCTCAACATGGTCCAGTTTACAAAGAGCAATCCTTCCTATATACCTTGCATCAATGATTGCTATAACGGGTTGAGGGCTGTGCCTTCACATAAGGACAACGTTAAATCACCATTAAGCAGCTGTGCAGGAGAATTTATGATTGTCACTGGTAATGAGACAACTTCATCAATATGAGCACACACCTCTGACATCACACACTCATACCACTCTTACAAACATTTGTTATTTTCCCAATTGATATTTACTTCCCCAGTTGAGAATCATGGGTGGGGAGAATGGTAACTTAGCATGGAATCACATTCAGCATTAAATGCAGAGATGAGAATTACCTGCAGAGAGGCATGAAAGCCTCCAGGGTTTGAAGTTTGAAACTCCCTTTTTCATTACCACACTCCCATAAATTAAGCAACATTGCTAACGACACATTAGAATCATACAATCGCCGGGCAGCATGGTAGCACAGTGGGTTAGCCCTGCTGCCTCACGGCGCTGAGGTCCCAGGTTCGATCCCGGCTCTGTGTCACTGTCCGTGTGGAGTTTGCACATTCTCCCATGTCTGCATGGGTTTCACCCCCACAACCCAAAAATGTGCAGGCTAGGTGGGTTGGCCTTGCTAAATTGCCCCTTAATTGGAAGAAAATAATTGGGTACTCTAAAAAAAAAATTTTTTAAGAATCATAGAATCGCGACAGTGCAGAAGATGGCCATTCGGTCCATTGAGTCTTCACCGACCCTTTGAAAGGGTACCCTACCTAGGGCCAGGCCCCCAACCTATCACTGTAACCCATCAGCTCCGCCTAATCCAACCTTTTGGACACTAAGGTGCAATTTATCATGGCCAATCCACCTCACCTGCACATCTTTTGGACTGTAGGAGGAAACCGGAGCAGCCGGAGGAAACCCACGCAGACACGGGAAGAAAGTGTAAACTCCACACAGACAGTCAACCGAGGTCAGATTTGAACCCAGGTCACTGGAACTGTGAGGCAGCAGTGCTAACCACTGTGCCTCCATGCTGCCCATTAGAGAAACAATTCTAACATTTGTCACAGTGACTACTTGTGCCATCCACAAACAACAGACATTAGTGTAACAGCAGCAGCATAATCACTAACCTTTATGAGCAATTCTCCTGAATCCAAATAATATCTGCCTGATACTTAAGACAGACTGGTGTATTGGCCAGTCATCAGTGTCACAGATGATATGCATTTCCTGATGTTGCACATGTGGAAATAAAGGCTACTCACTGTGGTGCTATTGTGCCAAAGTTAAGGCAACTGAAGATCCAGCTGGGAGTTCATTGGGCTGGCACAATTTCAACCCTTGAATGAACATGGGACATTTAATCATATTGAATATTGTGATGAATGCAGGATTTTAGATATATTGGATTAGAAATATTTGGCATATTAAGGGTTAAAAGCCTGGGCCAGAGTGTATTCAACTGCAGTAGTCATGTTTTTTTTAAAATCTTCTTTTGCAAGGCCAGGAAGCTTTTAGGAACCAGAGGTGAAATTCACCATCGTAAAAGCCTGGGCCAATGCACTGTTGTTTGACTAGGAGGAGTCTGAGGACATAATGGGCTGGATTCTCCGTTGGCAGGATCCTCCATTTCGCTGGCAGCGCACTCACGCCCGCGGAATTCCCGACGGCATGGGGGTGCCCACAATGGGAAAGCCCATTGGCTGGCTGCCAGGACAGGGGTGCACCGCACCAGGAAACGGATGCGGCACGACGGAGAATCCCGCCCAATGTGTTTTTAGGCTGACAGTTAATTTGTTTTCAGCTTGGGGAGATCATGTCATTGCTGGGTGGACCTAAGGCATTCAGACATTTTGAGAAAGCTTTTGAGTTAATTTCGGATCTGGCTACCCTTCTGACCACATGTAAAGTACTTTGCTCTCAGCGTAAGATAGTAAACCAAAAAAAGGTTAATAGTATTTGAAGCCATGCAGACTTGTCTCAGGACAAGGAAGAAGCTGAAACAAACCAGTTGAAACAGCTTTTTGAAGATATCCAGGCAGAGTTTGCAGGGGTTCTAATTGGAGCCAAATCTGTTCTGGAAATCAAGTATTACTCTGTGCCATTGCAATGTGGGATGGATTGAGAGCTGTATGTTTTTTCTCTTTCATCTGATGTTAAGAATGGTGGGAGGAGGGGCAGCACGGTGGCGCAGTGGTTAGCACTGCTGCCTCACGGCGCCGAGGTCTCAGGTTCGATCCCGGCTCTGGGTCACTGTCTGTGTGGAGTTTGCACATTCTCCCCGTGTTTTTCGATGGGGTTTGCCCCCACAATCTAAAGATGTATGGGGATGTGTAGGGTATGTGGATTGGCCACGCTAAATTGCCCCTTAATTGGAAAAATTTAATTGGGTGCTCTAAATTTATTTGAAAAAAAAGAGTGGTGGGAGGGGTCTTTGATAATGCTGCCTGCTTTCCCAAGGCAGTGGGAGGCATAGACAGAGGTCAATGGATGGGAGGCGCGTTCGTGTGATGGACTGGGAGGTGTTCACAACTCTGTAGTTTCTTGTATGTAGAGCCAATTTGCCAGCTACGTGCTGAGGGGCCGATGAACAAGCTATTCTTCTCCGTCAGAGCTGCAGGGTCAGTGCCCCTCAATTGCAGGTCATCCTATGGAGGAGTTTCCCCAGCACAGATGTGGCTTGGCTGTTGTGGCCATAGTTCATTTCAAAAAATGGAAATCTTCAGAAGGCCAGTCAAGATGGAGGTACGTTTGTGCATTCCCTCCTACAGTGACAGTGCTCACTTCTATCCATGCAGCTGCCGTGCACACAAGGCAGCAGACCTGCTAAAATAACGTGTGGCCTCAAGAACCCAACTGTCACCCGTAAATGGATGAGAGACCTAGAAGTTGGTCTATTCAAAGGCTGTCTTCTAAAGAACGTGCCAGCGGGCCCACAGCCAACAAATGTGGGTTCTGGACCCAGATATGGACCCAACCAGAAATTATTTTTAAAGTGGGTAAGATTCCGCTCAGCTTCACCATAACTATCCTGTCAATCCATTCATAATTCAAAAGACCTCCATCAAGTTATTCCTGAAAGGAAGCGATTCACTCTCATTGAATGACACAAGGGTGGCACAGTGGTTAGCACTGCTGCCTCGCAGCACCAGAGACCCAGATTCAATTCTGGCCTTGGGTTGTGTTCTGTGGTTCCATCCATGATGAAGGTACACACAGAACATACGTGTTGAACCAGAATGATGATTTATTGTCAAACATGTGGAAAGATAACTAACAGATTTATACACAAACAAAGGTATTCAAATTCCTTTTTTTTCCCCTTTTATTTTAATAAATTTAGTGTATTCAATTTTTTTTTTCAATTAAGGAGCAATTTAGAAGGCCAATCCATTTATCCTGGACATCTTTTGGGCTGTGGGGGCGAAACCCACGCAGACACTGGAAGAATGTGCAAACTCCGCATGGACAGTGACTCGGGGCCGGGATCGAACCTCAGACCTCGGTGCCATGGGGCAGCAATGCTAGCCACTGTGCCAGCATGCCGCCCAGTTATTCAAATTCCTAGGGAGCTAATCTAAGTGCGACTGTCCTACTATATGTCGTACTACCAACTGGCAAGTTACGTCAGTCACGTGATGCATGTCTGGCGCCACCTGCTGGCCAGAGGTTATACCAACGTTTACGTATACTGATAAACAGCTTTATACATTTATACAACTATATACATTTATGTGTGCAAGCATATCGCCACATGGGTGACGTGGAGTTTGCACTTTCTCCCGCATCTGCGTGGGCTTCCTCTGAGTGCTCCAGTTTCCTCCCACAGTACAAAGATGTGCAGGTTAGGTGGATTGGCCACGCTAAATTGCCCCTTAGTGTCTATAGCTGTGCAGGTTAGGAGGGATTACGGGGATGGGTGGGGAGTGGTCTTAGTTAGGGTGTTCTTTCAGAGGGTCAATGCAGACTCAATGGGCCAAATGGCCTCCTCCAGCATTGTTGGAATTCTGTGTTTCTGAAGCTCCTCCAATTAAGCTTGTATCAACTACCTCAGCACAGACCATAATTGAACCTGGAACAATTGCAGAAATTGACCAACAGATTGAGCATAACAATGACCTAGAGTTCTTTGAAGCAATATATGAACAATTATTTATTGAACATGCAACAAGGGGAAAGCAGGAATTTTCTTGTGTGTTTGGAACAGCTACAGACGGACATGGTCTTATGAAAGCAAGTTGACATGTATTTATTGGATGGGAGATAAGATGTGAACAATTCTTTTCATGGCACCCCTGGTACGTGGAATGATGTATTTCAATTTCATTGTGTCTTATTTTACCAAGTATTTACAAACACTTTACCTCCATTTTTATATTTCAACTAAAGTAAATGATGTTACGTAGTTACTTACTTGGTTTGGCCATCCTAACATTTAGCTAACTTTCAGTGGACTTCAGTCCGATGGATTCTTTAACTGTGGTTAAAAACAATGTCCTATTCTAAAGGTAGTAACTCAGCGCATCATGGCAACCTGTTTGAGTCCCACCACCCTCCTATGTTTCTCCCTCGGTTGGACTGCAGTTGCCTGGCTTTATTTCTATTTATCTAGACACAGCCAGAGAGTCACCTACAAGGGATTCTCTTCCTGCTCCTGCACTGTTGCTTCCTGAAAATTTCCTAGTTCTCATCTAGATGCTGCCCCTTCGCGACATCAACTGAAAGGTCCTACATGTATGCTGCCTAAACCACCACCACCTCTCTAGACCCCTTCACTCTCTCTAAATTGTCAGACTGCTTATCTTACATACAGTTCCTGACAAGCTGAATTTCCTCCAAATAAATATTGGAAAGATTGAAGCCATTGGGTGGAATTTTCCCAAAATCTGGCTGAGTGTCAGGTTCAGACTGAAAACCGGCATCTAGCTCTCCAGAAATACAGCTGATTTTTCACTCCAGGTTTTGTGGTACACAATGCACAGAGAATCTGGGGGCATGGTTTGCTCCGTCACTCTGGTAAAGCAGAGCCTGATAGAGCCAGCAATTCCGGCTCCACAAATATCAGGGCGCCATCTTTAGACAGGGTAGATTCAGAAAGAATGTTCCCAAGATTGGGGGGGGGGGGGGGGGGGGGGGGGGGGGTCCAGAACCAGAGGTCATAGTTTGAGGAAAAGGGGTAATCCTTGTATCTCAACTGTACCTGAACCTTCTCCTCTTTAAAGGCAGTCCTTTGTTCCATTACATTTTTGCCTGACAGTCTTTGATTCCAATTTGAAAATGAATGAAATGAAATGAAAATGAAAATCGCTTATTGTCACGAGTAGGCTTCAATGAAGTTACTGTGAAAAGCCCCTAGTCGCCACATTCCGGCGCCTGTCCGGGGACGCTGGTATGGAAATCGAACCGTGCTGCTGGCCTGCTTGGTCTGCTTTAAAAGCCAGCGATTTAGCCGAATGAGCTAAACCAGCCCCTTTGGCTGGGACAGATCCATTCTCAACTCAGTGGAATTGGTGCTCCTACAGTTCAGCATTTTTACTGGAGATTGCCCCTTTTCCGTGGCTAATTAAAACCTTTGGATGCTGTGATCACTGTTCCCTAGAAGTTCGCCAATGACACTTCACCCACCTCATTTCCAATTTCTGCAATAATCCCTTCCTAGTCGGGCTGAAAAAATTATGATCTTGGGTTTTCAGAGGGAGAACTTTGTAATCGATAAGTCTACAGGTAACTGTGTGGTTCTGAAATCAAGTTCTTTACAAGTCAGAGAGAGGTACCTTTGGCAGAAAAAAGCACTTGATAGAAATTGGAGAGATAGGCTTTGAAAACGCTTTTAACTGGTACTCTTGAACCATTTCAAATTCTGGCTTTTGATAACAGACAATTTGAGTGGGGTAGCAGAGAATAGTTTCTGTGGAATTATACACTGTCTTTGGGAGAGAAGACATTCAGTTCTGAAGGTTGTGAAGCTATTTCCCGCAAGAATTTTTTTGTTTGCTTTTGTTGATTTGCAAACAAAAAATCCTCATCCCATTCTACTTGCAACTGTATTCTCTATAAATAAAACATTTCAACGCTGTGAGATTTCAAGCAAATGTCACCTCACTCGTCAATGTAAAACATTAACAATTCTCAACAGAATTGACAACACCCTCCTGCCAGTGCTGAGGACATTTTAGTGCAACAGTGGGAAAAAAAAGCAGTTAACCTAAAAAAATGCTTTAAAGGCAGCACGGTCGTGCAGTGGTTAGCACTGCTGCCTCATGGCGCCACGGTCCCAGGTTTGATCCCGGCTCTGGGTCACTATCCATATGGAGTTTGCACATTCTCCCCCACAACCTAAAGATGTGCAGGGTAGGTGGATTGGCCATGCTAAATTGCCCCTCAATTGGAAAAAATGAATTGGGTACTCTAAATTTACATTACCTGGACAGATTCCATGCAGTTTACTGTATCACAGATTAATTCAGATCTGTTCCGATTAATTAGACTTCTGGAATGGTTGTAGATTCGAGATTCACTTCTCAGACTTGAATACAGAACCTAGGCTGACGCTTCAGTGAAGTACAGAGGGAATGCCGCACTGTTTAAAGTGCTGTCTTTCAGTTAAACTGAGGCCCCATCTGCGCTCTCAGTTAGATTTATGCTGATTGTAGCACTATTTGAAGAGAAGGCAAGTGTCTCTCAATCTCTTGGCCAACCTTTATCCCCTGTTTTATACCTAAAAAGACCCATTGAGATTGGCAGTACCAGGAGATCCCACAACTGGCAAACGGTAGTCTGCCTCTGTCGCTACAAAACACACCTTGTGGGGATGGGGCGGGACAGCAAGCCATCATTATTTCAATATTGTGGAATCATGCTGGTATTATTTTTTTCACATTACATCATTGACTAATCTTTAAAAAAGCATACTTGATTGGCTGTAAAGCACTTTGTAGCAGCCTAAAGTTGTGAAAGGCACTATATAAAGGCCGGGGCAGGCAGCTGCATAGTGATATTGTCACGGGAGTAGCAATCGAGAGAATCAGAGTAAAGTAATTCCTTAATCTTCCTCCTCTTCCTTTACCGGATAGCAACTTTTTTCCCTTTATTCTTTCATGGGATATGGACATTGCTGCCAAGAGCAGCAATTGTTTCCCATCCCTCATTGCCCTGGAGTTTAGTGGCTGGCTGGGCTATTTCAGAGGGCAGTTAAGAGTCAATCACATTACGGTGGGTCTGGAGTGCGACCAGGTAAGGATGACATATACTGTTCCCTTAAGCACATTATTAAACCAGATGGGTTTATACAGCAATCGATGATAGTTGTTATGGTCACCATTACTGAGATTAGCTTTATATTCCATATTCATTAATTGAATTAAAATTTCACCAGCTGCCATGGTGGGATTTGAACCAGTGTGCCCATTACATGAGCCTGGACCCCTGACAAGAAACATCATCTCCAACACAACATTCCAATGCCTCTAGCTGTGCCAACATTTATACTCCTCTGAATTAATGTTCAGTGGCAGTTAGCAGTGGAATATTTAAAAATGCCCCCAGTGGTCGGAGTTCTGTTCTGGGAGGAAGCAGTGGAGTCAGGTCCCTATCCCAAAAACAGTGTGAAAACAGCCACAGGGGTTTCCAGGTGTGGAAGTGGGCTGTTTAAAAGGCCCAACTTGGTGCTTTGGGACTTTGTCCAAGTTGTAATAAAATCAGTAAGGCCCTCACCCATCACATGCCCTTAACCTTCTGGCCCCATCCATGTCAACTCATGCCACTTCTTGCCCCCATTCACCTCCCCATGGCCCCACAAACTCTCCATGCGAACCTCTGCCCCTCAACCCACATCCATTACCTCTCATAGCCGTATGCCAACTTAGTACTGACTCATGACAATTTATGACCCCATCCATCCATCACCCTTTGTCCTGACACCCTTTTCTACCAACACGCCCAGTGTCCACCATGGGTAGACCTCAGGAGCCATGATGAAGTAAAGTAAAATTCTGTGTACATATTAATGATTTCACGGTATTGAAAAAACACTCATTGATAGAAGCCCATTTATTTCAATCCCATCAAGTATATAATCTCTGGAAGCACGGTGGCCAGTGGGTTAGCCCTACAGCCTCACAGCGCTGAGGTCCCAGGTTTGATCCCGGCTCTGGGTCACTGTCTGTGTGAAGTTTGCACATTCTCCCCGTGTTTGCGTGGGTTTCGCACCCACAACCGAAAGATGTGAAGGTTAGGTGGATTGGCCATGCTAAAAGTGCCCCTTAATTGGAAACAATTAATTGGGCATTCTAAGTTTTTTTTTTAAAGTAAAATTTTTTCTAATTAAGGGGCAATTTAACGTGGCCAATCCACCTAGCCTGCACATCTTTGGGTTGTGGGGGTGAAACCCACGTAAACGGGGGGAGAATGTGCAAACTCCACATGGACAGTGACCCAGGGCCGGGATCGTACCTGTGACCTCTGCGCTGTGAGGCAGCAGTGCTAACCACTGCGCCACTGTGCTGCCCACTCTCTCCTCCATTTTAACCCATTTTGTCCCTGGCTCATTGACCCATCCCTGTGCTTGTTCTGCGGTAACAGCAACAGCCCACTGGTAGAATTGGAAGTTTAAGATGGTCGGGCCACTCATGTTCCTCCTTCTTTCTAGCACCCTTTTCCTGATCCTCGGGCACTGTGATGAAGAAGGTCTTGGGGATGAAGATCAGGAGGGATCTGAACAGGAAAAGGAACCAGAGCAGCACATTCATCCTGATTGTCTGCATTCTCCCCACCAGGGAGACCAGGAGTGAGTCTCACCTTTGTGGTTCCCTTTTCTTTTTACCTCCTCCACCAGACATGTTAGGTTCCATTTATGGATCCATGTCGAGTTGTGGGCTATTTGGATCTCCAGTTATCAGAATTTGGCCTGGTGAGTTTGAACGGCAACTTCCCCAGCTCTGATCCTCATCTCCCCGCGGGTTCACAGGGAAGATTTCGCTCTTGCTCAGGTTAAGTTTGTGATCTGAGAAGGCTCCAAACTCGCTGAGGAGTTCCATTATTCCTCCCATGCTGGCCACGGGGTTTAAGACGTAGAGGAGCAGGTCATCCGCATAGAGTGAGATTCAATGCTCTCTGTCTCCCCTTTGACTGCCTCTCCACCCCTTCGCTGATCTGAGAGCGATTGCCAGTGGCTCAATTGCCAGGGCAGATAATAGTGGGGACAATGGGCATCCCTGCCTCATGCCTCTCTGCAGCCATAAATATCCAGAGCTGGCAGTGTTTGTCCATATACTCGCCATGGGCGTGCTGTACAATAGTTCCACCCATGAGGTGAACCCTGACCTGGACCCAAAACGTTCTTGGACAGCCTGGTATGGCAACTGCTCAGTCCAAGATGGCAAGAAACTGCAGAGTGTGGTGAACTCAGTCCAACGCATCACACAAGCTTGCCACCCTCATATTGATTCTGTATACACCTCCCGCTGCCTCAGGAAGAGAGACAGCATTATCAGAGACCCCTCCCACCCAGGCATTGCCTTCTTCCAGACCCTTCCATCGGGCAGAAGATACAGACATCTGTAGACCTGCACATCCAGACATAGGAACAGCTTCTTCCCCACAGCTACAAGACTCCTCAACGACTCCCCCTCGGACTGATCTGTTCCCTGTAAGAACACCATTCACGACGGCCTATGCTGCTCTTGCTCATTTAGTTTACAGTGCAGAAGGAGGTCATTTGATCTTTCAATCAAATTTGTAAAGCCCATATTTTAGAAACCTGGATGGCCGAAATTGCTTCTGTTTGAACCAGCTACACTTTTAAGTATGTCATTGCCCCTGTGAACCCCACATGTGCAAAATGTGTCCCAACCCTGTTTCACCTCCCGTCAAAAATATTGGGTGCCGGATATGGTGCAAGAATTCTGAATTCTGGGCTCTGCCCAACTTTGGCTGACGCGCAGAACCCTACTGGTTTTGTGAAAATAGAGTCAGTATGGTATTGAAGGAGGCCATTAAGCCCATCAGGTCCATACCCGTTTGGCCCATAAATCCATAACATTTCTCTTGGAGCAAGTCAGTCAGTCTTATTTCCACCCTTCCCCTTCGCTTTATCCCCAGTTGAGTCCTAGAGAGATGAAAAATAGCCCAAGCTAGACTTGTAAGTGTGAACTACATGATTTGAGTATAAATGGAGGGTTTTAAATGGGAATTAATTTCCTTCTTGATAGAGTTGTGCATTTGTGGAATACATTCCTGGCACAAGAAGAAAGGAAAGGTACATTTATATTGTGCCTTGTCACATCCTTCAGATGTAGCCCAAAACACCTCATGCAAAATAAATGGCACAGTGCATTTCCTGTTGGAATGGGTATTTGTGGCAGACTATTGTATACTTGATCCCCGTAACAGCACTGAGATGAATGATCAGTTAATCTCTTTTATTAATGGTGATGCGATTCAGAGGATAGATTTTAGAGAATGCCAAGAGAGCGTCTTCATTTCCGATGGTGTGCGTCACATCCACCCGAAACAGCTGACCTCCGTTTACTGCCTCATTTGAAAGTATGTGTCAACCTAGATTACATCTTGAGTGGAACCTGAACCTGGAACCTTTCTCATCCAAGGTGAAAATGCTACTAACTAAACTAAGCTTACACAAATGAGCGAATATGCTGGCAAACATCTCTTAAAACAACACATCAGTGAACATCTGACTAGGGAACAGGCTTGAGGTTTAGAAAGGAAACTACAGACAGAGATAATTGATTGTCGTGGGAAACAGAATGGCCCCTGAGCTGTGGGATTCACGATAATACCAAGCTAAGGAAGAAAGATCAGAAAGAATAATGTAGGAACTAAGATTCAGTAAATATTTTGCCAGTGTAGCAAGGAAAAACATTGCCAACCCTTTCTGCAGATATCAAATAAACTGAGTAGAGCCTGGATTTGTGACGGCTTGATGGGCTGGATGATCTTTTCTCCGAGGTTGCTGCATTAAATGTGTTATATAACTGCAGGTTGTTGTACAGGGTGAGGCAATTAGGTTTACTACGTCAAGAGGTTTTGGAGCAGAGTGACTGTTTCTTGAAACCTCAAATGTTGAGAACACTGAGGATGAAAAGAAAGTGAGTTTTTGATGGAAGGCAACAGAAGAAAATAAATCCTGTCATGAAACAAGACTTTGACAATGGTTTAATGTGGTTGCTTTATTTCCTCACTGGATTTGGGAAAGTTTCTTTTTTTCCTTTGATCTGGGGATATGCTCGATATTGTCAACATCGTGCCTGTCGCCCACTCTGCTTTTCTGAAGGCATTAATAATCGCCCACACAGCGTGGGATGGGAATCGCAGATAGGCCAGAAGGTAGTAGTGGGAGGACCTCTTTCCCAAAGGATACTTGGTGAACCAGATGGGTTTTTACAACAATCCAGTGCTAGCAAAATTAGATGTGCTGAATTTGATTTCTGATTAGATTTAAATTCCTGACCTCAGAGTGAAAGCAAAGAACATCTGCATTCACATGACACGTTTTCTGCCCCCACAACAGCCTAAAGTGCCTCACAGCTAATGAAGTATTTTTGTAGTACTGTCTTTGTTGTGATGTAGGAAATATGGAAGCCAGTCTATGCACAGCAAGGTCCCCCAAATAGCTGATTGGCAATATCACCATACTGCATAGAAGAAGGCCATTTGGCCCATTATGCCATTTCTTGCTCTTTAAAAATGCGATTCAATTAGCTTCACTTCCCTACCCTTTTCCCACAGCTCTGAAAGTTATTCCCATGTGGGTATATAATCCTTTTGAAAGACAACTTGATGCTGCTTCTGCTGATTTTTAACTCAATTAATTACCGATCGTAGTATTGTTGCATAATCACAGAATTTTTTTTTTTTTACAAATTTAAAGTACCCAATTATTTTTTTACAATTAAGGGCAATTTAGTTTGGCCAATCCACCCCACCTAACCTACACATCTTTGGGTGAAACCCATACAGACACAAGGAGAATGTGCAAATGCCACACAGACAGTGACCCGGGGCTAGGATCGAACCTGGATCCTCAGCACCACAGGCAGCAGTGCGAACCACTGTGCCACCGTGCTGTCCACTTAATCACAGAATTGTTCCAGTGCAGGAGACCATTCAGCCCATTGTGTCTGCACCAGCTCTCCAAATGAGCATTTTGACTTAATGCCATTCCCCTGCCTTTTCCCTGTGACCTTTGTTTCTTTGAAATAATCATCTAATGCCCTCTCGAATGCCTCAATTGAACCTGTTCCCACCACACGTCCAGGCAATGCATCCCAGACCCGAATCAATGTGTAAAAACATTTATTCTCGCATCATATTTGCTTTTTTGCAAATCACTTTAAATCTGTGCCCTCTTGTTCTTGATCCATTTACAGGCAGGAACCGTTTCTGTCGAGCATGCTGATGATTTTGAACACCTCCATTAAGTCTCCGTGTGGCCTTCTACTCTCTGAGAAGAAAAGTCCCAATTTTTCCAATTTATCTTCATAACAAAAGTTTCTCATCTCTGTGACCATTCTTGTAAATCTCTTCTACACTCTCTCCAATGTGCTCACATCGTTTATGTAGTGTGGTGCCCAGAACTATACACTACCTTGTGGCTTATGCAAGTTCAGCATTATCTCTTTGCTCTTTTACTGTATGCCACAATCAATAAAGCTTTATTGACTGCTCTCTCCACCTGTACTGCCACCTTTAATGTCTAATGCTGACCATAAAACCATTGTCATAAAAACCCATCTGGTTCACTAATGCCCTTTAAGAAAGGAAAGCTGCCGTCCTTCATTGGCCTACATGTGACTCCAGACCACAGAAATGTGGTTGGATCTTAAATGACCGCTGAAATGGCCCAGCAAGACACTCAGTTGTTCTCAACCACTACAAAGAAGACACAAAGGAATAAAACCACCTTTTATCGATTGAGGCACTTGCAATGACAAAAGCAAACCCAGCCCTGTGACCCCTGCAGAGTCATCCTTACTAACACCTGGGGGCTTGTGCCAAAATTGGGGGAGCTGTCTCATAGACTAGTCAAGCAACAGACTTACAGCGGCATACTCACAGAATCATACCTTATAGACAACATCCCAGATGCCACTATCACCAGCCCTAGGTATGTTCTCTTCCACTGGCAGGACAGACCCAGCTGAGGTGGTGGCACATGGTATACAGTGGGAGAGTGTTGTCCTTGGAGTTCTCAGCATTGACTATGAACCCCAAGAAATCTCATGGCACCAAATCAAATATGAGCAAGGAAATCTCCTGATGGTTACCATGTACCGTCCCACGATAGCCAATGAATCAGTACTCCTCCATGTGAACATCACTTGGAGGAAGTACTTAGGGAGGCATGGGCACAGAATATACTCTGGGTGGTGTGATGCATGTAGAAGATGTTATATATTATAGTTTTGTTCTGTTGCTGTACTGTTTTTAATTTGGCAAAACTGCTGTCTAACTTAAAATCCTATATCAGATTGCAAAACTACTGACAGACCTGGCTTCTCCCATCAATTACATTATCTGAATCCCACTAAGTTCCATGATCTGCTTAACTAAAACTAAACCCCAGTGGTTAGCATTGCTGCCATTCGGCGCCGAGGTCTCAGGTTCGATCCTGGCCCTGGGTCACTGTCCGTGTGGAGTTTGCACATTCTCCCCGTGTTTGCGTGGGTTTCTCCCCCACAACCCAAAGATGTGCAGGGTAGGTGGATTGGCCATGATAAATTGCCCTGAATTGGAAAAAATGAATTGGGTGCTCTAATTTAAAAAAAAATATATGAAATATTGATTGATAAAGTAGACGTAGATCAAATGTTCCCCCTTGTAGGGCAATTTAGAATGAGAGGTCACAGATATTGGTTGAGAGGCAGTAGATTTAGAACTAAGGTCAGGAGTAACTGCTTCTTGCAGAAGGTGATGAATTTGTGGAACTCGGTGCCCCATAGTGCAGTGGAATCTGAGCTATTAAATAGTTTCAAGAAGGAGATAGATATATTTTTGATTTTTAAAAACTGGTTAAAGGGATATGGAGAACAGATGGGGAGGTGGATTTGAGACCAGGAAGAGATCAGCCATGATCTGATTGAATGGTGGAGCAGGCTTGAAGGACTGAATTGCCTACCTCTGCTCCGAATCCCTATGTGCCTATGACCTCAAACCTGCTTGTCGCGGATGCATCTGTCCATGACAGCATTGATAGGAATGACCACCACTCAGTCCTTGTGGAGACAAAGTCCCATCTTCATATTGCGGACACCCTCCATCATGTTATGTGGCACTAACAATTTGAACTAAATGGGATAGACTTCGAACAGATCTAGTAACTCAAGACTGGGCATCCATGAGGCACTGGAGGCCTTCAGCAGCAGAATTTAAGTCAACCACAACTTGTAATTTCATGGCCCACCATATCCTCCACTCTACCATTACCACCAAGCCAGGGATCAACCCTGGTTCAATGAAGAATGCAGGGGGGCATGCCAGAAGCAGCACTAGGCATACTAAAATAAACGGTGTCTATCTGGTGAAACTACAACACAGGACTACTTGTGTGCCAAACTACATAAGTAGCAAGGGATACACAGAGTTAAGCAATTCCACAACCAGCAGATTAGGTCTAAGCTCTGAGGTCCTTTGACATCTAGCCATGAATGGTGGTGAACAATGAAGCTTCACAAATATCCCCATCCTCAATGATGAATGAGCCCAGCACATCATTGCAGAAGATGAGGCTGAAGCATTTGCAACAACTACAGCAAGAAGTGCCGAGTGGATTATCCATCCCGGCCTCCTCCAGAGGTCCCCAGCATCATGGATACCAATCTTCAACCAATTCAAATAACTCCTCATGATATCAAGAAATGGCTGAAGGCATTGGATACTGCAAAGGCTGTGGGCTCCGAAAATGTTGCAGCAATAGTATTGAAGACTTGTGCTTCAGAACTTGCCTCGCCCCTAGACAAGCTATTCCAGTAAAGCTACAACGCTGTCATCTATCCAACAATGTGAAAAATTGCCCAGGTGTATCCTGTACACAAAAAACAGATCAAATCCAGCCCAGCCATTCGCTGAATTATCAGTCTGCTATCGATCATCAGCAAAGTGATGGAAGGGGTCATCAACAGAGCTACCAAGAAGCACAATTAATTTTTTCCAATTAAGGAGCAATTTAGCGTGGCCAATCCACCTATCCTGCACACCTTTGGGTTATGGGGGCGAAGCCCACGCAAACACAGGGAGAATGTGGAAACTCCACACGGATAGTGACCCAGAGCCGGGATCGAACCTGGGACCTCGGCGCCGTGAGGCAGCAGTGCTAACCACTGCACCACAGTGCTCAGTTTGGATTCCGCCAGGATCACTCTGCTCTTGACCTCATTACAGTCTTGGTTCAAATATGGAAAAAAGAGCTGAATGCCAGAGGTGAGATGAAAGAGATATCAAGGCAGCATTTGACTGAGCATGGCATCAAGGAGGCCTAGCTAAACTAGAGTCAATGGCAATCAGGGGAAAGTCCTCTGCTGATTGGAGTCCTACGTGACACAAAGGAATGTGATGGTTTGAGGTCAATCATCTCAGCTCCAGGACATCACTGCAGAAGTTCCCCAAGCTAGTGTCCTCAGCCCAACCACCTTCAACTGCTTCATCAATGACCTTCCTTCCATCGTAAGTTCAGAAGTGGGATGTTTGCTGATGACTGCACAATGTTTTTTTTCTTTTTATAAATTTAGAGTACCCAATTCATTTTTTAGCGTGTTCAATCCATCTACCTTGCACATTTTTGGGTCGTGGGGGCGAAACCCACGCAAATACGGGGAGAATGTGCAAACTCCACACGGACAGTGACCCAGAGCCTGGATCGAACCTGGGACCTCGGCGCTGTGAGACTGCAGTGCTACCGCTGCGCCGCCGTGCTGCCCCGACTGCACAATGTTAGCACCATTCATGACTCCTCAGATACTGAAGCAGTCCATGTCCATATAGAGCAAGACCTGGACAATATCAGGATTGGGCTGACAAGTGGCAAGTAACATTCACACCACAAAATTGCCAGACAATGACCATAGCCGACAAGAGAGGATCTAACCATCGCCCCTTGACATTCATTGGTATTGCCATCCCGAAATCGCCGCTATCGATATCCTGGCGGTAACCATTGCCCAGAAACTGAAGTGGACTCTGGTTCTCAGAGCAAGTCAATGGCTATGAATCATGCGATGCGTAACTCACTTCCTGACTCTCCAAAACCTTTCCACCACCTACGGCACAAGTCAGGAGTGTGATGGAATAATCTTCACTGCCTGGAGGGCTGTAGCTCCAACAACACTCAAGCTCGAGGCCATCAGGACAAAGCAGCCCATTTGGTTGCTCCCCTTTCCACAAGCATTCAATCCCTCCAGCATTGACGAACAATAACAGCTGTGTGTACCATCTACAAGACACACTGCAGGGACTCACCCAAGGTTCCCTAGGCACCTTCCACACTCACTACCATCTAGAAGGACAAGAGCAGCAGCTATCTCTGAACACCACCACCTGGAAGTTCCTCTCCAAGTCACTCACCACCCTGACTTGGAAATATACCACCATTCCTTTACTCTCACCGGGTCAAAATCCTGGAACTCCTTCCCTAACAGCATGTGGATGCTCCTACACCTCCCAGACTGCAGCAGTTTAAGAAGGCAGCTCTCTGTCGCCTTTTCAAGGGCAACTAGGGATGGGCAATAAATACTGAGCTCACCATAGATGTCCACATTCCGTAAATAACTATAAACAAAAAATGATTTATGCACATATACACGTAGGTCCATCTGCTCCTGCATGTTCCAGATGTGCAGCTTAAAAATGTTTTACTCATCTCCCCTGTGGAATCTTCAGGCAATTACTTCGCCCAAGCCCAAAGATATTGAGACCATTTAGAGAGCCCCACAAAGACCCTGATTCAGCTTGGTGCACTCAGTGCAGACCATGGATTCAACCTGGAGCCTTCCTGCAAAATTTTAGTTCCATTCTAACTCGTGAATTCATTTAACATTTTGTTCTTTTGCCTTGTTTAAAAAATGGTTGAATTTTTCATCTCATCTGTTCTGTTGTTCCACCTGTAATGAGCAGCTTCTGATCCTTGTATCATTTTATTTCCTCCCATTCTTTCACGGGATGTGGGTTTCATTGGTAAGCATTTGCTGTTAGCACTGCTGTCTCACGGCACCGAGGTCCCAGGTTCGATCCCGGCCCGGGGTCATTCTGCCCGTGTGGAGTTTGCACATTCTCCCCGTGTCTGCGTGGATCTCACTCCCACAAACTCAAAGATGTGCAGGGTAGGTGGATTGATCATGCTAAATTGTCCTTTAATTAGAAAAAAAAAATGAATTGGATACTTTAAATACATTTTTAAAAAGACAAGCATTTACTGCCCATCCCTAAATACCCTTGACCTGACTGGCTTGCTAGCATTTCAGAGGGTAGCTAAGACTCGATCACATTACTATAGGTCTGAAGTCACATGATGGCACGAATGAACCAGATGAATTTTGACACCAATCGATAATAATTTGATTCATGGTCGCCATTACTGAGGCTAGTTTTATTTTAAAGATTTATGCATTGACTTAAAATTCCCACCAGCTTTTATAGTGGGATTTGAACCAATGCCCCCGGAGCATGAGCCTCGATCTCTGATTTCTGTCAAGTGACATTACCACCACCTCACTATATAAAGCAGTGACTTTGTCTGTCCCTGACCCCCCTCCCCCCCCCCCTCCCCCCCCCCCCCCCCCCTCCCCCTCCCCCAGCCTTGTTAAATTGCCCCTTAATTGGAAAAAATGAATTGGGTACTCTAAATTTATTTTAAAAAAATACTTGCATATTTTTTTTGTTAATTGGAGAAAACACGGAACCAGTTTGGATCTTTCATATTAACCCCTTTGCGGACGTTGGGGATATGATCCATTTTCAATTCTCAGCCTTTCCTGTTGGTTACTTGTGATCTTCAGCTGACTTGCTGGTCCTTGTGTCTCTGGGGCTCCAATCAGTAGCTAACCTGATTGTGGGTTAGTTTACCAGGCTGCTGTACTGTCCTGTCTTGTTCAAGGATGTAACTGAGGGGTGGGCTTATCTTCGTCAAACAACAAGTGAAAGGACCCCCATCAAAATAGCACTGATGGAGGCCATAACTATTTTCTTTACTTTATGTGTCTTCTGTGAGAAAGTTCCTGGTCTCCAACTGCCAATTACTTGTGATGGAATTCAGGAGCTCACTGCATGTTAACATCATCCCTTTCCCTGATCCTATAACTCCATGATCCAGCAATTCCAGTGTGGCGCTGGTACAACATATTACAACAACAATATGTATTTTTGTAGTGCCATTAAAGTAAAGCATCTCTGGGTGCTTCACACAAACATAACCAGACACAGATTGCCACTGAGCCAAAGAGGGGGAATATTAGGACAGGTCAAACTTGATGAAATATATATGTTTTCAGGAGCGTCTTGAAAGAACAAGAGGTGAAGGGGTAGGAGTGAGTAAATTCCACAAATGCCTTTGAGAAGGTTACATTGAAAATGGCAAAAAGCAAATTTAGAACTGATGGTATGAGGATCTTGCTGACAAACGACATTGGGAGTCAGAATAGACTTCTGCATTTGCGTAGTGAAGGCAGGCATCTTGGAGGCTGATTCAGAGACAGTGAATGATGTAATGGGGGATTGCATGTTTGTTCTGAATGGATGAACCAAATGGTTTTTCTCACACATACCTATCCTGCGATGACATTGCAGGCAGCATAAACTACTTCAAGAACCAGTCCACTCTGCAAATACAACTGAAATGTGTTACAAATCATGCGCATTTTTTAAAGAAGATTTCTACCCTGTTGTCATTCATTCGAGAGCTTATCGGATTCGAGAATCTTGCAGAAAGCAATGTGGGGGCAGGCATTTTGCAAAGTCATTTGATTTTTTTGCCAGCTGATTTTAATTTTCTGTTATAGAGTCAGCATGGAGGATTCATGGTAAAGTTGAAATTCTATTGAAACGTGGAGTCTCTGCATAAGCAGAAGGAATTAAAGATATTTGGATTTATGTGAAGGATACTAGTCTTGTGATGCCAAAAATCAGCTTATAGTTTTGAAAAGGTTTTAAGCATGTGGGTGTATATTTATGCATATTCTCGATTGTGATATAAATTTGATCTGTCACTCTGTGACAATACCAGTATATGTATTTATTTAAAATAAAGCTTGCATATCATCAAAATCATTGGGTGTTAACTCCTTCTTAACTGGCTGCTACAAGTAAAGCAACAAATGTTTGTTACATCAAAATTTTACACAAAGAAACTACACTTCAAACTGAGTGAAAATATAGAGAAGTGACCAATGACACAAATGACCAAGTGACCACAGATAGGTTTTGAAAAGGTGTTAACAACAGTGATAGAGGAAATCATTCTCAGTGGCTGTCCCTTGGCCAGGATGATGCCTACTCTTGGTTACGTGTTTCTGCCTTGAGTCTTGATGAGACTGTGCAGGACGATTCTGAAACTGTATATTTAAGGAGCAGAATGTCCCACGAGCTATAGGGATCCAGAGTGCAGGATTGCTTCCCTTTCCTTCCTCCTCTGCTGTTGTTCTGCTTCGACATTAAGACGTTGTGACTCAAAGCATGATGCAGTTTGATGGACAAGTTATGTTGAGAAGTGCAGGACGGAGGTTATGGAGATGAGGGTAGGGACAGTTGAGAGCTCTGGCACAGATAGTGAAATGGAAGGAGTAGCTAGTTGCATAAAATATAGAGGAATGAAAGGTTCAAGATGGAGTTCAAGGGTGGAGGAGGCCACAGAGTTAGGATGAGGTAAGGCATAAGATGGACTTGTCAAGTGACATCGACGGACTTTTGAAGAACACTGGGAGAAATGGACAGAAACAGCATTTCTCTTAAGAAAGAAATTAAAAGTTGAAGTATGGTGAGTTGAGCTCCAGTTTGGGGTAACTAGGAGAAGAAAACTCATACAAAGCCTGCACAAAAACACAAGAAATAGGAGCTAGTGTAGACCACACATCCCATCGAGCTTGCTGCACCTTTCAATATGATCGTGGCTGATCTTGCACTTCAACTCCACTTTCCTATCCATTTCCCAAATCACGTGATTCGTTGAGAGACCAAAAACCTGTCTATGTCAGCCTTAAATATATTCAACCATGTGACATCCACAACCCTCCGGGATAGAGAATTCCATAGCTTCACAATCCTTTGAGCGAAGAAATTCCTGAAGATGCAAAAAGTAACCTAATGAGCCCTTGCAAATCTAATTGTCACAGCGTAGTGATACTAGATATACCAGTTTGTAACCACTGGCCATTTAGCCAATGTAGAACTGGTCGGCTTTGGTTACTCTGGTGATTCAGCAAAGCTGCCCAGTTAAGAAAAGTAGAGCTCTGTGCACTTCTGCTTACAAGAATGTGACATCTCAATGCCTTAAATTTTCATCCAGCCAGGAAATTGTGGGACAAATGTCAGGGGGACCTATTTTGCTACCAACAAATTAAATATTTCCTCCCAAGACCGAGCCAGAAAGTCACAAAAAAACTATGTCCCTCCTTTTTCAAAATTCCAACTAATCCCACCCAACACATCTCCATCCCCATACCATGATTATTTCCAAAAGAATCCTCAGAGAATCCGGAGACTATCGTTACGGTACCCGGACCAGACCCCAATTTATATCTGGAAACCAGACCAGACCCCAAAAATGTTTCAATTTGTAAACTGTGAGGAAAGGATACTTCGCTCCAAGAGTAATTTCACTGACGACTAGGGATCTTTTATATTAAAACAAACTTTATTGTTAATATAGGATGAACCCCATTAACATCCTAGGGAAAACAGCTTTTCAATTAACAATTAAACAGTTCTAAAAAAAAAGAAAGGTCTTTGAGCTGACTTTCCCATCTACTTCTAAAATTTCAATTCAGCAAAATCCACACACACAAGTCAAATCATAGAATTTACATTACAAAAGGAGGTCAATCGGCCCATTGAGTCTGCATCGGTCCTTGGAAAGATCACCCTCCTTTAGTCCACGCCTCCATTCTATCCCCGTAACCCACTAACCCCACCTAACCTTTTGGACACTCAGGGCAATTTAGCCTGGCCAATCCACCTAACCTGCACATCTTTGGACTGTGGGAGGATATCGGAGCACCCGCAGGAAACCCACACAGACACGGGGCGAAAGTGCAAACTTCACACAGACAGTCACCCGAGGCCGGAATTGAACCCGGGTCTGTGGAGCTGCGAGACAATATTGCTAACCACTGTGCCAGCCTGACGCCCCAGTGCCATTTATTAATAAAGTTAATACCCAGTGGTTTACAGATTTATTCACAAAGTCCTTGAGAAAGACGCTTTCAGAAGTCTGTCTGAGAAACACCCCACTCTTCAGAAACCAGAGGAGAACTTTAAAAATGAAACTAAAAACAGCAGACACAGGCTAGGGCTGAAAAACAAAACTAAAAAACAGATCCAGCCACTCCCATGAGTAACATCACAGCCTGCCTAGCTGTTAACCCATTAATCACAGCTTTAGCAGACATATAACCTGTATACCTTAACATAAGTTATTTTAACATTTCTGCAACAGACCCATAATACAATGTATCTAAAAATTTCCTATCTTCATCACACGATATCTACTTAGCTGACAAAAGAAGAATTGGGACAAGTATTGAAGCAGCAACCACCTGCAAGGAATGCTCAAGGACCAGCTCGGGTTAATGTACTGAACCTGCGCACACCATGACTGTTCCACCCACCCCAGGGGAATGAAAGCTAGAGGGCTGCTGCCAGGGTGGTCAATTGCTTTCACATCCTGTTCCTCCCTCTTCATTCAACTTTTGAATAACAATCCTCATTATAGGAGGGATGTGATAGCACTTGAAAGGGTGCGAAGGGGATTTTTAAAAAATATATTTTTATTGCGTTTTTAACATTTTATACATAAGTCAAACAATAAAGTGTGTATCAACAACCTCACCAAACCATACCAACCAAAAGCAAAACCCCCCTCAGCAATTATTTTTTTTAAAATTTTTTTTTTATAAATTTAGATTCCCCAATTATTTTTTCCAATTAAGGGGCAATTTAGCGTGGCCAATCCACCTACTCTGCACATTTTTGGGTTGTGGGGGCGAAACCCACGCAGACACGGGGAGAATGTGCAAACTCCACACAGACAGTGACCCAGAGCCGGGATCGAACCTGGGACCTCAGCGCCGTGAGGCGGTTGTGCTAACCACTAGGCCACCGTGCTGCCCCCCCCTCAGCAATTATAACCTCCCCACTCCCCAGTAGAACCCCCCCCCTAACAGTTAACAGTAACCTGATCCTTGCAATACAAAATAAACGGATGTGATTGAACCCGTCAATCGCTCCCCTCATCATGAACTTAACCCTCTCGAGTTGCAAAAACACCATCAAGTCACCAGCTATGCTGCGGCACTGGGCGGTGCCACCTTCCTCCAACTCAGCATGATCTGCCAATGAGCCAGCAAGAAGGCAAAATCCAATGCATCTGCAATGGCTCCCATCCTCAATGCTGGCTCGTCTGACATCCCCAGTATTTCAACTAATGGTCAGGGCTCCAAATCCACATTTAAAATTGCCGACATGGTATTAAAAAAAGGCCATGGTTCGCAGGCCTTCTCGAGCACCGCTCACACCTATCCTCAATGCCCTTGAAAAAACAACTCATTCTGGCCATGGTGAGATGTGCCCTGAACACCACCTGGCTTGAGTTGCATCAAACTTAACCTTGCTCAGGATGACATAGCATTCATCCAAAAAAGAGACTCACTCACCACCTCCTCCTCCAAAATGGGACCAGCTCCTCCTCTCACCCAGACGTCACCTCCTCCACCAAGATCTTCCCCTCCCCTATGATCTAACCATAAATCTCGGATGTGCTGCCCTCCTCTGACCCCCCATAGGAAACAATCTTTTTCAGCGGAAGGCAGTGACACTGGGAATGTCGAAGAAGTTCGCCAGGCCCAATCGTGCACCTGAAAGTACCTGAACATATCCACTCCACCAAGGCCTGTCCCCTTCTCCCTGATCCTCCCAGTCAGCAAACCAACTCTCCAAAAATAAATCCTTTACCTGCTCCAGCACCTTACCTTTCTAATCCTCAAAAGTGGCATCAAGTTTCCCCGGCTGAAACAAATTATTCCCACAGATAGGGGACCAATTTGAACACCCCCCCCCCCCCCCCCCAACTTGAAATGCTGGAGGAGCTGCCGCGATTTCATTTACGTGGCGATAACCACCGGATTTGATGACAATTTCGCTGGAGCGAATGGCAGAGTGGCCGTCGCCAGCTGCTCCATGCACGACCCCATACATGACCCAACTCCATCCTTACCCAGACAACATCCTGGTCCCCGAACCAACCCAATACCTCCTCCACATTGGTCGCCCAATAGTAAAACAACAGGTTCGACAGCGCCAACCCCCGCTTGCTTTCCCTCTGTAAGAACCCCTCTGAATCCGAGGCAGTCGCCCCACACCCATGTAAACGTGCAGACTGGGCTAGAGAGTTTTATTTATGAAGAGGGATTGGATAGACTGGGGTTGTTTTCCTTGGAGCAGAGAAGACTGAGGAGGGACATGATTGAGATGTATAAAATTATGATAGTAAGAAGTATTACAACACCAGGTTAAAGTCCAACAGGTTTGTTTCAAATACTAGCTTTCGGAGCACTTTCATCAAATCCGGTGATAGGGTGGAGGAGGGCAGCGCCGGCCCTAGGGTTGCTGGCGCCCCGTGCAAGCTGAACTTCGGCGCCCTTCGGGGGGGGGGGGGGGGGGGGGGGGGGGGCCCGGGGGGGGGGGGGGGGGGGGCGGAGTGACCTGGTACATGATCGGGACCCACTGATCGGCGGGCCGGTCTCTCTGTCGGCAGGCCTCCTTTCTTCCACCGGCGAGCCTGGATCCATCCGCAATGTTTGTGCGGGGCGGCCTGGGGGAGGGCGGCCACCGCGCATGCGCTCGTTGGCACCGGCCCAACTGCGCATGCGCGGGACCCGAGTCGTTTAGCCGGCGCCGGGTCTCTGACGCCGGTCACGCACTCCTTGATGGCGCCCCCTAGCACATGGCACCCCGGGCGACTGCCCGAGTTGCCGGTACCTTGAGCCGGCCCTGGAGGAGGGAGTGACCCTGATAACATTTTTTTTTTTTTTTTTTTTAAATTTAGATTAGCCAATTATTTTTTTTTTTCTATTAATGGGCAATTTAGCGTGGCCAATCCACCTACTCTGCACATTTTTGGGTTGTGGGGGCAAAACCCACGCAGACACGGGGAGAATGTGCAAACTCCACACGGACAGTGACCCAGAGCCGGGATCGAACCTGGGACCTCAGCGCCGTGAGGCGGTTGTGCTAACCACTAGGCCACCGTGCTGCCCTTCCCTGATAACATTTAAGAAGTATTTAGATGTGCACTTGTGATGCAGTGGCATGCAAGGCTATGGGGCAAGTGCTAGAAAATGGGATGAGAATAGTTAGGTGGTTGTTTTCTGTGCTTAGATCTCTATGACTCTATATCTCTAATACACAAGGTCACAGAAAACATGACAAACCTCAGTTGTTGCGGATCTAAATGTGTGCCTGGCCGCTAGCTGGAATTAACCCATCAAGAGCTAATTCCATCCCCTGTAGATTGAGCACCGCTGGCTACAAGGCTGTGCAGCCTCCATAATGACAGACCTACAGTCCTCTCCCTGCAGCAAACATGGGTGAAACATTTGTGGGAATATGTATATATTCCACTCCGTTTTGGAAGTCAATCTAGTCCCAACCAAGACATTTCCACTCCATGCCCTTCTTCGAATAATTCAAAGAAAGACTGAAAACTACTCTTAATGCTGAGCAGGGGACAAGATTTGACTCCTAAGTAAGTCCACCATTGATGAATTTAATCCCCACACCTTGCCATTAAATCTTACAAATAGTTATCAAATGGCTCCCAACGGCAACTTGTTCCACAACTCTGAATTCCTCTAATTGAACCATGTACTGAAATGTACAATGTGGGTCACAAATTACATGGGTGTATCTTTTTGATCCAGGAAGAATTATTCAGAAGATATTGAAAATGGCTGAGAACTGTAAGGATCTATTCATTTGCACTGCAGCAGGGTTGATCTTTCCTTTGTAAGACAGGGTCAGATGAATGATAGCCAGTAAGCAGCAGACTTTATGCCACTTCTGATTTTCTTTCCCTTGTAGTTACAGAAAGTAAAATCAGAAGTGATGCAAAAGAGGCTGCCAACTCACTATCACCCATTTTATGCCACTTAGCAGAAAGATTGGGCCCTGCCAGTCTGAAGCTGAAGTGATGAAAGATTGTCTCCTGGCTTCAGTCTTGCACCTTGCATCTACAGTTTCAGCTTGGGCCATACTTTGTAACCAGGTTGTGTCACACACAGCATAATTGCAAAAGCAAATGCGCTTTGCATTAATTCAAACTGTGTTGCACAGTTCATGTACAAAATATAATATGAGCACGTGAGTCAAATTGCTTTTTAAACAAAGAGTCTTTTGTGTTGTGTGATTCCCTGAATTATTTCTGTTCCATCTTTTGCTGACTGTATATTTTTACAATTTTGCTAAGTATTGCTTCTGGATCATTCAGTATGCAGCTTAAATATTTTTCTTAATCACAATCTTTTTAATATGAAAATCCTGAACAGCATGAAGCAAGTCCCTGTCTGTCAACCACTGTTTTTTAAAAAGGTGCGATTATCCATTTCAAGAGAAGATCAATGGAGCTACAGACATTACTGCACAAAGGACAACAGCTAGTGTTTTTTCTCCCAAAAATGACTACAAATTTTATTGGGGATTATATGTGCCAAGCTCATTTCAGAACAGATCGAAATGAATAGATCTAACCCAAACATATTATTACAAAAAACGCTCGTAAAACCACATTTTGTTTTTGCGCAATATGCAAAATAATTTCAATCTCAATTTGTGGAGACGTTAGATTGAAGCAGAGGCTGACTTCATTCAGTTTTATAGCTGCAAGTGACAAAATGACAGGTGCACAGAATGAAATCTATATTAAGTGGAAATCCATATTGGTATGACTTTTTGAACGTACATCAAGATGTCTGCTTGCATTGTATGGCCTCTTATTGGGTGACTGGTGACAACCTAAATATCTGACTACATTGCTTTTTAAATTAATATTTTACTCTGAGTATCCAGCTTCTTTGAAATATTTTCTCTTTTATGTCTGATTATACAGGACATGAAAACCTGGCAAAAGAACCACGGGGGAGATAAGAACACTTTTTTAAAAAGGGTGGTGGAAGCGAATTCGATTGTAACTTTCAAAGAGCAATTTGATATTAACTTGAAAAGAAAGAATTTGCAGGGCCATGGGGGAAAACGGTAGGGCGAGTAGAACGAATCAAATGACTGTTTCACTCCCCCTGCCACCATACCCAGCTACATACCTGGCTCGCAGTCATTCACTGATACATGAAAAGCTATACAAATGCCTCCAAGCTTTTCACCATATGAGTGAATGGAGACGAGGGCAACACAGTGGTGCAGTAGTGCACTGCTGCCTCACAGCGCTGAGGACCCGGATTCGATTCCAGCCCCGGGTCACTGGTCGTATGAAGTTTGCACATTCTCCCTGGGGGCCATTCTCCAAAATGGAGACTAAGTGGGGCAGGGAAAAACGCTCCTTCACCGGGAAGGCTCCTTCACCGCCATCGTGAACGGCGTCGTGTTTTCACGACGGAGCGAAACGGGCGCAGGGACGACCGATTCTGTCCCCCACAGGGGGGCCAACACGGTGCTGGAGCAGTTCACGCTGCTCCAGCCTCGCTTTCCAGTGCCAAATGGGTGCCGCAGCAGCCAGTGAATGTGCGGGGGACTTCTTCAGCGCGCCGGCCCCTATCTAACATGGCGTGGGGGTTCAGGGGCCAGCCGCGCAACAATGGTAGTCCCGGGGGTGGGGAGGCGGCAGAGGCCAACCCACCGATCGGAGGCCCCTTCCCGGTGAAGGAGCGCTTTTCCCTGCCCCACAGGCCCCCCCCCCCCCCCCCCCCCCCCCCCCCCCCCCCCGACCCTTGGTGCAGATTTCCTGCCGGCAGTGACCAGGGGTGAATGGCGCTGGCGGGACTCTGCCGTTTCACAACGACCGCTCGGCCCATCCGGGCCAGAGAATCGCTGGCCCCACCGATTCCAGCAGCCCGCGGTTGACGCCACATCAAACGCGCCGGCGCAAATGGTGTTGATTCTCTGCACCTCGGAGAATCGCGTGCCGGCGCGGGGCATCACGGCGCAGTTGCTGTGATTCTCCAGCCTGCACAGGGCTCGGAGAATCGCGCTCCCCATGTCTGTGTGGTTCTCACTCCCACAACCCAAAAAGATGTGCAGGGTAGGTGGATTGGCCACGCTAAATTGCCCCTTAATTGGAAAAGAAGAATTGGGTATGCTAAAAAAAATTTAAGTGTTAAAAAAAAGAGGGGATGAAGATTTACAAAATATGGCAGCTGGTGCTATAAAAAGGAGGAGTGGCTTGACATCCTCCGACTACCCTGCAGTATGAAGGAGGACTCCCAGAACATGTACGTGCCACATTTCTGAAGAGGCCCAATTCAGAAGTTTGGGCCAACATTACGGAGCTCCACCTTAGTCCAAAAAAATAGGAGCAGAGTTGCAATCCGACAGTGATTGCCACTCCTTACCAGCCAAGTATATGAGGAGACTTGAGGTAATAATTGCCCATTAAAGGGTAGCCCCCCCTGTTTCCTGCAGCTTCTCTGCATTCCTCCTGCAGGCTCCGATGGTAAACAGCAACCATTGCTTCTGAACCCATATCCTTTTTTTAAAATAAATTTGGAGTACCCAATTATTTTTTTCCAATTAAGGGGCAATTTAGCATGGCTAATTCACCTACCCTGCATATCATTGAGTTGTGGGGGTGAAACCTACGCAAACACAGGGAGAATGTGTAAACTCCACACGGACAGTGACCCAGAGCCGGGATCGAACCTGGGACCTCCGTGAGGCAGCAGAGCTAATCACTGCGTCACCGTGCTGCCCCCCCTGAACCCATATTCTAAC
The DNA here is from genome assembly GCF_902713615.1 of Scyliorhinus canicula. NCBI lineage: Eukaryota > Metazoa > Chordata > Chondrichthyes > Carcharhiniformes > Scyliorhinidae > Scyliorhinus > Scyliorhinus canicula. Next base: position 139,888,011 of record NC_052149.1, read on the forward strand.
GAGAGAACAGCATTTTCAGGAGAGTTGGGGCGGGGTGGGGGGATTGAAAAATAAATTTGTACCTTTCTCAGTGTAATCCCTCCCTTGAGCAGAGGAAATTCTTCCACACTTAGCAGGATTGCACCTGCGAGAAATGTAGTTCTCACTTTCAGCAACAATGGGATCCTATTGATGATTTGTCTGATGATTTGCATTAAATTTAAAACATTGTTCACTAAACCAGAACAAATGCAATGATATAGAGAGAACCGGCGCAATGTAACCACCGCGTTGTACCCAGCATGGATCTGGACTAAATAGCAGGAAAGGCAAAAAGCGAGATTTGCACCAGGCATGAATCAGTTTGCTATCTGAAACCAGCCTGCACTCGATGGCAAGCTCCTGGTCTCACCCAAATATGGCAAGCATATCATTCACCCCAATTTGCATTAATTTCCATCTCAGTAGCGAGATTGAAGTTGAATGTAACGGCCTCTGGGGATTAAGCAGCTCCCAGCAAGAAACCACGTGGGCGTCATTTTTTATAAAAATAGTTTGTTCTCCTACTTTTTCACATTTTGTCTCAAATTTACACCCAACAATAAACAATAATCAGTAATGAATGCAGTGCCGATCCCATATCAATAACAACAATCCCATTCTCCCACCAAACTCCCAAACATTAGCCCGTATGTTAACATAAACAAATGACAAAAAGGAATCAGGAATCACCCATAGTCACCATTATCACAAACAGACCCCCTCCCCCAACCCTCCCCAATGCTCGATGCAATCCCATTCCCAAAAGTGCATTATGAATAACGCCCATGAATTGTAGAACACCTCCATCATTCCCCTCAGTTCAAATTTTACCTTCTCAAAAGTCAAGAACTCCAACAGGTCCCTCCGCCTCGCCAGGGCACAGGGTGGAGAGGTTGATCTCCACCTTAACAGGATCCGCCTTTGGGCGATCATCTGCCTCTGCACCCGTTTCCAACCTCGGCTGGTCTGACACCCCGAATATGGCATCCCAAAGGACCGGGTCCAGTTTCATGAGCACCATTTTAGAGATTACCCTAAAAACTAGTGTCCTTTAAGGAAGGAAATCTGCCACCCTTACCTGGTCTGGTCGACATGTGATTCCAGACACACAGCAATGTTGTTGACTCTCAAATGCTCTCAGGGATGGGCAATAAGTGCTGGCCCAGCCAGCGACGCCCACATACCATGAACAAATTTTTAAACACTGACTACCACTGCCTCCCTTTTGCTGGTTCTCCGGACCCCTGGGAAAACAGGATGTCCCGACTCGCACTGACCCCGTGCAGAATCCTGTCCAGGTCGGCATCCCCATAGCGAGGAGCAGGTCTGCATGTTGCCATGCTCTTGTGTTAGCTTGGAGTGACTGCTTGAAGGATTGGATTTGTTTATTGTCATGTGTACCGAGGTACAGTGAAAAGTATTTTTCTGCGAGCAACTCAAACAGATCATTAAGTACATGAAACTAAAAGAAAAGAAAAAGAAAATACAGAACAGGGAATAAGAGGATCTGTTCGGGAGAGCTCGCAGAAAGTCGCCACGCTCCGGAGCCACCTTGAGCGTTTAAAAGCAGCCCCTCCTTGTTAGCGGCGAGAAGCTGCGGATCAAGTCTGGAGAATCAGACAGTAAGTCAGTCTGTAATGACGAGACGCTCGTGGGGGGGGGGGGTCATTTTCAGCACGAAGTACTGTTAAATACGGGCCGTGATCTTGCCAACGAGGCCATTGAGAAACACACCGCCAGTCACGGCAAAAATTACACTTAGAAATGTTTCCATTAAATTGCGCCCACTGTCTGTCTTTCTCTTTCTACACGTGGAATCAAAAATTGGCCTTTGGTAATAAGTATGATTGAATACTTATTAATTCACGACATAACCTTGCAGCAAATGATCAGCAGTGAGAAGCTCTTAAATGTGGTCTAATTGAAATAGGAAATTGCTAATGCAGAAAACATTTGCCAGAGCTCGAGGCTCAAGAATAACAGTGATGTGATATATCATTTGTATAAGTTTTTTTTTTAAATATATATTTTTTTCAATTTAGAGTACCCAATCTTTTTTTTCCAATTAAGGGACAATTTAGTGTTGCCAATCCACCTACTCTGTACATCTATGGGTTGTGGGGGTGTTGCTCTTTTAAATAAAGATGCTCTTTAGAGTCGCCAGGTATCAAATGATACCACCACAAGGCTTTACCGGATATCAATCAAAGGACCACACAACCAGTTAGTCCGTTCAAGTTCAAAGATGGTTTATTTACACACAAGGATTACTTTGACATGCAACACAAAACACTACAAGTTAAACTACACCTAACAACTACAATAACCTATACTTAACTTCAGGTCAACCGGCTCTATGCAGATGAACAAGGCCTTTGTTCGGATCTTGCATGGCTGGGTGGAAGAAGTGGCTCTGTTTCTGCTGGGCTCATCCGTATGGTAGCGATCGTTGGTCTTGAACTTGTCTGTCTTGTCATTATGCTGCACTTGAGTTGGCATAGGCCGGATCCAAGGGAGACCGAGCACATGGCTGTGTCTCGTTTTATCCCTCTGGGATTTCTCGCTCTTTGGGGCGGTCCTGAACTTGGACCCAATAATTCGACTAGTTTTCGATCACTACCTTCGATTTTGGCCAATAAAGGGGCGGGTGCCTTGATGGCTGGGCGTGTCCTTCGCGGTCATTGACCTTGGCTGTTTGGGCTCCATGAGTAAAGGGAGTGGCGCCTATTAGTCTGTATCTGTATCAGTTATCTGAGCACAGTTCTTTTGTTCTGGTGAAATGAGCCATTAAAATGCAAATGAGCGGGGGTTTTGATCACGTCTAGCTATCTGGGTTGCAAATACACACACAAGCTCTGAGTGTATCTGAGTCCTGTGTTGGCCATAATTCCCATGGTCCTTTGCAGGTGGCCATCTGAGATGGCTATAGGGGTGAGACCCACGCAGACATGAGGAGAATGTGCAAAACTCCACACAGACATTGACTCGGGGCCTGGATCGAACCCAGGTCCTCAGTGCTGTAGGGAGCAGTGCTAACCACTGTGCCACCATGTTTCCCGATCACTGGTATACGTTGAGTGCATCGATGTTTCCACCTGCTACTCCCACTCTTTAGGAAGGGCAGCTGTTTCACTCCAAATATTCTCCCCTTCTCTGCCAAAAGTGTGGACTCGCACCAACTTGCACAACAACAAGCTTTCTTCAAGTGACTATTCTTCATGCATTGGGGCGCAGAGTGTTGCAGGCTATTCGGTAATGGGAAGCATCACCACTGAATCAGATACTGACCTTTTCATTTGCAGACATCGTATGCTTGGAATTAGCAGAGAGACGAATGGGGTGACATTGTTTTACGTAAATTTCAATGGTGGCATGGGAGGGGAAAGAATGAGAGAGTTTTCGGGATAAAAGGACAATGAGGAAAAAATATGAGCAGAATCACTTTGTGGAATCTTCAAGATTGGAATTGGAAGGAGTTTATTGGTGGGTGGTGCGGGATTGGGGTACAGTAATTTTCAAAAAGTGTAGAGTCGAAGTGAAAAGCTCCTGCAATCAAATTTTGCCAATCTATTGAGTGAGACTGTTTAAAAAATACCAGTTCAAAACGTTATGACCAGAATCTTTTTATTTGTGAACTTATGCATTTATCAAGATGAAGAACGTTGGTGTTGGGGAGGAGATCATTTGTCCAACTTTGACCATCCAGTTTAATATTGCCAAGTGCAGAATGCAAAGGAATTGCTGCCTGTAATGTGCATCACCAACATGGGTTAACTTAAAGAACACCCCTACTTCACCAATATTATTTATTACTCTTCCCACATGCGCCATACCTTTTGACGTTTCAAAATTAGCAATTTGGCATAAATACGTAACAATTGCACCACACAAATGCCAGGCAATGACCACCTCCAACAAGAGAGAATCTACCCATTGCATCTAACCATCTACAAGGCACAAGTTAGGAGTGTGATGGAATACTCTCCACTTGCCTGGATGGGTTCAGCTCCGATAATACTCAAAAAGCTCGACACCATCCCGGACAAAGCAGCCCGCTTGATTGGCACCTCTTCTGCAAACACTTTGGCCGGGATTCTCTGTCCGCCACACCCCATCGGCAGCAGGATCCTCTGTCCCGGCAGCCCGCCAATGGAGTTTCCCATTGTGGGCACCCCACGTAGTCGGGAAATCCGTGGGCGTGAGTGCACTGCCAGCTTAGTGGAGGATCCCGCCAACAGAGAAATTCCGCTTCTAATCTCTCCACCACCAATGAACAATGGCAGCAGTGTGTACCATCTACGAGATGCACTGCAGGAACTCATCAAGACTCTTTCAGCAGCACCTTCCAAACCCGCGACCACTACTATCTAGAAGGACAAGGGCAGCAGATACCTGGGAACACCACCCCGTGTAAGTTCCCCTCCAAGCCACTCACTGTCCTGACTTGGAAGTATATCGCTTCTTCCCTGTTACTGGGTCGAAATCCTGGAATTCCATCCCTAATAGCATTGTGGCTATACCTACAGCTCATGGACTGCAGTTCAAGAAGGCAAGTCAGTGCCATCTTCTCAAAGGCAATTAAGGATGGGCAATAAATGCTGGCCTAACCAGCAAAGTCCACATCCCGCAAGTTAATAAAAAAGAAAAAGAAATGCTGAATTTCTTTGTTTTTAGAATGCCTTTTTTTGCTGGCCAACAGCCAACAACTCTCTCATCTCTGAATTCCTCCAATTCTTGACTCTTGCACATCCCTCTTTTTCACCACTTCATTAGTGGCAACACCTTCAATTGCCTTGACTAAAGCTCTGGAATATTCTCCTCCACACTCTGTAGCCCCCTACTTTCCTTCCCTCCTTTAAGTTGCTTCTTAAAATCCCTGCTTTTGGTCACCTGGCTGAATATCTTCCGATGTAGCAAAGCTAATAATAATTCTGTGGAAAGCCTTGGGATCTTTCAGTCCATCCAAGTGCGTGATATCTGTGAAATGTGTCCTCGTTGCGTCTGCTTGTCCATTTGAAGCTGGCTTGAGTTCGTCCAAACCCATTTCACAGAAATGTTAGACCGGGCAGACAAAGGCAGTTTTGGGTACAGATAGCGAAGACCAAATGAAGTTGCATTGATGGCGGTGGTCCAATCCCAGTTGCTGCATTTGGAGCAAATTAGGAATTTCATATCTGATTTAAAAAATAGGGAAGAATTCTGGTCACATGATGATGTAGATTTGTATAGTGTTTCTCACATAAAGCAAAGTAAAATAAATGAGGGATTCTGACAGATTCAAAGAAATGAGGAGCACTACGGTAACTTCATTGCGGTGTTAATGTAAGCCTACTTGTGACAAGAAAGATTATTATATTATTATAAAATTAGCAAAATGGAACATTAAATTTCGAAACATCATATCAAAAAATGAATTTATACAGAACTTTCTACAACTGTAGGATGTTTAGAGCACTTTACAGCTGATCACGTACTTTTGAATTGTAGTCCCTTTTATAATGGCAGCAAATTTGTGCACAGCAAGCTCCCGCTGACAGCAACGTGATATGTGATCTCACAATCATAACAAGCAGCTCGTGTTGCTTGCTTCCTATGCATGTTAACACCTGAATTTAGGAATGTTGCAGATTGGAAAGGCTACCAAACATCACTCCTAAATGTAAAGGAGGAATGTTTCCATCTTGCTGATGAGTTTCTATTTCTGTTTCCACTACCTCTGCCCAACACAGAATCCCACTCACCCCATCTCCAGAACCTTGACTTGGCCAATATTATCCAACCCTCACAAGGGCAGGATCTATGGTAGTGCTTGACTGTGTACGTTGTTAACCTTAGGAAAGCTCATTCCCGTAAGCACCAATCTCTCATGCTAGGCAGATTGCCTTACTTTGGCTGTATATGTCAGTGCCTCCATGCTGTTCTTCACAGGGAGATGTATCGTGACAAATGGCTCTTGTGTACTGTAGAAGGACATCACAACATTTCTACCACATGTTGACCTACTTACCAGGGAACTGTCTGCACTTCCCTAATCCTGTTCCTGACCTACTTACAGAGGAGCTTAATCATGCTTATGACTCGACGTTCGTGAGAATTACTAAATACAAATAGAATTGTTGTCAGTTACTATTAGGAAACTATTCTGTTATATTTAGTACTGTAGCGGATTGTGAATCAAAGGTGCAACGTGGAGTTGGCGTCTAGTCATTTTTTAAGCTGCAGAGTAAAGATCGCTGCTTGAACAAACTCACTTTACCAGTAGTGGAACATGAAGTCAGTGAATCATGTATGTAGTTATTGAGTGAAGAACTGGTGTCATGTGGAGCTCATTGACAACGGAATCCAAATTGAACCCAGTCAGAGGGAATAGCTATTATATTGCCCATATTATTCTGCACCAAGGTAACTCGGGACGTTAGGATCATTTTAGTCATTGCCACTGTGAGGTCTCCTACTGTTTGTAGATCTCAGAATTTCACTTTAAGCCAACCTTTCAGGCCCACACCTGCTCAAGAGGTGCCTGGTCAGGTTGTGCCTTGCAAACCTGAAAAACTCTTCAATTTGATGCATAGTCCATGTTGACAGGTTTTAGCAACACACATTTGGGGTACTTTTCCTGAGGCTTTAATCAGCCAGGGTTCTCAGTCTTTGTTCTTATCTTGTGCTGGTATTTGTGGAATGAAAAGAGAAAATGCTGGAAATGCTCAGCAGGTCTGGCACCATCTGTGGAAAGAGAAACAGGGATAATGTTTCAGATCTGTGACCTTTCGTCAGAGCTGTGTGAACATTGGAAAAGTGCAGGATTAACCTTTGCTGTGAGGCCCTGCCTTTTTTCTCCTTCCCTCGCCCAATAGCCTGTTTATATTGTTTCTAATGGTGCCTGAAGAATGGCAATGTAGATGTGGCCCTGAAACTTTACTGCAGTTTAGGTCAAAGTGGAGGTAGTGGGCTGCATTCTTCCAAAATTGGGCTCTGTCCCCATGCCAGCTTAAAAAATGCAGGCGTTGCACTCCCGAGTTTCCTAAATAAAAAACCACCCGATTCACTTACCTGCAGGGGGCTAGCAGGGGCCCGGAGTGCTTCATGCAGCTTTGGCTGTGGATACAGGCTCCCGCACTTCCGGTCCCGAGTCCGGGCATGGCGGCGGCCTCCAGAGGCCGCGCCGAGCACCAATGGCGGACTCGGACCGCAGACCCACACAAAGAAACTAGCCCCCCCAGATTGGCCGTGCACCCAAGGATCCGTCCGGCCCGATCTCTCCCCCGGCCGCCCATAAGCAACCCCCACCCCCGGTGCCCGATCCCCCCCGCCAGGGTGACCATGGACTGAGTCCGCAGCCGCCACACGAGCATCCCGACCGCCATACCATGTTAGTTCCACGCAGTCGGGAACTCGGCCGGTGGGGAGCGGAGTATCGCTGGGCGAACCTTTGGCAATGGCCCCCAGGCCGCACGGCGTAATTCGCATACACGCAGATATTCGGGGCCTGGACAATCGCCGGAGCGGCGTTGGGCCCGATTCCATCGGGAACGTTGATTCTCAAAACGTGATTTCAGCACAGGGCTGCGAAGAATCCAACCCAATGTCTTTATTATTTCCGTGCATTGTGATATGTTTGCATGCCTGAATATTTCCAAGACTAATGGAGACTCATGGACCAAATACAAAGAAAAGCTGATTTCTCTCTCAGCTTTTGTTTCATTACTTATGTCTTTGGATTCTCCTTCTACAATAAGGAATCTATTCTGTCTCATAGCCTAGCAGAGAGTTTTTTTTCTTTGTTCATGGCAAAGTTGGTGTTTATTGCCCATACCTAATTGCCCTTGAGCAGGTGGGGGTGAGCCACTTAGTCCATGTAGTATAGGTTCACCCACAGTGCTGACTTTTCTATAGCTGGTTGATACAATTGTTCAACCTTTGAAGTAGTGGATGTCCATCACTTCCACTACTTAAAAAGTTGTAATATATTCAGCGCTGGTGGTCATGTTGACATATTAGGCAGAGGAATCTCATTATGAATGTTTGGCTGAACTCCAAATCCCACTAATGAATTCAGCTCAACAGGGGTTATTGATACCGCTGTCTCGGGGGGTTACAAGCTTTGTTTTGCTTGCCAATTTTATGAACTCCCAAGAGAATTATATCTTTAAAGATCTTCTTGAATGACTGTTTTATTGCTGATTAATTAACGACTGCCCCCTGCCCCCCCCCCCCCCCCCCTCATTGGGGGAGCTCAGATTCCCCAAGAGACATCAATCATCCCCAGCTAATAGGACCCGGGCAGGTTATAATATCAACCTATATGTAATATCTCTGATGATGTATCTGGCAGCGGGGCGGGGGCGAGGCGGGGGGGGGGGGCCCAAGGCGGGGGGGGCCCAAGGCGGGGGGGGCCGAGGCGGGGGGGCCCGAGGCGGGGCCGAGGTGGGGGGGGCGGGGCCGAGGCCGGGGGGGGGGCCGAGGCGGGGGGCGGGGCCGAGGCGGGGGGGGCCGAGGCGGGGCCGTGGCGAGGGGGGGCGGGCCCGAGGCGGAGGGGGTGGGCCCGAGGCGGGGCCGAGGGGGGACGGAGGGGGGGGGGCGGCCGGAGGGCGGCCGGAGGGGGGCGGATGGAGGGGGGCGGATGGGGCCGCCCTGGGGGAGGGCGGCCACCGCGCATGCGCTGGTTGGCACCGGCCCAACTGCGCATGCGCGGGACCCGAGTCTCTGGCGCTCCCTAGCACATGGCGCCCCGGGCGACTGCCCGAGTTGCCGGTGCCTTGGGCCGGCCCTGCTCATAATGTTGGTTGAGTAAATCTATCGGTATAGGGCTGACAGGGCCTTGGGTCATGTATCATTAAAAAGATTGCATCTCTGGGGACGGCACAGCGGCGCAGTGGTTATCACAGCTGCCTCACGGCATCGAAGTCCCAGGTTTGATCCTGGCTCTGGGTCACTGTCCATGTGGAGTTTGCACATTTTCCCTGTGTTGCGTGGGTTTCGCCCCCACAACCAAAAAGATGTGAAGGGTAAGTGGATTGCCCACGCTAAATTGACCCTTAATTCGAAAAGAAAAATGAATTGGATACATTAAAAAAAAAATTTTAAGTTTAAAAACAATGTCTCTAATTATTTACTCCCCAGAAATCATGAGAAAAATCCATTAGGCTTGTCCTTTTACACATAAGCATGGTTTGAACTAAGGATAATCTCAATTTTACAATGCATTAATTACTGCTTCACTAGCCACAATGTCTGCCTGTCTTTTAAACCAGGATTTTTATCAACATTACTTTTTATAAACATTACTGCAGCAGAAATATACACAACAGCATTTTAACTATTACTGCACTAGATATATATAATGTAATGGGATTAAAATGGTTAGGTGGTTGTGTTTGACTGGCGTAGACGCGAAGAGCCTTTTCAGTGATTCCATGATTCTATAGCTCTATTCTATTACTCTTCTATTACTCTATTTTGTCTGGTCCTTGATCTCACTTTTTAAAAATATTTTATTTTCACTGTTATTTTCACTGGAGATTTTGATTCCTGCACTGATACTGAAATATCTACTAGTACAGTAATAAAGCACTATTCAAATGACAAGAGCAGATTTATCACTAATATTTGAACAATATGCTAATATATGCTTGTTTAAAAAGCAATTAAAACAAAAAATATCTCCAGAGATTGTTCTCCTCAGTGGTTAAGGAAAGATTTAATAGTGATTTTGTTAGACTAGGTAGAGATAAATGATTCCACTGGTAGGAGGGTTGGTAACTGGAGGACACAGATTTAAGAATTGAAAATAGACCGGGGAGAAGACATAAATGAAATAAAAATGAAATGAAAATTGCTTATTGTCACGAATAGGCTTCAATGAAGTTACTGTGAAAAGCCCCTAGTCGCCACATTCCGGCGCCTGTTCGGGGAGGCTGGTACGGGAATTGAACCGTGCTGCTGGCCTGCCTGGGTCTGCTTTAAAAACCAGCGATTTAGCCCAGTGGGCTAAACCAGCCCCTACAATAGAATTTATTTTCTGTAGTAAATGTGCTACTTGGAAACAGATTCAATAATAAAATAAATTAGATAGATACTTTATTAGGCGCTGGGGGCACTGAGGAGGGTGGTCCAGGGCGCGCAAACCGGCCCAAAGGGTGGGACTATTTTGCGGCTGGGTCCACGAGTGGCTGCCACCATGTTGCACGGCACAGCTGCTGCAGGCCGCCACCATGCGCATGCACGGCCAAGGACCCGGCAATTCGCTGGGCCGTATTGGCAGCTCCAGCCCTGTGCACTACACTGTGGCATGCTAGCCCCTGCAAAACGGAGGATCGGTGGCTGTTTTACGCCATTTTGTCCGATGTAAAGCGCCACCGTTCCCACGCCGCCGTGGGGACATAGCCCCAGCCTGAGGGATTTGTCTTATGAAGGGAGATTGAGCAATTTAGGCTATACTCTCTTGAGTTTAGAAGAATGCGAGGAGATCTAATTGAGGTATATAAGGTGATAAAAGGCATTGACAAAGTAGACGTAGAGCGGATGCTTCCTCTTGTGGAGCAATCTAGAACGAGAGGTCATAGTTTGAGGATAAGAGGCAGCAGATTTTAAACACTTGAGGAAAATTACATTTTCAAAGGGTGGTGATTCTGTGGAATTCACTACCTTAGATTGCAGTGGATGCCAGGGCTTTGAGTAAATTTAAGGAGAAGATAGACAAAAATTTAATTAGTAATTGAAGGGTTATGTAGAACATGTAGGAAAGTGGACTTGAGGCCGAGAGGAGATCAGCCTTGATCATATTGAATGACAGAGCAGGCTTGAGGGCTCAATTTCCTACTCCTGCTCCCAGTTCTTATGTCCGTAAGATCAGTCTCTGATTGCTTGGCCAATGAATCAAGAGTCTGAACATTAGAACAAAAGAAAATCTCCCGATATTGGAAATCTGAAATATTGACTGGAAATCCTTGAGCAGGGCAGTCAAAATTGGGAGAGAGAAAACAGAAGAATTGATGCTTCGGGTACAGGTTGCTTTGCCAACACTTCCATTGGAAGTTCAGAGGTCAACCTTGTCCTGTCCCTGAAGCAATCAGGTCACGTATTGATGTTTCTTCCAATTGCTTAAGAACAAAGTGATAAAAGAGGTAATTAATCGGAAGGTACTCTAAGCTGGTTGATTTACTCAGCAACCCCCAGTGTAAAATATTCTTTATGATGGGCAGTTGCCACTATTGTACATTCCTTTGCACCCTGACAAAGTGATGCTGGGCAGCTGCTATGATCCTCTGAAGAGCTTCTTGTTCCAATGATGTTGGATCTCTTGCCCAGTTTCGTGGTGTGAGTTGTGGGGCTGGATGAGAGGGGTTTTTGAGGTAGGCCTGGTGAGTTGCTGCAGTGGATCCAATAGATGGCTCGATTATGGATATTAAAGCCAGTGGTAGGAGTGCTGATAAAGTAAATTCTTCCATACTGGATGACGTTGAGCTTCTTGAAAGACCTTGTGACTGCACCAGCCAGGTAAGCGGTGATATTCTATCGAACCCTTGCTGACGACTGTTACAATATCAGGTGAGTTACTCAGCAAAGTAATCTAGAATCATAGAATGGCTACTGTGCATAAGAAGGCTAATTGGTCTATCAAGTCTGCACCGACCCAAATAGCAAGCCACCCAAATCCACTCCACCGCCCTATCTTAATAACCCCTTAAACTATCCCACACATGGTTGGATATTGAGAGGCAATTTTAGTATGGCCAATCCACCTAACCTGCACATCTTTGGATTGTGGGAGGAAACCAGAGCACCCGGAGGAAACCCACGCAGTCATGGGGAGAACATGCAAACTCCACGCAGTCACACAAGGTCGGAATTGAAGTTGGGTCCCTGGCGCTGTGAGGCAGCAGTGCTAATCACTGTTCCACCATGACCCGCTCTGAAAGCCACCATATTGATATGCTGCTCCATTTAAGCTTTCTAAATGTTCATGGGATGTGAATATCACGAGGAAGACCAATATTTATTGTCCATCCCTACTTCCCCTTGAGAAGGTGCAGCATCTGTTGCAGTTGATCTGGTATAGGTACACCACAGAGTTGTTATGGAAGGAGTTTCCCAATTTTGACCGAGTGACAGTGAAGGACTGATGAAACAGTTTCATGTTGGGATGGTGTATAATTTGGAGAGGAACTTGCAGGTGGTGGCACTCCCATACATCTGCTGTACTTGTCCTAGGTGGTGAAGATCGCTTGCTTTGAAGATGCCGTTGAAGAAGGTTTGGCAAGTTACTACCTTGTGGATGGTACATACTGCTACCGCAATGCACCCATGCTGGAGGGAGTGAATTTTTTTTTTTTTTGTGCAATATTTTAATTATGTCTTACCATTTTATACATATGAAAGAAAACACACCGCCCCAAACAGAGGTAGCATAAAAAGAAATATCCAAAACAACCCCCCCACACACCCCAAATTACCCCCCCTCCCCGCAATCCCTAACAGCTGATGGCGACCAACTCTTTGAAATACAGAAAGAATGAGTGCCATCTTTTATAGAACCCCTCGATTGCCTCTCTGAAGGTGAACTTAGCTTTCCAAGGTGCAGGATTCCGTTAAGTTCCCCAGCCATACTGAGGCACAGGGCGGATAAACTGACCTCCACCTCATCGGCAGCTGCCAATGAGCAATCAGCGAGGTGAAGGCTAAAATATCCGTCCCTGCTCCTATCTGCAGCTCCAACAGGTCCAAATATGGCCCTGGGGGGACTGGGATTGGGATTGGACTCCAAATCCATTTGTAAGATTGCTGACATGGTGCTGAAGAACAAGTCAGAAAGCCTCCCCAGCTCAGGGCAAGACCAGAACATGTGAGCATGATTGGCCGGGCCACTCCCACACCACTCACAATTGTCCTCCACTCCCTCAAACAGCCAGCTCACGCTCAACCTTGTTAAATGTGCCCTATGCGCCACCTTTATTTGAATCAACGCTAATCTCGCACACAAAGTTGTGGCATTCACCCTGCGCAACACTTCACACCACGCCCCCTCCTCCAGTGCCATTCCCAATTCCTCCACCCACTTAGCTTTAACCTCCTCCAGAATCCTCCCTTAAATCCCCAAGGTACCTCCCTCCTCCATACCTGCCACGACAGCACTCTCTCTTAACAGCGGAGAGCGCAGCATCACCGGGTACACTGGAAATATCTTTGTTGCAAAATCCCGCACTTGCATATCCCAGCAAGCTTTGGGCCATGGGATCCAATACGTCTCCATCAACTCCTCCAAACTCAGGAATCGCCTCTCCAGAAACAAATCCCTCATTCCTACCATTCCTTTGTCCTCCCAGCCCCAGAACCTAGCATCTAATCTTAGCTGGTACAAACAGGTGATTTGCACTGATTGGCACCATCTTTGACACCGCCCCTAACTTAACATGCTGCCGAAATTGCCTCCAAATCTTCAGAGTTGCTACCACCACCGGATTGCCCGAGTATTTTCCTGGGGAGAATGGGAGTGGGGTTCTCACCAGCGCTCTCAGCTCCGACCCCATACATGAACCCGCCTCCATCTTCATCCATATTTTCACTTGATCCCTGTACCACCCCATCACTTTCTCGGCGTTCGTTGCCCAAAGTAACAAATCAAATTCAACAGAGCTAAATCACCTCACTGCCGACCCCTCTGAAGCACCATTTTCCAAATTCTGGCTACCAAATAAACAACATGATCAACTGCTCTAGCCCCTGAAAAAAACGCCTTCGGCATGAACACCGGTAGGCATTGGAATAAAAATAGATACCATAGTAAAATATTCAGGGGCGATTCTCCGCTCCGCGGACCAATTGCCAGCGCCTTCGTGAACGCTGTCACATTTCACGACGGCGCGAACAGGGCCCAGGTACGACCTAGTGGGGGCCAGCATGGCGCTGGAGTGGTTCACGCCACTCCAGCGTCCCAACCACAGCGCCAACCCGCGTATGCGCAGTTGGGGCAGGTCAATCCTGCGCATGCGCAGATGGACTGCGCCATCCTGAGCATGTGCGGAGAACTTCTTACGTGCGCCAGCCCTGATGCAATATGGCGTGGGTGTTCAGGGGCCGGCCGCGGCGGAATGTAGGCCCGGGGGGGGGGGGGGAAAGAAACCGGTCCGCCGATCGGTGGGCCCCAATTGCGGGCCAGACCCCTTCGGAGGACCCCCTGGTGAAGGAGCCCCCCTCTCCCATCCCCCACAGGCTGCCCCCCCACCCCCCAGCGTTCCCCCTGGCAGCGACCTGAGGTGGACGGTGCCGGCGGGACCCTGTCGGGACCATTCGGGCCGGAGCATCGGCGCTCGCCGTTTGCGGCAATTCTCTGAGCGGCACAGCGCGATACGCTGTGGTTCGGGGGGGTGGGGGTGGGAGAATCGCATGCAGGGGTCGGCGTGGCATGGCGCGATTCGAGCGGCGCCCCTGCGATTCTCGCACCCGGCGTGGGGTTGGGGGGGAAGAATACCGCCCTTCATCTTTATCAATTGACCCTACCCACCAATCTCATGAAATTCAATTTTGAGATACTTGCACCTCCAGATACATAAGGCGGGAGGTTGCCACACAAAACGGCAACCCCCCAAATCTGCACCCTTCCCCGGCAGAGAAACGTAAAGCACTCTCTTGTTCAAGTTCAGTTTGTATCCCGAGAAAAACCCAAATTGTTTTTTTAAAATGTTTTTAATCTCCATTTCACATTTTCCTGCAAAATTCACACCCTACCCAAACAATAAATGGTAACAAATACAAAGTCAATCCCGTTAACAATAACATAATCCCATCCTCCCACCACCCCAAACAAAAGCCACACCTGTCAATATATGCATCCAATAAAACAAACCCTCCCACGGTGGAAACAAAAAACAACTCCTCCTGCCCACTGCCTCTTGTAAAACTCCTCCCCCCAACTTTCCACCCCGACTAGACCACTCGGACCCTGTTCTGCCAGGCTCCGATGGCCGCAGCCTCTTCCCCCACCTCACTCCCGTTCACTGGCCGGTTTAAACCGGCCAGCGTGGAGGCCTCCGCCCGGGTTCCTTTCCCCCTTGCCCGGCCCTAGGAAAACCCAGAAATCCCCTTTTAGCACACACACCCCGCATATCCACCTACACCCCAAAGAGCCCTCACTTCTCGTACAAGTCCCATCACTTCCCTTATCCAAATATATACAACATTAGCTCCTCTAGCCCATACACCCGCACGCAGTGAAACAAAAAAAGAGACAAAAAAGAAGAAAATACAGTCCTGAGGTTACATCGGCACATGGCCATATCTCAATTTCTCAGTTCTGCCACAGTCCTTCTGCCTTCACAAACTCCTCCGCTGCTTCCGCCGTCCCAAAATAAAAGTCCTTGAGCTTATAAGTCACCCTCAGCTTCGCTGGATATACAATGACACACTGCACCTTACTGATGTACAGTGCCCGCTTCACCTGGTTGAAAGCAGCCCGCCTCCTCGCCAGCTCCACCGTAAAGTCCTGGTATACACGTATACCAGCTCCAGCCCACAACGCGCACCTGCTTCTGCTTGGCCCAGCACAGGACCTTCTCCTTCACACTGTACCTACGGAAGCACAAAGTCACTACTCTTGGCAGCTCACCCGCCTTTGGTACAGGCCTCCCCGACCGATGAGCCTGATCCAGTTCATATCGGGAGGGATCCTCCCCCTACCCAATAGTTTCGCCAGCATAGTGGCAAAATACTCCGTCGGCCTCGGCCCTTCAACTCCTTCGGGCAGCCCCACAATCCTCGCCTGGACCTGTTTTCCTGGGTCACTGTCAAAGCCTTCAAAGCCTCCCACAGCAACCTTCCCATTTATATTAAGCTCCACATACTCATCACTCACTCTCGCCATCCTCGTGCCAAACCCCACGTCACTAGCCACCCCACAGCCATGCCGGCTCCCTCTCCAATACCACATTCAACTGGTGTGGGACATGATCAGAAATGATGATCGCTGAGTACTCTGCCCTCCTTACATCCGCCAAAAATCTCCCTGCCCATGGTGAAAAAATCAATCCAAGACTACGCGTTGTGTACCGGAGAAAAGAAAGTGTACTCTCTGCCCCCCAGATTTAGAAACTTCCATTTAAAAAATAATCTTTTTATTCACCACATTTTCATCCAATAAACAACAAAAGAAAAACAAACAAAAAAGGAAACCACAATAACAATCCCCCAGAAACAACACCCCCTCAATATAAAATCCAGTAGATCCATTTGTGCCTTCCAGGTAAAAGTTAACAATCAAACAACGAACAGCACCGCAGTCCCAGTGCTAACCACTGCGCCGCATGCCGCCCTCAACAATACAACAAATTTTTTTTAATTTAGAGTACCCAATTATTACTTTTTTTCCAATTAAGGGGCAATTTAGCGTGACCAATCCACCTAACCTGCACATCATTGGGTTGTGGGGGTGAGACCCTCGCAGACACGGGGAGAATGTACAGACTCCACATGGACAGTGACCCAGAGCCGGGATTCAAACCCAGGTCCTCAGCGCCGCAATCCCAGTGCTAACCACTGCGTAACATGCCGCCCTCAACAATACAACAATAATAAACCCAACCCCCCACCCCCACTAATGTTCAACGGCAACCATTTCCCGAAAGTGCATAATAAATAGTCCCCATGAAATGTAGAATCCCTCCTTCATCCTCCTCAGCTCAAATTTCACTTTCTGAAGGGTCAGAAATACATGTCCCCCTGCCACGCCGAGGCACATGGTGGAGAAGCTGACCTCCGCCCCACAGGACCCGCCTCAATGCAATCAGCGAGACGAAGACTAAAACATCTGCCCCTGTACCTGACTGCCGCTCAGGCCTGTCCGACACCCCGAAAATGGTTTCCAGGGTACCTGGTTCCAAATTCACGTGTACTACCCCTGAGATGATACTAAAAACCTCCCTCCAATACCTCTCCAACTTCGGACAGGACCAAAACATTCGTATATGGTTTGCAGGGCCCCTCCAACAACGCTGACATAGAGTCGGTCATCCTCGCCCTCATAAGGTGCACCCTATACACGATCTTCAGCTGTATCAGCCCCAACCTCGTGCATGAGATTGAGGCGTTCACCCTCCAGAGCACCTCACACTACAAACCATCTTTCATAACTTCCCCTAACTCTTCCTCCCACTTGGCTTCAATACCCTCCATAGAATCGCCAACAAAACCCGCTTCTCCATTCCCCCTGCCGTCAATACCTGATCCAACAAGGAGGGGAATACCTGATCTAACAAGCGCTATTGGGAAGCTCTGAGCCTCCTTCCCAGCAATGTCTCGGGGCTGCAGGTACTTAAACCCTTCCCCTTGTCTCAGTCCATATTTCTGCCCTAGCTCTTTCAGCCTCGCAAAAAGCCCTCTTCTCCTCCCTACTCCGAAACCTCCCATTCACTCCAGCTTAAACCTGTGATTCCCCCTGATTGGCATCTCGCCAGACCCAGCTCCCAGCTTAAAGTACTGCCTCAACTGCCTGCAAATTGTCATTGTTGCCACCACTACCGGACTCCCAGAGTAGTTCCCCGGGGCCATCAGGAGCGGTACCCTTCCCAGCGCCCTCAACCCCAACCCCCTACACAGATCCTACTCCATCCTAACCAACCGAAATTCAGCCTGTCCAAGCCCACTCACCTTTTCCGCATTCGCCGGCCAATAATAATATAATACATTTGGGAGCTCCCCCTCCCCCCCCCCGCAACTGCTGCCCTCTCTGCAGGACCAGCTTCCTGACCCTGGCTACCTTACCTCCCCCTCCAAATGATCGAGGTGAACCAACCTGTCCACTTCCCTGAAGAATGCCTTCAGCAAAAAGACCTCCAGGCACTGAAATAAAAACAAAAATCGCAGCAGCTCATTTGTTTTAATCGCCTGCACCCAACCTGCCAACTTGCCAAGTCCGCTTTCACCCTCTCCATCAAGCTAGTAAAATTGTACCTACGGACCCCGCCCAGTTCCGCGCCACCTACACCATGGGTTGCCTCCCTGCAAAATGGCTGGGACACCACAAAATAGGTTCTCCAGGTTTAACTTATATCCTGAAAAAGACCCAAATCTTCAGGGAAATCCCATTATGTTCCCCACAGACGCGCTTGGGTCTGATATATATAAAATAAGTAGTCCGCATATAAAGACACCTTGGGCGGGATTCTGTGATCCTGAGGCTAAGTGTTGACGCCGTCGGAAACGACGTCCCGTTTCGCGACGGCGTAAACATAGCCTCAGGATCAGCAATTCTGGCCCCTACAGGGGGCCATCATGGCACTAGAGCGGCCCTTGCTGCTCCAGCTGCTGATCCTGGTGTGAAGTGGGCACCACGGGGTCTGCACATGCACGGTAGCCCAGTGCCAACGCACGCATGCATGGTGGCTCCCGTCAACGCGCCAGCCCCGAAACAACATGGCGCAGGGCTACAGGGGCCGGCGTGGAAGAAAGGAGGCCCCCAGCCAGAGAGGCCGGCCTGCCGATCGGTGGGCCCCGGCCGCAGGCCAGGCCACATCGGAAGCCCCCCGCCCAAAGGCTCTATCGCTAATGCAAATAGCAGAGGGGACATAGGACATCCCTGCCTGGTGTAGAGCAAAGTACCCCAAACTCATGTTGTTTATGAGGACACTCTGCACTGGTTCCTTACGTAATAGCTTCATCCACTCCATAAATCTTGGCCCCTTCCCGAACCTCTCAAGAGCCGTCATCAAATACCCCCATTGTACTCGATCAAAGTCATTTTCTGTGTCTAGCGCAACCACCACGTCCATCTCCTTCCCTTCCGCCAGCGTCTTGATTACATTTAATGACCTCCTAATATTTGAAAATAGCTGCCTTTCTTTCACAAACTCCGTCTGGTCATCCCCAGCACCTTCGCAATTATCTTGGCGTCTACATTCAGTAGCGATATAGGCCTTTTCCACCCACACTCCGCAGGTCCTTATCTTTCTTTAACAGCAGGGTGATTGAGGTCTGCCCCAATATTTCTGGTAGCACCCCCTTCCCTGTCGCTTCCTCGAACATTCCCACCTTCAGCGGTGCCAATTTGTCTTTAGATTTCTTGTAATACTCCCCAGGGAACCCACCTGGCCTCTCATCCCGTGATCCTCCCCCGGTGGCTTCGATCTACACTTTTTCATAAAACTCCTCAAACACCTTATTAATCTGGTCCGGAGCCACCACCAATTTCCCCGTCCTATTCCCCACCTGGACTATTTCCCCCGCCGCCGCCTCCCTCCGAAATTGGCCTGCCTCAATCCGTCCCGCCTTTTCCCCATATTCGTAAGTTGCTCCCCTCGCCCGCCCCAGTTGGCGTACCGCCTTCCCTGTAGACAAGCAATCGAAACTAGCCTGAAGCTCCCTCCTTCTGTCCAAAAGGGCCGGTTCTGCATCACCCGCGTATCTCCTGCCCACCTCCAACATCTCCTGCATCAACCTTTGACGCTCCTCCCTTGGCCTTAAACAGTATCACTGCCCCCCTCACTACCGCATTCAGCGCCCCCCATACCGACGTCTGTGATACTTCTCCTGTACAGTGGAAGCCCAAGTACTCCTCGATCACTTTCCCGATCTTCTCACAAAAACCTCGGTTCCCCCGCATCCATTCTCCACCCCGGCCTCAGTATTATTCCATTCTCCAGGACCATGTCCACCCAATGCGGTGCATGTTCGGAGATCATTATCGCTGAATACTCTGATCCCCGAATCCCAGCCAATAATGCCGTACGAAGATGTCTATCCTCAAATACACCTTGTGAACCAAGGAGATAATTCCAGGCCCTGCCCACTAGGCCTGGCCTGCCCCGTCCCGTCCCTTTGTTGTCATCGAACCCCATCACTCTTCCCAGAATCCCCCCACCCACTTCCTCTCGAAAATGTCTCACCCAGTATCAGTCCCCTCCCCCCTGTTCGACTCGGCTTCAATGACCGCAGTCCCTCCCCGCACCACATTTCCGTCACTAGTCAGCTCGAGCTTGCTAGTGTGGAGGCCTCGGCCCAGGTCCCACTCCCCTCCAATTCTCTTCAAACAATCAAACCCAATGCAAACACACAAACTCCTGAAAACCGCATTACAAAAAAATCCTACCTCACCCAACCAAGCAACTTCACCCCATTCAACACATATAACAACATAGAATTAAAAACCATGAAATAGGAAATAAAACAATAAAACTACATGCAATAATCCACCCCCCTACCCTCAGTCCAAGACCAATCCTCAGTCCCATTTCTAATTTCTGCCCCAGCCTTTCTGCCTTCACAAACACCTCCACCGCTTCCACCGTCTCAAAATTAAAGTCTTTGGAGTTTTAGGTCACCCTCAACTTCGCTGAATACATCACGCCAAACCGCACCCCATTGCTGTACAGTGCCGTCTTCACTCGACCGAAGGTCACCCGCCTCCTCGCCAACACCACTGTCAAATCCTGGTATCTGCATATACCAGCTCAAGCCTACTGCACTTCCTGCTTCTGTTTCGCCCAAATCAGGACTTTCACCTCTACATGGTACCTGTGAAAACACACAATTACCGCTGTTAGCAGCTCATTTGCCTTCGGTTCAGGCCTCAACGATGAGCCCGATCCAGTTTGTACCAGGAGGGGTCCCCCCAACAGCTCCACAAGCATCTTGGCAAAGCACTCCGTTGGCCTCGGGCCCTCCACCACTATGGGCAGGCCCATGATTCTCAAATTTTGCCACCTAGATCAATTTTCAAGGTCTTCCACCTTTGCTCTCAGACCTTTGTTGGCCGACACCACTCTCTGCAGCTCCTCACCCATTGAGGTGAGTTGATCGCATCAAGGCCTCCTCCACCATTTCAGTTACTCGCCTTGCTCCTGCATCCCGGTCAATGTTTTCGACACCGCCGCCTTCACCGGCGCAATCACGTCCTCCACCAGCACCTTCATTGCCGTCATCATCTCACTCCTAGGGCAGCACGGTGGCCTAGTGGTTAGCACAACCGCCTCACGGCGCTGAGGTCCCAGGTTCGATCCCGGCTCTGGGTCACTGTCCGTGTGGAGTTTGCACACACTCCCCGTGTCTGCGTGGGTTTCGCCCCCACAACCCAAAAATGTGCAGAGTAGGTGGATTGGCCATGCTAAATTGCCCCTTAATTGGAAAAAATAATTGGGTAATCTAAATTTATTTATTTTTAAAAAAATGTTTTAAATGTTTTTCAAAATGTTTGCTCGTTTCCATTTTAAAACCTGTGATCGATTCTGCTTCTGCCACTGTTTCTGGCCCGGCATTCCGTATCCAAACCATCTTCAGTAGAAAAAGATTGTCTCCAATTGGATTAGACTTGATTAAAATCTCTGATCATTTTGAACAACTCCATCAGATTTTCTCTTAGCATTCTTTATTCTTCCATAAAGAGCACCACTTTCTCTAATCCCTGTGCTCAGGTAGGTAGATAGCGTGTTATCATTAATGAAGCCCTTCATCCCTGGTATAATTTTAGTGACTCTCATCTGCACCATCTCTGTGGCTCTGCCAGCCTTCTGGCAGATCCCGGCTCTGGGTCACTGTCCGTGTGGAGTTTGCACATTCTCCCCGTGTCTGCGTGGGTTTCGCCCCCACAACCCAAAAATGTGCAGAGTAGGTGGATTGGCCACGCTAAATTGCCCTTAATTGGAAAAAAATAATTGGCTAATCTAAATTTTAAAAAAAAAGATTTAAAAAAAAAATCATCTCATTCCTTATCACCTCCATGTGCTGAGCAAACTGCTTCTCAAATTGCACGACCATCACCTCGGTCATCTTTTCTACTGTGAACGGTGAGGCCCCACCCTGCGACACGAGCTAGTCAGAGTAGGAATGTCAGGATAGATAGGATGAATGCGTGACTCGAGAGATGGTGCAAGAGGGAGGGATTCAAATTCCTGGGGCATTGGGACCGGTTCTGGGGGAGGTGGGACCAGTACAAACCGGACGGTCTGCACCTGGGCAGGACTGGAACCGATGTCCTAGGGGGGGTGTTTGCTAGAGCTGTTGGGGAGGGTTTAAACTAATGTGGCAGGGGGATGGGAACCGATGCAGGAAGTTGGAAGGTAGTATAACAGGGACAGAAACAAAAGGATGCAAGGGGTAAAGTGCAAGGCAGAGAAGACATAGTCAAAAATCAAAAAGGGCGACAGTACAAGGTACAGTGACTGAGGGGAGCTCAGTGAATAGTCCCAGTAATACTAAAAGGAATAAAACTGGAGATGTTAAGATTCAAAACAGAGGTATAAAAACCAACATAAGTGTATTTTACCTGAATGCTCATGGTATTCGGAATAAAGTAAATGAGCTGATGGCACAAATCATCGTGAATGACTATGATTTAGTGGCCATTACTGAAACATGGTTAAAGGATGGTCACGACTGGGAGTTAAATATCCGAGGGTATCAAACTATTCGGAAGGACAGAGTGGATGGTAAGGGAGGTGGTGTTGCTCTGTTATTTAAGGATGACATCCGGGCAATAGTAAGGGATGACATTGGTGCTATGGAGGATAAGGTTGAATCCATTTGGGTGGAAATCAGGAATAGTAAGGCGAAAAAGTCACTGATAGGGGTAGTCTATCGGCCACCAAATAGTATCGTTATGGTGGGGCAGGCAATAAACAAAGAAATAACTGATGCATGTAGAAATGGTACAGCAGTTACCATGTGGGATTTTAATTTACATGTCGATTGGTTTAACCAGGTCGGTCAAGGCAACCTTGAGGAGGAGTTTATAGAATGTATCCGCGATAGTTTCCTAGAACAGTATGTAATGGAACCTACGAGGGAACAAGCGATCCTAGATCTTATCCTGTGTAATGAGACAGGATTGATTCATGATCTCATAGTTAGGGATCCTCGCGGAAGGAGCGATCACAATATGGTGGAATTTAAAATACAGATGGAGGGTGAGAAAGTAAAATCAAACACTAGTGTTTTGTGTTTAAACAAAGGAGATTACAATGGGATGAGAGAAGAACTAGCTAAGGTAGACTGGGAGCAAAAACTTTATGGTGGAACAGTTGAGGAACAGTGGAGAACCTTCCAAGCGATTTTTCACAGTGCTCAGCAAAGGTTTATACCAACAAAAAGGAAGGACGGTAGAAAGAGGGAAAATCGACCGTGGATATCTAAGGAAATAAGGGAGAGTATCAAATTGAAGGAAAAAGCACATAAACTGGCAAAGATTGTTGGGAGACTAGAGTACTGGGAAATCTTTAGGGGGCAACAGAAAGCTACTAAAAAAGCTATAAAGAGTAAGATAGAGTATGAGAGTAAACTTGCTCAGAATATAAAAACAGACAGCAAAAGTTTTTACAAATATATAAAACAAAAAAGAGTGGCAAAGGTAAATATTGATCCTTTAGAGGATGAGAAGGGAGTTTTAATAATGGGAGATAAGGAAATGGCTGAGGAACTGAACAGGTTTTTTGGGTCGGTCTTCACAGTGGAAGACACAAATAAAATGCCAGCGACTGATAGAAATGAAGCTATGGCAGATGAGGACCTTGAGAGGATTGTTATCACTAAGGAGGTAGTGATGGGCAAGCTAATGGGGCTAAAGATAGACACGTCTCCTGGCCCTGATGGAATGCATCCCAGAGTGCTAAAAGAGATGGCTAGGGAAATTGCAGATGCACTAATGATGATTTACCAAAATTCACTAGACTCTGGGGTGGTCCCGGTGGATTGGAAATTAGCAAACGTGGCACCACTGTTTAAAAAAGGAGGTAGGCAGAGAGCAGGAAATTATAGGCCAGTGAGCTTAACTTCGGTAGTAGGGAAGATGCTGGAATCTATCATCAAGGAAGAAATAGCGAGGCATCTGGATAGAAATTGTCCCATTGGGCAGACGCAGCATGGGTTCATAAAGGGCAGGTCGTGCCTAACTAATTTAGTGGAATTTTTTGAGGACATTACCAGTGCAGTAGATAACGGGGAGCCAATGGATGTGGTATATCTGGATTTCCAGAAAGCCTTTGACAAGGTGCCACACAAAAGGTTGCTGCATAAGATAAAGATGCATGGCATTAAGGGTAAAGTAGTAGCATGGATAGAGGATTGGTTAATTAATAGAAAGCAAAGAGTGGGGAATAATGGGTGTTTCTCTGGTTGGCAATCAGTAGCTAGTGGTGTCCCTCAGGGATCCGTGTTGGGCCCACAATTGTTCACAATTTACATAGATGATTTGGAGTTGGGGACCAAGGGCAATGTGTCCAAGTTTGCAGATGACACTAAGATGAGTGGTAAAGCGAAAAGTGCAGAGGATACTGGAAGTCTGCAGAGTGATTTGGATAGGTTAAGTGAATGGGCTAGGGTCTGGCAGATGGAATACAATGTTGACAAATGTGAGGTTATCCATTTTGGTAGGAATAACAGCAAACGGGATTATTATTTAAATAATAAAATATTAAAGCATGCCGCTGTGCAGAAAGACCTGGGTGTGCTAGTGCATGAGTCACAGAAAGTTGGTTTACAGGTGCAACAGGTGATTCAGAAGGCAAATGAAATTTTGTCTTTCATTGCTAGAGGGATCGAGTTTAAGACTAGGGAGGTTATGTTGCAATTGTATAAGGTGTTAGTGAGGCCA
Organism: Scyliorhinus canicula; assembly: GCF_902713615.1. NCBI lineage: Eukaryota > Metazoa > Chordata > Chondrichthyes > Carcharhiniformes > Scyliorhinidae > Scyliorhinus > Scyliorhinus canicula. The sequence continues at coordinate 139,912,600 of NC_052149.1, forward strand.
CACCTGGAGTATTGTGTTCAGTTTTGGTCTCCTTACTTGAGAAAGGACATAGTGGCACTGGAGGGTGTGCAGAGGAGACACACTAGGTTAATCCCAGAGCTAAAGGGGTTGGATTACGAGGAGAGGTTGAGTAGACTGGGACTGTACTCGTTGGAATTTAGAAGGATGAGGGGGGATCTTATAGAAACATTTAAAATTATGAAGGGAATAGATAGGATAGATGCGGGCAGGTTGTTTCCACTGGCGGGTGAAAGCAGAACTAGGGGACATAGCCTCAAAATAAGGGGAAGTAGATTTAGGACTGAGTTTAGGAGGAACTTCTTCACCCAAAGGGTTGTGAATCTATGGAATTCCTTGCCCAGTGAAGCAGTTGAGGCTCCTTCATTACATGTTTTTAAGGTAAAGATAGATAGTTTTTTGAAGAATAAAGGGATTAAGGGTTATGGTGTTTGGGCCAGAAAGTGGAGCTGAGTCCACAAAAGATCAGCCATGATCTTATTGAATGGCGGAGCAGGCTCGAGGGGCCAGATGGCTTACTCCTGCTCCTAGTTCTTATGTTCTTATGACACAGTCTCCGCCATCTTTCCAGTTGCTGAGTTGACCTTTTCGCTCGACGGCGGACCTTCAGTCGTCTTCTTGGCGGCTTGCTTTTGGTTTTTAGACATCCCCCTCCATCTTGATGTCTTCCTCTACTTAATTGTTGAAAAATTGCCCGGGGAATGGGGCATAAAATTCCTAAAAATCAAGCCTCAAGCAGGAGCCACCCAACATGCGACTTCCTCCGACATACTGCCACAAGAAGTCGACCTAGAAACCTCCATGGCTCTACTCTCTTATCACCTTCATAAACGCTGCCAACACCTTCGCATCCTCCAATGAGGCCAAGGACCTTGGCTTAGAGCGATCCGCTCTGAGGTTCAAGACCATATCGGGAATGGCCGCTAACACCTTCTTCATGAACCCTACATCATTCCAAATGGGAGCATACACGCTGAACAACACCACTGACCTTTCCTCCAAAATATCCATAACTATCACATAGATCAGGGGAGATCTGTCACCACTTTCTGCATCTAAAACCACACTCTCTTGTTAATCAGTATCGCTACCGCCCCGGGTCCTACTATCAAAGCCCGAGTGAAAGGACTAAACCAACCCTTATGAAGCCTTACCTGGTCTTTCACACACAAATAGTCTCCTGTAGCAGCACCACACTGGCCCTCAAGCCGTTAAAGTGCGAAAACCTCACCCACTTTACTGGCTCTCACAATCCTCAATCTCACAATAGGGGCAGCAGGGTAGCATGGTGGTTAGCATAAATGATTCACAGCTCCAGGGTCCCAGGTTCGATTCCCGGCTGGGTCACTGTCTGTGTGGAGTCTGCACGTCCTCCCCCTGTGTGCGTGGGTTTCCTCCGGGTGCTCCGGTTTCCTCCCAAGGTCCAAAGATGTGCGGGTTAGGTGGATTGGCCATGCTAAATTGCCCGTAGTGTCCTAATAAAAGTAAGGTTAAGGGGGGGGGGGGTTGTTGGGTTACGGGTATAGGGTGGATACGTGGGTTTCAGTAGGGTGATCATGGCTCGGCACAACATTGAGGGCCGAAGGGCCTGTTCTGTGCTGTACTGTTCTATGTCTATGTCTAATCCCCGCACATTCCATGATACTGTAGCCATTTATCTCGGTGAACCACAAGCCTTTCCCTTATATCGCCCAATGACCGCACAACCAGTTAGTTAGTTCAAAAGATGGTTTATTTACATAAACAAGAGTTATCTCAACATGCAAACACAATATCTACTACGAGTTAAACTACACCTATCAGCTACAATAACCTCTCCTTAACTTCAGGGCAACCGGCACTGTGCTAATGGATAAAGGCTTTTATCTGGATTTCACTTGGCCGGCTCGAAGAAAGTGGCTCTGTCCCTGCTGGGCTCATCCGTCAGGTAGCGATCGTTGGTCTTGAACTTAGCTGGCTGTTCTTGAACTTAGCAGGGCAGCACGGTAGCATGGTGGTTAGCATAAATGCTTCACAGCTCCAGGGTCCCAGGTTCGATTCCCGGCTGGGCCACTGTCTGTGCGGAGTCTGCGCGTCCTCCCCGTGTGTGCGTGGGTTTCCTCCGGGTGCTCCGGTTTCCTCCCACAGTCCAAAGATGTGCGGGGTAGGTGGATTGGCCATGCTAAATTGCCCGTAGTGTCCTAAAAAGTAAGGTTAAGGGGGGGTTGTTGGGTTACGGGTATAGGGTGGATACGTGGGTTTGAGTAGGGTGATCATTGCTCGGCACAACATCAAGGGCCGAAGGGCTTGTTCTGTGCTGTACTGTTCTATGTTCTATGTTCCTGCTGCAATTGGGTTAGGCACAGGGCAGATCCAAGAGAGACAGAACACATGGCTGCCCTCTCTTTTATCCCCCTGGGATTTCATGCTCTTTAGGGTGGTCCTTAACCTTGGACCCAATAGTTCTATAGGGCTCTGATCACTCTCTTTGATTTCGGCCAATAAAGGGGCAGGTGCCTTAGTAGCTGGGCGGGTCCTTAGCGGTCATTGACCTTGGCATTTGGGCTTTCTGAGTAAAGGGAGTGGTGCGGATAGGTCTGTGGCTGTACCGGTTGCTTGATTGGAGTTCTATTGTCCTGGGAAAAGGGCCATTGAAATGTAAATGAGTGGGGGTTTCGGTCAGGTCTGGTTACCTGTGTTTTAGATACACATAATGTATCTGTCTGAGTCCTGGGTTGGCCATAATTCCCATGGTCCTTTGCAGGTAGCCAGCTTAGATGGCTACACCCCCCCTCCCTGCCGCCCCTGCATATCAGCAATGCCCACTGTGAGAGATCATCCAATCCCCCCACCTGATAAATAAAACCAGAGTCCACCCAAGATGGCCCCAGCCCCACCCCACGAATGGGACCCGTTCACCATCAGCCAGCTATCCCCCAACCACTTCCTATTGAAACAGCGATTCTCTTCAACCCCCCCCCCCCCCCCCCCCTTCACACACATCTACTGGATAAGCCGAAACCAGCCTATAAACTACAAAAAAACACCCTACACCAAAACCATGGGCGCAATTCTCCGACCCCCACGCCGGGTGGGAGAATCGCGGGAAAGCCGGGCGATTCCCGTCACACCGCCCTGGCACCCGCACGCGATTCTCCCACCCCCCCCCCAAAACGACGTGCCGTGTTTCACGACAGGCCGCTCGGAAAATCAGCGCTCGCCGTTTGTAGCAGGCAAGCGGCGATTCTCCGGCCCAGATGGGCCGAGCGGCCTGCCCAACCCGACGGGTTCACACCGGCGCCAACCACACCTGATTGCTGCTGGCGTGAACAGCGCGCGAACGCTGCGTGTGCGGCCTGGGGGGGGAGGAGGATCAAGCACCAGGGGGGTGCTGAGTAAGGGTGTGGCCCGCAATCGGTGCCCACCGATCGGCGGATCGGGGTCTCTAAAGGACGCACTCTTTTCCTCTGCCGCCCCGCAAAATCAATCCTCCATGTCTTGCGGGGCGTCCGCCGGGAGGACGGCAACCGGGCATGCGTGGGTTGGTGCCGGCCAACCTGCGCACGTGCGGGTGACGTCATTTACGCAACGCCGGCTGCGTAATTTACACGCTGCCGCTTTCACGCGCCCCCTGGAGGTGGAAGAATAGGGGGCAAGGAGCGGCCTCCGACACCGGAGTGAAACACTCCGGTTTTCACTCCGGTGTCGGCACTTAGTCTCCAGATGGGAGAATTTTGCCCTATGTTCTTCACATGTCGAGACTACCCCATCCCCACTCATCCTGAAACTACCCCTCTCCTCCTTGCCCCCTCACCTGCGTACCCTCTCCATCCCAAAACAACCCCGGGAGAGGGGAAAGACAACCCACGCCACAACAACATACCCAAAACAGCATTAAACTTTAACGGTAACTAACGTACAAAAACATTAACGGGCCCCACAAATAAAACATATCTCCTTCATCCCAATCACAATGCTAAAGTTCCAGTGCCTATCTCAGTTCAGTCCCAATCCTTCCCCAATGCCTCCGCCTCCTCCGCTGTCTCAAATTAATTGTTCCCAGGAGTTATGCGTGACCCACCCTGAAGTGCACTCCTCTCTTGAAAAGCGCATCCTTCATCCTGTTAAAGGCTACACACCTTCTCGCCAGCTCCACTATGACACCTTGATATATACAGATACCACTACCTTCCCACTTCGCCTCCCGATTCTGCTTGGCTCATCTCAATACCTGCTCCTTCATCTGATAGCTATGAAAGTAGGCAATCACAGCTCTTGGCGGCTCATTCGCTCATGGCTTCAGCTGGAGTGACCTGTGGGCACTATCTGACTCTAAGGGAGGGGGTGGTGCCTGCTCCTCCTCCTCCAACAGCTTTTCAAACATCTTCCCAAAATGCCTCAGGCCCTCCACACCTTCAGGCACCCTACCATTCTGAGGTTCAGCCGTTGTGACCTGGTCACAAGGTCCTCAACCTTGGTCCTCAGGCCCTTATTTCTGTCCTCCTCCCTCAGCAAGTCCGCTTCCAGCAAGGCGAGATGGTCAGTGTGTTGCGACAGTGCTTCATCCATACCCTTTAGCACCTCACCCATGCTCCCGCACCATCTCTAGCGTCTTTCCAAGAGCCTCCTTTATCGGGGCCAGCGACTTTTCCACCGATTTCTTAGGAGTGTGCATAATCTCCTTCCCTTACCGTTCAAACTGTCGGCAAATTGCCATTCGAACTCCACCGCCATCACCTCGGCCAGCGTATTCACTGTAATGGGTGCCGCCCCACCCGGCAAGTTTGCTCCCACCATCTTTCCTCCAACCACATTCCACACTATCATTGACTCTGCCAACGGACTAGCACTCGCTCCCTTCCTCCCAGTATTCTTTCTTTGGGGTTTCGACATCCTCCGGTGCCCACAACTCTATTAGGATACTTTATCCACAAATTCCATGCAAAAACTTGGTGAAAAGGGCCAATACCCAAGGACATCAGCGGGAGCCACCTCATGTGCGACCTCCACCTACATGTTGCCACCGGAAGTCGGAGTGAATATTTAAGGTGTTGTATGTCATGCTGATCAGGTGGGCCTTTTGTCCTGGATAGTGTTTAGCTTTTGTGTGTTGTTGGAGCTGCACTTGTCTAAACAAATGGAGAGTGCCCTATCATACTCCAGACTTGTAGATTCTGGACAAGCTTTGGGGAGTCAGAATGTGAGTGACTCGCCGCAGGATTCCCAACCTCTAACCTGCTCTTGTAGCCACAGTACCTATATGGCCTGTCCAGTTCTGTTTCTGGTCAATGGTAAACCCTAGAATATTGATGGTCGTGGACTGAGCAATGTTAATGCCATTGAATTTCATGGGAAATGGTTAGATTCTCTTTTGTTGGAGATGGTCATTGCCTGGCATTTTTGTGGAGTGAATGTTATTTGCCACTTTTAAGCTCAAGCCAGATTGCAGTCCAGGTCAGTGTTTTTCTGGTCCAAGATATTCTAGGCAGTAGTTACCAACAAGGTTTACCATCAAAGGCCAAGAGGAGTTTTTCTAAGAGATAGCCATTTCTCTGCAGTCAGCCCAAGCCTGCTTGTTGCCCAGGTCCTGCTGTAGGCTGTCATGAGCTATTTTATTATTAGAGGAGTTGTGAATGGAACTGAACATTGTTAAATTGTCAGCAAACTACTCTGCTTCTGACCTGGGTTGCCTTTCATGCAAGACTGAGTCCCTGAAATGGAATATGTTCCATTCCCCAGCACCAGCATCCCTGATTATATCAAAAGTGAAACCAGAATAAGGAGCAGCACTGAGACTTGGGCAACACAGTCTGGAATATTTTCCATTATTTGTGGCAAGTATTTACTTTCATTTTCATTGAATGACTGATAAAAAGAATGGTTTTACTCCCTCTCATTAAAGAAACAGCTATACCAAGACGAAGACTATTTTCATGACAGAGCCTAGAATAAATGGGAGGGAGACATTAGCCCCACATACAGTATATAAATTAAACAAAGCTGACAGATTCACTACACTTTCACAGCTGTCTTGGAAACCTGGCCATGAGCTCACTCCTGTCAAGATCCTTATGATAGAAATAGAGATGTATCTGTGAACTCAACACTCCGCCCAAAAACTTTACATTTGCTGATTAGATTGGTCTACATAGTTTTCAGTAAGTTACTCCAGCCCTAAAACCACCCAAGATCTCTGCATTCTTCCAATTCAGCCTCTTGTGCACCCGATTGTTATCCCTTCACCATTGCCTTCAGTTGCTGAGACCCTTAACTATATATTCCCTTTGTTAACCTCTACTTTTCTCTCCTCCTGTAAAACACTCCTTAAAACTTACCTATGTCTTACTAATGTCTCCTTTATGTAGCTTGTGTCAATTTTGTTAATAATGATCTTGTGAAGCACTTCGGAAAGTTTTACTGTTTTTTCTCTGTTCATTTATTTTTGTTTAATATAAATTAGGTTACTGAATTCATTTTTTCCAATTAAGGGGCAATTTAGCGTGTTCAATCCACCTACCTTGCACATCTTTGGGTTATGGGAGCAAAACCCACGCAAACACGGAGAATGTGCAAACTCCACACGGACAGTGACCCAGAGCCGGGATCGAACCTGGGACCTCGGCGCTGTGAGGCTGCAGTGCTACCACTGCGCCACCGTGCTGCCCTCATTCATGGTATATGGGTACCGCCGGTTGGGCCAGCATTTATTGCCAATCCCCAATTGCCCATGAACAGAGTGGCTTGCTCAGCTATTTTCAGAGGGCATTTAAAAGTTAACTACATTGTTGTGGGTCAGGAGTGACATGTCAGCCAAATCAGGTAAGGATGGCAGAACTCCTTCCCCGAAGGACATTAATGAACTAGATGGGTTTTTACAATAATTAACAATGGTTTCATCATCATTGAATTCAAATTTCAACATCTGCCATGGTGGGATTTGAACCCTGTTCCCCAGAGCATTACTCTGGGTTTCTGGATTACTCATCCAGTGAAAATATCACTATGTCACTCTCTCCCCTCCAGGTGCTATATGAATGCAGGTTGTTGAGGTTACTATCCTCCAGGAGTGCGATGATGTCATCTTTGTTACATCCTTGAAGCTCTTTCTGAACAAAAGATCAACATGAGCATTTACTTTGATGGCACCCATAGCATACTAGGTGATTTAGCATAGAAGGTGATTTAGCATAGAAGGTTATTTACTAACTCTCAATCAAAACAAATTACCTCTATATTAGAGAGATTAATATTAGCTATTAAAATAACATTTCTCGTCTCACATTTGTACCTTTGCACAGTACAAATAGTCCTCAACATTATCATTATTAGGGGGTCCATGGTTAAACATCTCCCAATGCCAATTCCAACATCTTATTTCTAATGCTTCTGACATATATTTATATACAGTGGGTTATAGATTTGCCTCCCCTCCTGTTCCCCAGTGTCTATCTATTCCTTGTCTCTGGCTAATATGTGTTTCTTGGATAAGTGTGTCTAAAACTACCTGCTGGCTGTTTTCTACCCTGTGGTCTGCCTCATATGGGATCCTGTTGTTGCTTCTTTCCGCCCCCACTCACACTTACTTGCCTAGCTTTCTCTAGAAAAAAGATGGCTCAACTGATAGGGCAGCACGGTAGCATTGTGGATAGCACAATTGCTTCACAGCTCCAGGGTCCCAGGTTCGATTCCTGCTTGGGTCACTGTCTGTGCGGAGTCTGCACATCCACCCCGTGTGTGCGTGGGTTTCCTCCGGGTGCCCCGGTTTCCTCCCACAGTCCAAAGATGTGCACGTTAGGTGGATTGGCCATGATAAATTCCCGTTAGTGTCCGAAATTGCCCTTAGTGTTGGATGGGGTTACTGGGTTATGGGGATAGGGTGGAGGTGTTGACCTTGGGTAGAGTGCTCTTTCCAAGAGCCGGTGCAGACTCGATGGGCCGAATGGCCTCCTTCTGCACTGTAAATTCTATGATAGAGTTTTTAAAAATTGTTAATGGGCTTGATAGTGCAGATGCAGAGAATATGCTTCCATTTATGAGGGTAACCAAAATCAGGGGCCAAGATAGTCACAAATAAATCCAATGAGGAATACAGTAGGAACTTCTTTACTTAGAGAATATGGAACGTGTTTCATTTACATAAATATATTTGAGAAGAAGCACGAGAGAAGAAAAAGGAATAGAAGGCTATGCTGATTGTAAGGGCTGGGATCATGTGTGTGTGCTGCCTAGCCTGGTGGGGCTGAATGGTCTGTTTCTGTGCTGTAAATTATATGTAAGTGATTCCATATTTCTCCCTCAGTGTCCCCTTGACCCTACTCGGTTTAAGTCTGTAAAGTCCCAGACCTCTTTAATTTGGAAGGATTCCCAATTATTTATGAAGGTGACAATTTTCTTGTTCCATACGTCCAGCCACTTGTTTATCTCCTCAATTGTTTTGGTGAGCTACACTCATTTTCCCACAGGACATATTCATTACTCTGCATCCTTACTGTTTTATGTGTTGTGAGCCATTTAGGCAGCTTTAAGGCCCCTATATTATTTCTTCCACCAGCCTAACTGTGTATCTCTTTTAAACTTTCCTCAATATGTACAGCTCTGCCATCATGTAGATATTGTCCTTCTGACACACGTAGCTTTCCAAGGTTCCACAGCAGTCACTTTGGAATGAATGAACAAGAGACCACTTCATCCCATGAGCCTGCGCTGCCATTCTGTTTGATCTGTAACTTAACTCAGTTCTGTATCTCTTAATAATCTTACCTACCAAAAAACCATTAATCTAATTCTGAAATTTTCAATTGGTCCTGAGCCTTGACAGTGTTTTTGTGATGGGGGGGGGGGGAACAGCTCCAAATGCCCAGGCTATTCGGCGGGGTGTATATAGTGAAATGCTTGCTGCCATTATCACTTATGTCAAACTCTAGTTTTGATATTATGCCATTTGCTCTGGGCCCCCTCGCCAGAGGAAAGAGTTTCTCTCCCTCTCCCTCAATCATCTTGAACACCTCAATTAGATCACCCATTAGTGTCAGCAAGGCAGTAGAGACTAAGGCTGTGCAACCTATCCTCAATTTAACCCTTCCAGCTCCGCAGTACTGCACCACCTCTTGGTGACCCTGCAAACAGTGGCTTTGTCGATTTTCTGAGATACCTATTCTTCCTCTACCTGCTGCAATGTTGGACAATGCCTGGTATCTGTTCACTACCTTTGGGTGAGAGATTTAACTTGAATGCTGCCTCTTTGGTTCTGCTGCTGATTAAGTAGCATGGGGGGGGGGGGGGGGGGGTCACTTTTTTATACTGAGTGCTCGCTGAAGGCATGGCCGGGGGGGGGGGGGGGGGGTGATTTTAGGTAGCAGATTCTGCAGCGATGGCGGTGAATTAGCAATCTCTCAGTCTGTTGCTTATGATTGAACCCACCCCCAACTCCCCACTGCAGCTTGGAACCAGTGAGTGTGTGTGAGAGAGAGAGAGTGTGTGGTTCTGTTGCGGTTGGACACTGCCAAGCTGTATGGGAGGAGCTAGCGCTGATGCAGCATACGGCTCCAGCAGTAGCAGCAGTCTCATGCAGCACTATACCGGGAGAGAGAGAAGGATCAACACAGGAGGTGCTGACGCATTTTATGTGCCTGAAGTAACTACAGAATTTTAATACTGAAATTCTCTCTCAGATGCCTGCCTGCTTCACACGCACTCAACACCTTTTGATTGAGCTCGGGGCTGACAGATGTCCAAAGGCAAACTTTAAAACAGCACTGGAATAATTGTTTTTTTTTTAAATTGCACTCGAGGCTATATATATATTATTTTTCTTATTTGATGAGGCACTAAAACAAAAGGACACGCAGTGTGCGGGTCACACCAGAAGCATGTCCTGCTAGCGGGGCTTTGGGACTGCGGAGGGAGTTATTCGGCTCTGTACGTGTTCAGTTTGTGGAAGGAAGGCTTTGCCAGCGTTCAGCAGGTTTGGGGCTATGCCGTGCCGGGCGACACTCTCCCTCCCGTCCCACTAGGGCAATGGGATCGTGGATACCTGCCTGCTTCATTTCCAAATCTCCAAGTAATCCGGCTGTAAATGGAGGAGGAGATTGACACCCGCAAAATCAACAACAGTTTTCTACGTGACCATAACTATGCAACTGAAGGTATTTTACAGTCATTTAACCCACTGGTTTATTGAAGTGTATGTGTGCGTGCGAGGGATATGACCGTCTTTACTCTTATCTTTTTTTTTAAATGGGCATTTTAGACCATTGGGTAACAGTGCGCCGAATTGAGCCCTGTTGCGGAATCAGCACATCCTTCTGCCTGGTACCCAAGGAATATGAGCAGAAGGACAGTGGACAAGTGTGACTGAGTTAAGATCGCAGTGCTGCAGTAATAGGGGACAGGGGATCGGTGAACGAAATCATTCATATTATAAACCAAAACTCCTCTGGATATTGGATCTGCCAGAAAATGTAGCTTCTTTTTCTAAAGGGGGTGGGTGGAGAGGGAGGGGTTGCTGAAATTGGTGATCCGCAGTTACGCGTCGGATTCCAAAGCACACGCTGATGAAATATCCTCGATCTTGACACCCTCTAAAATAGAGAAAAATAATCTAAATCCTTCATTACCTGTAAGGCGAGCTGCAGTTGTTCCATTAGCACAGATACCGGGTTATGTAATGCGATGAACTCGACTGGCCACTGTCCAGGTGAGATGACATTCAGTATCAATCTTCCCTTTGCAATGTAAAAATGTTCCCTTGGTACAATCCAGATTTCAATGCTGGCATTCTTTCTTTCTCGGTTACAAGCATCATGCAGTTTTTTTTAAATAAAAATACTTGAGGATTCATCTTTGCTGATAAATTAGATTTCAAAATACATGTTTGCTGCTTCACTCAAGATCTATAAATACCCACAGACACCCCCCCCCCCATAGAAGACTGATCTGAAAGATATCCTTGAATGGCAGGAGAAAACGATTAAAGATCAACCTTTTTCCTATTGTTTAATCTCTTGAAACTTTTTTTTGCTTTGTATCTTTAATGACAATATTCTGACTTCTGACCTTTTATGCGTTGACCTCACGAGCCTACAGCACGAGATCTTGTGTTTCTCGCCTCTTCAGGGGTCCTTTATCTGCATTCCCACCATTCTATTCAACACAATTGTTGCTGCATTTTATCTGTTGATTTGACGGTTTTTGATCTTTGTTTTTTTTTTAAATCCTACTAAATTGAAAGGGAATATAATGTTTCCAGATTTCATATCTGAGGCCCTTCTATCAAACTGAGCTGAGTGGGTGAGGGGTGCCTCTAGAGAGCCCAGCAGACTTGTTGCCAATGACAATGATTGTGCTCCTGTAGTGAGAAACCCCTATCACAGAGCTGCACTTAGAATTGGCTTTAATGGATTGAAACATTATTATGGAATTTTATTTCCCCTGGCTGACATGACTGGTTATTTGTAGATACTAAAACCCTTCTGTGGCCCTTTTGGTACAGCTTTTTATATGTGTAGGCAGAGCAGCAGAAAGACCAGTGTCAGTTCTGCAATTGAATCAGATTTTGTCGGGCTCAAGTTAGTGATGACCTTAACATTTCTAGCAAGTACATTAAGGAACTGTTGTTGGCGATGCCAGGAGTACATTTGCATCATAGTGCATCAACATATGTGTGAAATGGAGCCAAGTATCTCTGCATATCAGTGCTACTGCATCACACTGTATTAAAAACCAACATGATTCCCTCTAAACCTGCATTCTCATTCTCTCCTTTAATCACTCATAATTTAAAATGCAAAAATATGAAGTGGTCATTGTTAAGAGTGTATAGTAGACTCCTGAAATACAAAATCTATTTTTTTGATGATTAATGCCTGATGGTGCACACTGAGACAGAACCAGGGCAGCTCTGGGAAGGTCTGCTGGTCTTACTGAGATACATCTGGGGGGATTTACAACAGCTTCACTCTACAGCCAGGCCTTCTTTTTGAATGCTTGGAAAGGATTGCAAATCCAAGGCTAGGTCAATTGAGCCTATTCCCTTTAATATTTGGCGAGTTCAAAGTAGCTAGAAATACTTTGCACGCAAAAGCAGGGGATACTGCAGTTGTAGGACCATATGGTTCAATACCCTGAAAAAGTTGACTGTCCAGCTGTTATGCTCCATGTCTGATCATTTTTGATTATGGTGCACAACTATGCTCAGGAGGGAAAATTGGCATTCCTATGAAAGATCTGGAGCCTTGTGTATCACTGAGAAATGAATAAGGTTATGTTGCAGAAAATTGGGAAGAAACTTGTGCAAAATTTGAATGCTGGCATAGACAGTTGTAACAGTAGAAATGAGCTGTGCTGTAGACTTGACCTAATTCTAAGTAGATGGTCTTCTAGATTTGGGTGCTTAGCCATCCAACTCCAATCGTTCTCTCTTCAACTACCTATTTAACAGAAAGCATGGGAATAGCAGCAGATTGATAATGAAAGACAATTCAGAAGGCCTCTGAACTGAAACTACATGCTGACCCATGTACATACCTTTATATTGCCATTTTTCCAAAATGGGTTCTCACAACCTTTGATTAAATGAACAGTTAAATATGCAATATTTATACAATGATGTGACTTTAGATACTTATGCAGAGGGATGCCAGCCCTGCAGGATTGTCCTTGAGTCTCCAGGAATTCGAGATTAATCTCCAGGATACTGCTGTTGAGCAACCTGGGTGGAAAATCATAGAAGCATTAAAAATATATGTATTTGTTTTCTCTATATGTTTTCATTCATTAGGTATAAAAAGCATAGGAGATGGGGAAAGATTTGCTTGACCCGTCAGAAATTATGCAACTGGATAATGTTGAGTCTATTTATTTTCCAATTGGAGTGGGAAGCCTGGACACCATGAAGCTGAATGGTAGGGGGGTGTGGGGACGAGATGGTAGGAAGTGGAAGCTCATATCATGAAACCTCCAGAGATATGTCCATTGTGAATTAGCAACCCTAATTGTCAGCAGTATTTCAGTGCAAATTTGATTCTGGCCTGCTTCCATACTTTACAGTAGAGAAAGCGTGAATATCGTTTAGTGTAAATGTACCAATTTAATGTATAAATTCTCATACAACCCTCTTTGGCCTTCAAGCTGAGGTTACTTATTTGTCACCTAGTTCAGTAAAAGGTTCTGGCAAATACAAACAGCTTGCAACAGTCCAGGATCGATCGTTGCTTCATCTCTTTGTTGCCCCTCATTCTTAAACAACATTAGGGAAATCAAGAATGACGCTGCTTGTATAAAACGCTGAAAAGTTATTTTGGATTTTTTTTCTATATTTAAAAAACAACTACACCCCTGAACAACAGTCTACATCCCACATCCCACACCCACCGCACATCTGCTGAGCTCTAAAAATGGAAAGAAAATCAAAATGTCAGGGTCTTAAATGGCTTCAACTTTTCACAAACCCAGCCTTCCGGATTGGTTACTCTAAGAGTGGCATGTGCCAAGTCACCCAATGATTAGAAATACCTTAACCGATAGGGGAACACTAACACCTGTCACCCTTGACTGACCGTGCCCACAACACCTTTTTTAAAAAAGATAATGTCCTTAAAGAATCACAGAATCAAATCATTGAATGATGCAACATAGAAAGAGATCACTTGGTCCATCATGCCTGCCCTGGCTCTTTGAAAGTACTATCTGTTTTGTCCCATTCCCTTGCTTTTCCCCCACAGCCCTGAAAATGTTGTCTTGAAAATGAAAATCGCTTATTGTCACGAGTAGGCTTCAATGAAGTTACTGTGAAAAGCCCCTAGTCGCCACATTCCGGCGCCTGTTCGGGGAGGCTGTTACGGGAATTGAACCGTGCTGCTGGCTTGCCTCGGTCTGCTTTCAAAGCCTGCGATTTAGCCCAGTGAGCTAAACAGCCCCTTCAAATATTTCTCAAATTTTCTTTTGGAAGTTATTATTGAATCTACTTTGCACATTCTCCCCGTGTCTGTGTGGGTTTCACCCCCACAACCCAAAGATGTGCAGGATAGGTGGATTGGCTACGCTAAATTGCCCCTTAATTGGAAAAAATAATTGGGTACTCTAAATTTATTTTTTTTTAAATTAAAAAAATTATTGAATCTACTTTCATCACTCTTTCAGGCAAAAAAATTCCAAATTATAACAACTTGCTGTGGGCAGCATGATGGCGCAGTGTTTAGCACTGCTGCCTCATGGCGCCGAGGATCCGGATTCAAACTTGGCCCCAGGTCACTGTTCGTGTGGAGTTTTCACATTCTCCCCATGTCTGCATGGGACTCACCTCCACAACCCAAAGAGATGTGCAGGGTAGGTCAACTGGCCACACTAAATTGTCCCTTCATTGGAAAATTAGGTACTCTAAATTTATTTTTTTTAAAAGCAACAACTCTGTGTAAAAAAAAAAAAACCTGACCTCTGGCTCTTCTGCCAAATATTATAAATTTTGTGTCCTCTGGTTAAAGATCCTTCTGTCACTGAAAATGGTTTCTCCTTATTTATTCCAATATGTAACCCGAAAAGCAGTTTTAACCTGTTCTTACTCGGTGATAAATTTCCCAGAGACACAGCTTCAAGACAATAATCTGCATTTCATGGTATAACATCCTACTTTATTAAATAGCATATGACCCATTATGAACAACGGCAAGAAATAAATGCTAGTAGCTATGTAAAATTTAGACCATTTCTTTTGCCAGTCAGTTTTGGGATAGATAGATAGATCTGGCAAAAGCTTTCCTGAGGGATGGGTCTCCTTTAAGCTATTTCTTCGAGGTTTGATGGAGATCATGCTGAGACACTTCGTGCATCGACAGGATGTGCAGTAACAATGGCTCCATTGCAGCCTTCAGCATTTCATGCCAGGCCCCTTCAATATATAAAAAGATAATGCCACTGAGATTTGGAAATGGATTCACTATTTGTGGATGAATTGAGTCTAAAGAGATTAGCCTGGGAGAGGATGACAGAAATAGGGGAGGAAAAGGATTTTGGAAGAAGAAAATAAAGACTTCTTATTGCTGAGCTCTGCAGTTCAGTTCGTTTGACAAAACAAACTAGCATGTGGTAATGGGTGTGAGTATTTCTTTCTATTTCTTTCAGGGTTGGGGCATGGACGTAGCTAAGATACTCTTTCCAATGGTTGGTGCAGACTCGATGGGCCAAATGGCCTCCTTCTGTAGAGTTTCTATAATTCTATCCCTTGAGAGATGAAATGTCCATGTGCTAATGCTGACTGACACATGGCTTTCTTCTCCTGGAATGCGCCAAGGATTTATCCATCCAATTTATCAACTCCTTACTGTCCTTGGGCGACATTATCTGAAAACACAGCAGCAGTTTCCACCTGGTGACATGCAGCTCTACCTCGCTGCCAGCACTCTTGGCCCCTCCACTGTATTTAAATTGTCACACTACTCATTCGACATTATAGTCACACTGCTCATTCAACATTCAGTACTGGGTGAGTGGAAATTTCGACCAGCTAAATTAGGGAGTACCTAAGCCGTTGTCTTCCGGTCCTGCCACAAACTCCAGCCCTCTGCCTGGCAACTATATGAGACTGATTGGCAACCTTGGGGGTCATATTTGACCCTGAGATAAGCTTTCAGCTACATCTGTGCCACTCTATTGCTTACAATAAAATATCCAAGGAAATCCCTAGAAAATCACAAGGCTAAGGGGGTGGGGTGGGAGAACCTTAAACCATTACTATAACTAGAGAACGATACGAGGTAAACTGATGGAACTAAAGGCTGACAAGTCCCCTGAATCTGATGGCTTACATATTAGGGCCTTAAAAAAAAAAGTCGCTGCAGAGGTAGTGAATGCATTGGTCGTAATCTTCCAAAATTCTTAAATTTTGAACAGATCCCAATGGATTGGAAAACATCACCTTTAATCAGGAATGTTAACTCTCATTGCAAGTGGATGGAATATATAAGTGAGGAAGTCTTTCTACAGATGTACAGGGCATTGATGACACCGCACCGAGACTACTGTGTACAGTTTTGGTCTCCTTACTTAAAAAAAGACATACTTGCATTGGAAGTAATTCAGCAGAGGTTCACAAGGTT
This sequence comes from Scyliorhinus canicula, assembly GCF_902713615.1. Lineage (NCBI taxonomy): Eukaryota > Metazoa > Chordata > Chondrichthyes > Carcharhiniformes > Scyliorhinidae > Scyliorhinus > Scyliorhinus canicula. Next base: position 139,928,688 of record NC_052149.1, read on the forward strand.
GTTTCCTGGAATGAAGGGGTTGCCTTAAATGGAAAGGTTGAGCAGTTTGGGCCTACACTTGAGTTCAGACGAGTGAGAGGTGATCTTATTGAAACAGATAAAATTTTGAGGGGACTTGATAGGGTAGAAATCATAGAATTTACAATGCAGAAGGAGGCCATTCAGCCCATCGGGCCTGCACCAGCCGTTAGAAAGAGCATCCCACTTAAGCCCACACCTCCATCTCGTGACCCAGTAACCGCACCCAACCTTTTGAACTCTTAGGAGGAACTTTTAGCATAGCCAATCCACCTAACCTGCACATCTTTGGACTGTGGGAGGAAACCGGAACACTCAGAAGAAACTCATGCAGACACGGGGAGAAAGTGCAAACTCCACACAGACACCCGAGGCCGGGATTGAACCCAGGACCCTGGAGCTGAGAGGTAGCAGTGCTAACCACTGTGCAACCGTTCCACGTGGTATTTCCCCTCATGGAAGAATCTAGAACTAGGTGGCATAGGTTCAAAATAAAGAGACTCTCATAAAAGACGGGGTGAAGAGGAATTTTTTCTCTCAGAGGACCATTAATCTTTGGACTTCATTAGCAGCGGAGCCTGGGTCATTGAATATATATATTTTTTATAAATGTTTTTTATTGGGTTTTTGAACAAAGTATATTTACCGTTATGTACAGAGGATAAGAGACATATACACATATATAGAAGAGAAGGGCACACCCAAACATACCAAAGAAAAACAAATAGTAAATAATAAAAATAATAGAATAAAAAATAAAATAGAATAACTGGTCGGGTATTGTGCACAAGCTCAACAGAGCAACTCTGTACATCTGGCAAAATTATTTACAACACATAAGTGGCCGACTGTTGGTGGGGAGGAGGGAAGGGGGGGGGGGGGGGGGAGTTGGAGACTGGTGAGGTAAATTTACATTTGGGTGCCGAAGAAACAATTACTTTGGGCAATACTCGAATGGGTTTGGTGTTGGTGTTGTGGCTTGCTTCTCTTGGACGGATCTCGCTGCCGTCTCGCACTTACCGCCGCTTCTGCCGTTCCTCCCGTCTTTCGTCTTTATTTTCCTCGTTTCCTGCTCCTGGAGATGCCACGTTCGTTATTGTATCCCGTGCTTTCCTTCTGGCTCTCATTTCCCTGCCTCCCCCCCCCCCCCCCCCCCACCTCCCTGGTTCTCCTCTCTTCATCCCTGTCTCTTCCCCCCCCCCCCCTCCTCTTAGGTTCCTCTTAGTTTTCCTCTTAGTTCATTGAATATATTAACGGCTGAGTTGCAAACATTTTTGATGTAAAAGGGAGTCGAGTGTTATTGAGGGCAGCACGGTGGCACAGTGGTTAGCATTGCTGCCTACGGCGCTGAGGACCCGGGTTCGAATCCCGGCTCTGGGTCACTGTCCGTGTGGAGTTTGCACATTCTCCCCGTGTCTGCGTGGGTTTCGCCCCCGCAACCCAAACGATGTGCAGGGTAGGTGGATTGGCCATGCTAAATTGGCCCTTAATTGGAAAAAAATAATTGGGTATTCTAAAAAAAAATTTAAAAATTGAGGGCAGGCAGGAAAGTGAAGTTAAGGCCACATCAGCATGGTCTAATTGAATGGGAAGCAGGCTTGTGGGCCCAAATGGCTTACTCCTGTTCCAATTTCTTATAAATATATTTACTTCCTTGTGTACTAAAACCATCTCTTTTGACCCACACATAGTCAACCTCACACCGCTTCAACTGATCTGCAGCAGAAACTCTTTTTTCATGCCTGGGTACCTCAAAATTGGAATACTCAAATGCACTCCTGGTTTGCATCCCATATCCTTTCCTCTGTAAACTCAAAGTCATCCAGAGAGCTGCTGCCTTAGTTCCAACAGTCTTGGTCTGAACATGAATGAAAGAGGTGAGGTGAGACTGAAGTCAATGGAAATCGGAGAAAGCGATTCCACTGGTTTGAGTCATACCTAGATGGTTGTGGTTGTTGGAGGATAATAATCATTTCAGCCCAGGACATCACTGCAGGGGTTCCTCAGAGTAGTGCCCTGGCCCAGCCATTTTCAGCTGCTTCATCATGACTTTTCCTCCATCACATTTTAAACTCCCTTTTTATAAATTTATAGTACCCAATTATTTTTTTTTCCAATTAAGGGGCAATTTAGCGTGGCCAATCCACCTAACCTTCACATTTTTGGGTTGTGGGGGTGAAACCCACTCAGACATGGGGAGAATGTGCAAACTCCACACGGACAGTGACCCAGGGCCGGGATTCAAACCCGGGTCCTCAGCGTCACAGTCCCAGTGCTAATCACTGTGCCACATGCTGCCCCTTCTTTTCCTCCAACATAAGGTTAGAAGTGAGGATGTTTGCTGATGTTGGCACAATGTTCAGCACCATTCGCAACACCACAGATACTGAAGCAGACGTGTTTGGGTGCAGCAAGACATGGACCCATAAGTGGCATGTAACATTTAATGCCACAAAAGTGCCATGCAATGAGCATTTCCAGCGAGAGAATCTGACCATCTCCCCATGAAATTGAATTGTATTACCATTGCTCAATCTCCCACTATCAACATCCTGGGGTTACCATTGACCAGAAGCTGAGCTGGACTAGCCATATAAATACTGTGGCTGTAAGACCAGATCAGACACTTGGATCTCTGTGGCACTCACCTCCTGACTCCATACATTCTGTCCAGGATCTGCAGGACACAAGTCAAGAGTGTGATGGAATACTTTTCACTTGACTGGATGACTGCAACGTCCCAACAATACTCGAGAAGCTTAATCCCATCCAGGATAAAATAGCCTGTTTGATCAGACCCCATCTACTATCTTTAACATTCACTCTCCCCAGCACAGACGCACAGTGGCAGCACTGTGCACCATACATACATTATACTGCAGCAATTCACCAAGTCCCTTCAACAACACCACCCAAACCTGCGATTGCTACCACTTAGAAGGACAAGGGCAGGAGATGCATGGGAACACCACCACCTGCAAGTTCCCCTCCAAACACCACCACCACCCTGCCTAGGAACTCTGTCACCACTCCTTCACATTTGCTGGGTCAAAATCCCAGAATCCCCTCCCTAACAGCATTTGGTTGAAACTACACCGCATGGACTGCAGAGGTTCAAGTTGGTAGTTCACCATCACATTCTCAAGGGCAGTTAGGGATAGGCAGCAAATACTGGTCTCACCAGCGATGCTCACATTCTGTGAATTAATTACAAAAAACAAATCATGTTCATCAATCATCCCTGTGCTTGCTGACCCACATTAGCTCCCAATTAAACAATGCCTCAAATTTTAAAATTCTCATCCTTGTTTTGAAATTTCTCCATTGCCTCACCCCTCCCCATCTCTGTAATCTCCTACAACCATACAATCCTCTGAAATACCTGTGCTGCTCTAATTCTTACCATCTGAGTGTTCCTGATATTCATCACTCAATCAATGGTGACCATGCTTTCAGCAATTGAGGCCTTAAATTGTCACGTTCCCTCCCGAAACCATTCTGCCTCGGTACCTCACTTTCCTCCTTTAAGATACTCCTTAAAATCTACCTCTTCCTCTCTCCGTCATGCCAAAAGGGAAAGCCAAGGGGAAGAAGGTGGCCCCGGCCCCTTCCGTCGTCAGGAAGCATGAGGTGAAAAAGGTGGTCAACCCTCCGTTTGAGAAGAGATCAAAAAACTTTGGGATTGGTCAGGATATCCAGCCCAAGAGGGACCTGACTCGATTCGTGAAATGGCCACGGTATGTCAGACTTCAATGTCAGAGGGCTATCTTCTACAAGCGTCTGAAGGTGCCTCCAGCAATTAACCAGTTCACTCAGGCCTTGGACAGGCAGACTGTGACCCAGCTCTTCAAACTGGCCCACAAGTACAGACCCGAGACCAAAGTGGAGAAAAGGCAGAGGCTTCTTGTCCGGGCCCAGCAAAAGGCAGCTGGAAAGGCTGATGCTCCGAGAAAGAGGCCAGCAGTTCTCAGAGCAGGTGTGAACAATGTCACCACATTGGTGGAGAATAATAAAGCTAAGCTGGTGATTGTCACAAATGATGTTGACCCCATTGAGCTGGTCGTGTTCCTGCCTGCGCTCTGCCGGAAGATGGGAGTTCCTTATTGCATTGTCAAAGGCAAGGCCAGGCTTGGGTGACTGGTGCACAGAAAGACTGCCACTTGCCTTGCCCTAGCCCAGATCAACCCTGAGGATAAGGGAGTGATAGACAAGTTGATTGAAGCTGTGCGGACTAACTACAACGAGTGGTTTGATGAGATCCGTCGACATTGGGGCGGTGGAATTCTGGGCCCCAAGTCTGTGACTCAGATTGCCAAGGTGGAGAAGGCCAAGGCGAAAGAGCAGGTTACCAAACTGGGATAACGTCTTTCCCATCTGCTCGTTGTATATAAAAATAAGTAAAACTAATTGTATTTAAAACAAAAAAAAATCTACCTCTTTTAAGAAAGGTTTTGGTCATCTGACCTATTTTTCCGTGATGCGGCTCAGTGGGAAACATCATTTAATAATGTTCCTGTGAAACGTCCCATTTTATTAAGTCAAAGACACTGGGGTAAATGCTCCGCCACCCCAGCCATGAGTTTTCCTGGCAGAGAATTCTGCCGGCAGAGAATCACCACACGATAGAAAGATTTTTTTTTTTTAACTTTAGAGTAGCTGATTTGTCTTTTCCAATTAAGGGGCAATTTAGCGGAGCCAATCCACCTAACCTGCACATCTTTTGAGTTGTGGGGGTGAAACCCATACAGACAGAAGTGAAGATTATATGCAATTACAAGTTTTTGCTCTTGTTTCTTATTTAAAATGGCTTTTTCAGAAATTGTCTTAAGTGAGAGATAAGGGTACAGTGATTGCTAAAGTGAAGGAAGGGGCTGGAATCGAAGGGCCGGTGGTGCAGTGGTTAGCACCGTTGCTTCACAGTGCCAGGGTCCCAGGTTCGATTCCCAGCTTAGGTCATGAGGAGTCTGCATGTTTTCGCCGTATCTACATGGGTTTCCTTCGGGTGCTCCAGTTTCCTCCCACAAGTCCCGAAAGCTGTGCTTGTTAGGTAATTTGGACATTCTGAATTATCCCTCTGTGTACCCAAACAGTCGCCGGAGTGTGGCGACTGGGGGATTTTCACAGTAACTTCATTGCAGTGTTAATGTTAGCCTGCTTGTGACAATAATAAAGATTATTTAAAAAGGCAAAGCAAATCTGGAAATCAAAGAAAAACAAAATCTAAATTGAATGAGTGCACCACCATGCATGCACCCAGCTGGAATTTTGTCCTCTGTTTGAGAACTGCAAGCCGGATCGTGACTAGACTTCGCTTTCCCGAGTTCTAAAAGTTAGTACAGTCACCCAGTACTTTTGCTTCTGTGTGTCAGGTGTGGGCTGGAGTTGAGGTGACGGGATCCCAAAGCAGGTCCATGGTGGCAATGGAGGCAGACAGATGGGGAGGCTAACAGGTTAGAAGTCCTGCCTCTGTTAATCAGAACATCAGATTAGGTCTAGGTATAGTTGTTAGGCCCTCCAACCCTCACTCCTTCACCAATCATTCATGCCCCCTCATACCTCATACCACCAGTGTATTACCATTGCTGAATCTCCCACTAGCAACATCCTGGGATTACCATTGATTGGAAATTGAGCTGGGCTAACCATATAAATGCTGTGTCTTCCATGTATTCTCCATGCCCATTTATTCAGTATTCACTGGGTACAGAACTCTTGAGCCATAGCCTAACACTGGCAAGTCTGAGGCATATTATTGAGATGAAAAGACAGAGGCTTTCAGCATTTACTTTGTAAAAATTACCGCTCTAGCAATCTCAAAAGATTGTGAATCCAACATTGAAAATCCCATTCAGGAAACCTTTAATAAACTCTTAATGTTGTCCAAATAAACACAGAGGCATTGAAAAATCACTTGAAATAAAGGTAAAGTTATTACGATCTCATAAACCGTCAATAAAACAAAACTAGCCATTCCCTTCGCTGCTGTGTAAACAACCCCTTACCGCCTGAGTCCACTAGTCATTCTTGGAGCTCACCCAAGCATTCCTAATGAGACAGTCTGGCAAAACAGATGTCTAGCTATCTGTTCACCCTGCTCCAGTTGATACAGTTGGTATGAGGGTCTGAAATGCCCACCTCTGCAATGGAGCTGGCATGGTCAAAGTGCTGCTTGTGGGCTCACTACTTGCACCCTCAAACCACACTGGCAAAAGTTACCAGAAACAGGTTAAGGACGGGAATCTCAGAATTGGGTCCCACCCGTCTCCTATTTTTAAAACCTGTCCACCTCTATTCTGGCATGGATGGAAGTATGGAAATCCAAGCCAGAGTCTCTGAATTGTGGGTTCTGACATTGCTTAGTTTACTTGCAAAATGCAGTTTGATTAGGGTCTGTGTACAATGTTGTGATGTAAAGCTGTTCAAATTTACATACGAACATTAAAAAAAGACAGATTGCAGCAGACACTCTGGTCCATCCAACCTTTACCATATGACCTTGAAGCCTTGTGCAACATATACACTGACTCACCATTCTGCCAAGAACCAGGTGATCTCAAAAAAAGGCCAAACTTCAGATTAAAAAGAAAAAGCCAATTATTTATTTATTCAATCATAGACCAGCATTTATTGCCCAGCCCCTAATTGCCCGTGAGAAGGAGATGAGTAAATTGTCTCTTAATCTATTGCAGTCCATGTGTGTGGTGTATACATACTCCCATGGTGCTGATAGGAAGAGAGTTCAAGGGTTTTGACCCAGTGAAAGAACAGCGATATATTTCTAAGTCACAATAAAGTGTGGTTTGGAGGGGAATTTGCCTGTCAAACGGGCTGCTTTATGATGTGGTGTTGAACTTCTTGAGAGTTAATGCAATGCACTCATCCAGGCAAGTGGAGAGTATAGATTATCCCATCACACTCCTGACTTGTGTCTTGTAGATGGTGGGCAAGCCTTGGGGAGTTGGGAGGTGGGTTATACTCGGCTGAATTCTCAGCCTCTGACCTGCTGTTGTAACCACGGTATTTGTATTGCTGATTGGGGGAAGCGGTGGTGTAGTGGTATAGTTACTGGACTGGTACTCTCATGACCCAGAATAATGCTCTGGAGACTTGCATTCAAATCCCACCATGGCAGATGATGAAATTGAATTCAATAAAATGGAATTAAAAACCTAATGATGATCATGAAACCATTGTTGATTGTCATCAAACCCATCTGGTTCACTGATGTCCTTTAGGGAAGGAAATCTGCCATCCTTACCTGGTCTGGCCTATATGTGGTTGACTCTAAAATGCCCTCTGAGATGGCATAGCAAGCCACTCAGTTGAAGGGCAATTAGGGATGGGCAAAAAGTGTTGGCCCATCCAGTGGCACCCACTTCCCATGAACAAATTTAAAAAAAAGATCCAGCTCATTTTATTGTCAATGGTAATGGTCATTTTGATAGTGGGGGATTCAATGATGGTAATGCCATAGAATGTCATGGGGAGCTGGTTATATTCTCTCTCGTTGAATGGTCATAGCAAGACAATTCTGTGGCACAAATGTTTCCTGTTACATATCCGTCCAAGTCTGAATAGTGTCCAGGTCATACTGCACATGGTCCTGGACCGCTTCAGTATCTGAGGTGCAGTGAAACATGCCGAATATTGTGTGATCATCGCAAACACCCACACGACTGCCCTGATGATGGAGTGAAGGTTGTCGATGAAGCAGCTGGAGATGGTTGGGCCTAGGACGCTACCCTGAGAACTCCACCAGTGATGTCTCAGGATTGAGATGATTGTCCTCCAACAACCACAATCATCTTCCTTTGTGCTAGGTGTGACTCCAACCAGCAGAGAGTCGTCCCCCACCCCCGTCCCCCACCCCCCACCCACCCCAGTTCCTGTTGACTCCAGTGAAATAGGGAGAAAAGAGTTGGGAAATTATTTTCCAACTCCTTTAGACAATCAAAACAAATCTAGGTATTCACCCTGGACCTACTAAAATATTTTCTTAAAATTGAACTACTTTGGAATGTGAAATTGTTAAACTTTTCAGAGTTTTGTCAACACAAACGGTATTGATAGTCAGCATTGTGAGTGTATCTTCTTCTTCGGTGATCACTCACTAACGAGCATGATTGTCCACCTAAGAAGCTCTTGTTATTGGTCATGGGTTCTGTGGGTTCCTGCATAGCTGTTGAGCTCAATCTGAGAGCCGCATATTTGACTGCCCACTTGATAGGTGTTTCTGGGAGGCAGGATTGCCCTTGGACTCTAGGTCACTGGTATTCCTTCCGCAGGCTTCTTTTCCGGGCCTCCTCTTGCTATTGGGTGTCCTTGAGCAATTGTGTCCCTTAAATCGGGATGTTCCTTCAAGTAGGTCTCTTCTGAGCAAGAGTGTCCCAGGAGTTGACATCTATGTTATATGTCTTGAGGTAAGTCTTCAGGATGTCTTTGAAGTGCTTCCTTTGTATTCTTGTTCGGAAGATATTCTTGAGCTGGGCAAAGATGATTTGCTTTGGCAGTCGAGACTCTGCCATCCGAAGCACATGGCTGGCCCAGCGGAGTTGGTTTCGGACCATGGCCTGGAACAGGTGCTCTTGGCTACTTCAAGGACGCTGATATTAGTACGCATGTCCTCCCAGCTGCTGCGGAGAATCTGTCTCGGACAGCGTCGATGGTACCTCTTCAGCGCCTTGAGGTGGTGTCTGTACGTAGTCCACATTTCTGAGCCATATGGAAAAGTTGGGAGGATGATCCCCTTGTGCACTAGGATCTTGGTATCAGCATGGATATCACGCTTGTCAAAGACTCTCGTCCTTGGCGTCCAAAGGCATCACTCGCTGATTGCATACGATGTTGGATCTCAGCGAGGAGTTGTAGCTCCTTAACTTTCTCAGTCCACCATTGGTTCTTGATTTCCCTACTTTGACTTTGTACCTCCGCCTTGGCTAATTGATGAGCTCTCTTCTTTGCCTTGCTGGGGCAGCACGGTGGCACAGTGGTTAGCATTGCTGCCTACGGCGCTGAGGACCCGGGTTCGGATCCCGGCCCTGGGTCACTGTCTGTGTGGAGTTTGCACATTCTCCCCGTGCCTGCGTGGGTTTCACCCCCACAACCCAAAGATGTGCAGGTTAGGTGGATTGGCCACGCTAAATTGCCCCTGAATTGGAAAAAAATAATTGGGTACGTTCTTTGCCTTGCTGGCTATGTCGTTTTGCCAGGCATGGAGAGCTTTCCTCATCTTGTCAATGTGTGGATGGTGATGTTGCTTTCATTGTACCAGTCTTGGGGTTTCCTGGTCTTGTAGCTTCACATGGTTTCTTCACAGCTTGAGATGATGGCTATCTTCAGCTCTTTCCAGATTTTCTCCTCTCCATTAGAATGGACAATTTGAAGATTTTGGAGAAGACATTGTTGGAAGTTCACTTGCATGCTTGGCTCTTGAAGCCACTCAACATTCATCTTATTTCTGAAGTGTTTCCTCATTTTCCACTACTTCTGGTGGAGTTTGATGGACATAAAAGAGTGGATGAGCGGGTGATCTGCCCAGCAGCCATCTGTATTGGTCATCGCTTTTGGTCTCGGGATCGAATGAAAAAGAAATCGATCATGTGCCAGTGCTTTGGTTATCTCCAGGAAGTCTTTGATCTTGTATTTTTGGTGGAACAGTGTGTTCATGATGACAAGCTGGTGTTCTATGCATTTGGCGAGCAGGAGAACCCCGTTTGAGGTGCAATTCCGAACTCCTTCCTTTCTGATGCTTCCTTTCCAGATTTGGGAGTCCTTTCCAACCCTGACTTTGGAGTTCCCAAGGAGAATGATGCTATCTTCTTTTGGAATGTTGGAGAGGATGGTGTCCAGGGTGGAGTAGAAGCCTCCCCTCCGACTGTACTATCATGGGTGACTTTGCCAGAAGTTTAAGACTCTCGAGGGCATTGCTCTCTGGATCAACGGAACGTTGAAGCCTCTCCACTAATGCACGGTGGCAATCCAAGCAAAGGCTTGAGTGAATAAGATCATTACCACAAGAACCGAGGGATGAAAAGCAAGGTGAATTTATTTTTACACATGGCTTTTAGGGCTAGGAATGCCGCATCAGAAGCAGTGGTGGATGCAGACTACAAAATAGCCTTCTTAAAATGGAAGGCAGTAAACTGTTAGAAAGGGAAAAATTGAAAAGGAAAAAGAAACAAGGTTCTGTGAATAGCTCTTTCAAAGATCTAGCACAGGTTTTATCTGAATGGCCTCCCCCTGTCCGATTAAAATCTTATGGGCAGTGGCAGTGATTGCACAAAGATTTTTTTCAAAGAAATGGAAAGGGTAAATAAAGAAGATTGGGTAAATAATGATTGAAAGCCTGAACATTATTTGAAGTACCTGTACTGCTTTCAGAATGTGGACCATGCAACCATTGGCAATAGCATTTATACATCACCTAGACCACTGAAGCAGGTTAGAGGAAAACCTGATGACCTTGACAGACCTGTGTCCAGTAAGCCTGGTGACTGCTCTACGTAAAACCATGTGCTACTTTGAATTTACTGTGTGTGTTGTCTTTCTTATACAAGGCTAACAGGACTAAGCAGTGCTTTTCACTGACTGGTATTTTAGAATTAATTTCTGGTAATTGCATTTTGTTGATGCTTCAGTGTTGGGGCCATGAGCCAAGTGTAAGGAGTGGCATTGTTCCCACTAGTCTCTTTTACAAACGCCTCTCTGTCTTGGTGTCGTGCTTTGGCTTTTTCATGTCTTTGACAACAACTGTATCTTTGCAGAATTGAAACGCTTGTGGACTTTAAGAACTTTGCTCTGGCAGATGGATCAATATTTATTCATGTGTTCAAAATTCTGAGCTGTTATTCCTCTTCAACAGCATAATCCTTTTACTTGAGTTGGTGTTCCTTGTATGCGAGCTGTGTAATTCAGCACAAGATCAACTCTAGATATTAATTGTAACACATAACGTAAAAACCTCTTTAACCTGGGGTTACCCTGATCTCTGGATCTGTAAAGACTTAATTACCTGCTAATGCTCGCATTCAAAGTATCGCCTTGCATCTTTGACTTTGTCTATATAAATGTTTCTGGAACCTACCTCTCCATTCACCTGAGGAAGGATCAGTGCTCCGAAAGCTAGTGATTTGAAACAAACCTGTTGGACTTTAACCTGATGTTGTAAGACTTCTTACAATGTAAATATGTCATTAAAATGCCATGTGAAGTGTCATGTAACTTGACCATAAAAAGATAGTCGAAACGCATTGTTCATAAAGTTAATCTTTTTTAATATATAGAAATAAAGAATTCTAATTTACAGCACGTAAACAGGCACTTGCTCAAAATGGACATTTATGCTTCAAATTAGTCTCTTTGCATGCTACTTCTTCTTACCCGCTCAACGTAACCCTTCTATTCCATTTTCCTTTATGAAACAGAAATGCCAGGTTTATACCTATTGGGAAATATAATGAACGGGCTGGTTTTTCCTTTCTCTGGACTGGCATAAGTGCTTTTAAGGAGAGGCTTGCTAAGCATATGAGGGTGCAGGGTTATGCTAATAAACAGTCCACTGTGTACATGTGGGAGGAGGCTTGAATGGAACATAAACATCAGTATGGACTGGTTGGAAAGCCTCTTAACCTGCTTTTGTTCGATGTACCCTAGCTTCCCTACCCTAGCTTCCCCTTAAGTGCCTTTATGTTGTGCGCCTTGTGGCCTACATTCCAGCTATTGTCTGGGCAAATTAGTTTTTCTGAATTTCTGATTGTATTTTTTAATTAATTATTTTATATTCATGAACTCATATTTTGGATTCTCCCAGAGGTTGAAATATCTTCCCTCCACCTATCTTATCAAACGCTTTCATAATTTCTCCCTATACCTACCTTATCAAACCTTTTCATAATTTCCGGAGGAGACAGTGGCATTGTGGTAATCCAGAGGCCAAGGCTAATGCCCTGGGGAAATGGTTTCAGATCTCACCATGGGCAGCTGGTGGAACTTGAATTCAATTAAAAAATCTGGAATCAAAAGCTAGTTTCAATAATGATGACCAGGAAACCATTTCAATTGTCATTAAAAACCCATCTGGTTCACTAATGTCCTTTAGGGAAGGGAATCTGCCATCCTTACCTAGTCTGGCCTGCATATAACTCCAAACCCACAACAATGGTTGTGACTCTTAACTGCCCTCTGAAATGACTTAGCAAGCCATTCAGCTCAATGACAAGTAGGGATGGGCGGCAAATGCTGACTTTGGCAGCAGTGCCCACATTCCATGAAAGAATAAAGAGAAAGAATAGGGCACCTCTCAGAAGTTTATCCACTTGAGAAAAGAGTCTATTAGAATAGAGCGAAGTGTAATGCGGTGGTTATGTTACTGGACTAATAATCTAGAACCATAGATTTTTTTTTTCCCCAAAAAAATTTAGAGTGCCCAATTCATTTTTTCCAATTAAGGGACAATTTTAGCGTCCCCAATCTACCTAGCCTGCACATCTTTGTGTTGTGGGGGCGAAACCCACGCAAACACGGGGAGAATGTGCAAACTCCACACGGACAGTGACGCAGAGCCGGGATCGAACCTGGGACCTCAGCACCGTGAGGCAGCAGGGCTAACCCACTGCGCCACCATGCTGCCCACCTAGAACCCTAGATTAATAATCCAGGGAATGTTCATTCAAATTGCCACTCGGAGAATTTTAGAATTTTAATTGATTTATTAAAAAAACAATGAAACACTTTGAATCTGGATTGTTGCAAACACCCAATTGATTGACTAATGCCCTTCAAGGAAGGACATTTTTCCCAGTCAGAGCTATATGTGCCTTCAGTCCCACATCATTGCAGTTGACTCTTAACTGATCTCTTGGACTGGAATAGTTCACTAAGGCAGCCCACCACCTTCTCAGGTCAACCTAGGGTGGGCAATAAATATTGACCATGCCATTGCTACCCACAAAAATGAATAAAAATATGATTTCAACTTCAACTAAAATGCTGGCAATTGGTTGGAAGGTAGGTGAAAGAGTAGAGATAAAATGAATATTCTCCCCTTGGCAGGAGATGATATGTCTTATTTACAAGGATCTGAACTGGATATCTCTGATTTTCACCATATCTACAAATGATTTTGATGAATGAGAGTTGCATATCTAAGTTTTCTGACAACAGTAAGTTACAACATGCTAAGTTGCAGAGGTGGTAACAGAAAGCAGCACAGAGAAAAGACACATACATGGATAATGTGAATGGAAAAAAACTATGACGGGTAGAGTTCAAGGAAAAGTGTGAGTCTCTCCACTTTAGAATAAAGAAAGTCAAGTATGTTTTCAACAGTGAGAGAACTGAAACTGTGACAATGTAGAATTTGCTGAGACCTCGTCTCTTCGGTAGCCTTGCTCCAGTAGCCACCTCACTTCTGAATTTGGGAAGATGGTTTGAATGCAAGCCTTCAATTGATGGCCATGTTTTTCTTTCAGCAGGTTGGTCATTAGAAATCAGGAGTGAACGGAGCGCATTCTTGATATTTAAGATGACTTTCCTTTCAAAACACTGTAATAAGGAACAGTAATTCCACTGACGATGAATGTCTTTATGTACATGATACAAGCTGAAATTACTTTGGTTACACCTTAAAATTTCCAGTGTTGGAAATTTAGACCCATCTTGCAATGTGTTAGAAATACACTTTGCGACGATGTCAGGAAATGACAATCGCATCACTTTGTCTTTTTTTTTAAATAATTTTTATTGAAAAGATTTTTTACAAGAAAATATTTACCCCACCTAACCATAGACTATTACAAAATATTCCCTCTTAACAAATATCCCCCCCCCCGCCCGACCCCCCCGCGCGCGCTGTTCCTCCCCCCTCCCCCCCAAAAACAAACAAAGCAACAATTAACATCAAACATGAACTGCGAACAAATTTGCCCGCATTACAACCTTAAATAACCCACCACACCCGTTGTTGCCACCCCCCCCCCCCCCCCCCCCCCGGGTTGCTGCTGCTGCGACCTCTGCACCCTATCTTTGAGCCAAAAAGTCGAGGAAAGGCTGCCACCCGCCTGAAGAACCCTTGTACCGACCCTCTCAGGGCGAATTTGACCCTTTCCAACTGGATAAAGCTTGCCATGTCATTAATCCAAGTTTCCACGCTTGGAGGCCTCGCGTCCTTCCACTGTATCAGTATCCTTCTTCGCGCAACTAGGGACGCAAAGGCCAGTACTCCGGCCTCTCTCGCCTCCTGTACCCCCGGCTCCACCCCAACCCCAAAGATCGCAAGTCCCCATCCTGGTTTGACCCTGGATCCCACCACCCTCGACACCGTCCTTGCCACCCCCTTCCAGAACTCCTCCAGTGCCGGACATGCCCAAAACATATGGACATGGTTCGCTGGACTTCCCGAACACCTGACACATCTGTCCTCACCCCCAAAGAACCGACTCATCCTTGTCCCCGTCATATGGGCTCTATGTAGCACCTTAAATTGAATGAGGCTAAGCCTCGCACACGAGGAGGAAGAATTAACCCTCTCCAGGGCATCAGCCCATGTCCCATCCTCTATCTGTTCTCCCAGCTCCCCCTCCCACTTGGCTTTCAGCTCCTCTACTGATGCCTCCTCCGCCTCCTGCATTACTTTGTAGATGTCCGATATCCTCCCCCCTCCGACCCAGACCCCCGAGAGCACCCTATCACTCGCCCCCCTACTGGGGAGCAAGGGAAACCCTTCCACCTGGCGTCTAGCAAATGTCTTCACCTGCAAATGTCAACATGTTTCCCGGGGGGAGCCCAAATTTCTCCTCCAGCTCTCTCAGGCTCGCAAACCACCCATCTACAAACAGATCCTTCAGCTGCCTGATGCCCACCCTGTGCCAGCTCTGAAATCCCCCGTCCATGTTCCCCGGGATGAATCTATGGTTCCCTCTTAACGGTGCCTCCATCAGACCTCCCACTTCCCCCCTGTGTCGCCTCCACTGCCCCCAGATCTTGAGGGTGGCCGCCACCACCGGGCTCGTGGTGTACCTCGTGGGAGGGAGCGGCCATGGCGCCGTTACTAGGGCCCCCAGGCTTATGTTGCCACAGGACGCCCTCTCCATTCGTTTCCTAGCCGCCCCCTCCCCTTCCATCATCCACTTGCGCACCATCGATACATTTGCCGCCCAGTAATACCCCGAAAGATTGGGTAATGCCAGCCCTCCACTATCCCTACTCCGCTCCAAGAAGACCCTCCTCACCCTTGGGGTGCCGTGCGCCCACACGTAGCTCATGATGCTACTCGTCACCTTTTTGAAGAAGGCCCTAGGGAGGAAGATGGGCAAGCACTGAAATAAAAACAAAAACCTCGGGAGGACCGTCATTTTAACGGACTGCACTCTGCCCGCCAGCGACAGCGGCACCATGTCCCACCTTTTAAATTCCTCCTCCATCTGTTCCACCAGCCTGGAGAAGTTCAGCTTGTGGAGAGTCCCCCAGTTCCTTGCCACCTGCACCCCTAAATATCTAAAACTCTTTCCTGCTCTCTTAAACGGGAGTCTCCCGATTCCCTCTTCCTGGTCCCCTGGGTGTATCACAAATACCTCACTCTTACCCAAGTTTAGCTTGTACCCCGAAAAGTCCCCGAATTCTGCTAGCAGTTCCATCACCTCCGGCATTCCCCCTTCTGGGTCTGCCACGTATAGCAGCAGGTCGTCCGCGTATAGCGATACCCGGTGCTCCTCCCCGCCCCTTGTCAACCCTCTCCACCCCCCTGAGCCCCTCAGTGCCATCGCCAACGGTTCAATTGCCAGTGCGAAGAGCAGGGGGGACAAGGGGCACCCCTGTCTGGTCCCCCGGTGGAGCCCAAAATACTCCGATCTCCTACCATTCGTCACTACACTTGCCGTCGGGGCCGAATAGAGCAGCTTCACCCATTTAATAAATCCCTCCCCAAATCCAAACCATTCCAGCGTCTCCCACAGGTACTTCCACTCCACCCTATCAAATGCTTTCTCCGCGTCCAATGCCACCACTATCTCCGCCTCACCCTCCACTGCCGGCATCATGATGACGTTTAGCAGTCTCCGCACGTTCGTATTAAGCTGCCGCCCTTTCACAAAACCCGTCTGGTCCTCGTGTATCACCCCTGGCACACAATCCTCTATCCTGGTAGCCAGGATCTTTGCCAGCAACTTGGCGTCTACATTCAGGAGCGAGATAGGCCTATATGACCCACACTGCACGGGGTCCTTGTCCCGCTTCAAGATCAGAGAGATCAGTGCCTGCGACATTGTCGGGGGCAGAGCCCCCCCCTCCCATGCCTCGTTGAAGGCTCGCACCAGCACAGGGCCCACCAAATCCGCATATTTTTTGTAAAATTCCACTGGGAACCCATCTGGCCCCGGCGCCTTCCCCGACTGCATATGCCCAATCCCCTTGACTAGCTCCTCTAACCCTATCTGCGCCCCCAGCCCCTCTACCAGCTCCTCTTGGACCTTGGGGAACCTCAGTTTGTTCAAGAAGCCCTCCATCCCCCCCCCCCCGTCGGCGGCTCTGACCGATACAGCTCCTTATAGAAGTCTCTGAAAACCCCATTTACTTCTGGCCCTTTCTGCACTATGTTCCCACCCCTCTCCCTCACTCCCCCGATTTCTCTAGCCGCATCCCGCTTGCGGAGCTGATGCGCCAACATCCTACTCGCCTTCTCCCCATACTCATAAATCGCGCCCTGCGCCCTTCTCCACTGTGTCTCCGCCTTTCTGGTGGTCAACAGGTCAAACTTAGCCTGCAAACTACGCCGTTCCCCCAACAGCCCCTCCTCTGGTGCCTCCGCATATTTCCTATCCACGTCCAGAAGCTCCCCCACCAGCCTCTCCCTCTCCTGTCTCTCCCTCCTTTCCCTATGTGCCCGTATGGAGATCAGCTCCCCCCGGATCACCGCCTTCAGGGCCTCCCATACCATCCCCACCTGCACCTCCCCCGTGTCATTAATGTCCAGATATCTTTCAATGCTCTTCCGGACCCTCTTATACACCTCCTCATCCGCCAGCAACCCCACATCCAGGCGCCACAGCGGACGCTGGTCTCGCACCTGCCCCATTTCCAAATCTACCCAGTGTGGCGCGTGGTCTGAGACCGCTATGGCCGAGTACTCCACTTCCCGTACTTTCGGGATCAGTCCCCTGCTCAATACAAAAAAGTCAATTCTAGAATAGTCTCTGTGGACATGGGAGAAAAAGGAATACTCCCTCGCCCTCGGCCTCCCAAACCTCCAGGGGTCCACCCCTCCCATCTGCTCCATAAACCCCTTTAACACTTCTGCCGCTGCCGGCCTCCTACTCGCCCTTGAACTCGATCTGTCCAACACGGGGTCCAGCACTGTGTTGAAGTCCCCCCCCCATGATCAGGCCCCCTGCCTCCAGGTCCGGAATGAGGCCCAGTAGGCGCCTCATGAAGCCAGCGTCGTCCCAGTTCGGGGCATACACGTTAACCATCACCACTTTCTCCCCCTGCAGCCTACCCTTCACCATGACATATCTACCCTCTTTATCCGCCACCACCTCCGCCGCCACGAACGACACCCTCTTCCCTACCAGGATCGCCACCCCCCCGGTTCTTTACGTCCAGTCCTGAGTGGAACACCTGTCCCACCCACCCCCTTCTCAGGCGGACCTGGTCCGCCACCTTCAAATGGGTCTCTTGTAGCATTGCTACATCCGCCTTCAGTCCCTTCAAATGCGAGATTACTCTCGTTCTCTTGACCGGCCCATTCAGCCCCCTCACATTCCAAGTGATCAGCCGGGTCGAAGGGCAGCCCGCCCCTTTCCCCCGCCGACTAGCCATATCCTGTCTCCTGCTCGCCCCGAGTCAGCCCTCCCTTTCTGACCCGCTCCCCATGGCGATGGCCCCCCCCCCCCCCCCCCCCCCCCCCCCCCCCCCCCCCCCCCACCCCTCCAGTCCTCAACTTCTCCTCCTGGCCTTTTCAGCAGCAACCCGGTGCCCCCCCTTCCCCCTCCCCCCCCCAACCCCCCCCCCCCCCCCCCACCCTCCTCCCCCCCCAGGCTAGGACCCTTCCTAGCCGCGATGCACCCTCCATAGTACTTCCGTAAGTCAGCTGGTTTACGCTGACCCGGCTGCCCCTGCCACAATCCGACTCCTCCCGGCATGGGGGACATCCCCCCCCTTACCACCCCTCCTCGACTCCGCTCCAGCACGGGAAAGGGAGCCATTGCTGACCCCGCCCCTTCCCCCCACCCTCCTCCCTCCTCTGCCCCGCGCGCGGGAAACCAGAGGAATGCCCGCGCTTTCTCCCTGCCCCTCCCCACCCCTCCATCTTCAGTTCCACCCCCGTCCCCGATCTCACACCGATAACTACAAAACAACCAAAAACCCCACAAGAAACACATACCCCCGGCACTCCCCCCCCCACCCCGCCCTCCCAACATAACATTATAAATAACAGAAAAAAGAGAGAAAAAACTGGTATAAAGAACAAAAAGGGTCCAAAAATACTGCCAAGCGAAAATTCAACCAAAAGAAAGCCACGTGTCCAGCTTAAAGTACCAGAGCGGCAACGACCGCCAAGTATCCCCTGGTTCTAGTTCGAGTCCAGCTTTTCTTCCTGGACAAAGGCCCACGCCTCCTCCGGGGACTCGAAATAGTGGTGCTGGTCCTTATAGGTCACCCACAAGCGCGCTGGCTGCAGCATCCCGAATCTGATTCTCTTGGCATGCAGCACCGCCTTCGTCCGGTTAAACCGGGCCCGCCGCTTTGCCACCTCCGCACTCCAGTCCTGAAAGATCCTCACCGTCGAGTTCTCCCATTTGCTGCTCCTCTCTCTCTTGGCCCACCTCAGCACCCTCTCCCGGTCACTGAATCGCTGGAACCGAACCAGCACCGCCCTCGGGGGTTCGTTTGCTCTTGGCTTCCTGGCCATTACTCTGTAGGCCTCCTCCAATTCCAGGGGCGAAGGGACAGCCCCTGCCCCCATCAGTGAGCCCAGCATTTCTGCCACATACCCCTGGAGGTCCGACCCCTCCAGCCCTTCTGCCAGGCCCAGGATCCTCAGGTTTTTCCGCCTCATGCGGGTATCCATCTCCTCCAGTCGGTTTTGCCATCTCAGGTGGAGTGCCTCGTGCACCTCCACCTTTCCCACGAGGACCGTGGCCTCCTCCTCCCTCACAGTCATCTCCTGCTGCAGCTCCCGAATTGACGCCTCTTGGGTCGCCTGTGCCCCCATCAGCCTGGTGGTCGTCGCGTTCATCGACTCCAGCAGCTCCACTTTCAGCTCCGTGAAGAAGCGCAGGAGAACGGCCTGCTGCTCCTCCGCTCATTTCCTCCAGTCCTCGGGTGCGCCGCCGGCCGCCATTTTGGATTTCTTCCCCCGCTTTTTTCGGGGAGCTGCTGCCGCCTTTTTTCCTGCCCCACTTCGGGTGACGACCATAAATTTTTCGGGGTTCTCCTCTGGGAACCTTCCCCCACCGGGAATTGCCGTTCCAGCGCCGTTAGGGGCCCTCCAATCGGCCCGAAAACACCTTCCTAGCAGGAGCAGCCAAACGTGCGACTTAGCTGGTCATAGCCGCAACCGGAAGTCCCCGCATCACTTTGTCTTTTGTGAGGTGAGAGTGAGTGTTCTTAACACAAGGCAGCATTTGATCAAATGTGACATCAAGGAGCCCGAGCAAACTGAAGTCAAGAGGATTCAGGGGAAAACTCCCCACTGTTTGGAATCATATCTGACATAAAAGGCGATGGTTGTTGGGGTCCAATCATATCAGCCCTAGGACATCACTGCAGGAGTTGTTCAGGGCCCATTTTCTGCTGCTTGATCAATGACCTTCATGCCATCATTTCTTTTAGATAAATTAAGAGTACCCAATTCATTTTTTCCAATTACGGGGCAATTTAGTGTGTCCAATCCACCTAGCCTGCAGATCTTTGGGTTGTGGGGGCGAAACCCACGCAAACACAGGGAGAATGTGCAAACTGCACACGGACAGTGACCCAGAGCCGGGATCGAACCTGGGACCGTGGCGCCTTGAGGCAGCAGGGCTAACCCACTGTGCCACCGTGCTGCCCTCTTCCCACCATCATAAGATCAGAAATGGAGATGTTCACAGATGATTGCACAGCATTCAGTGGCATTCATGGCTCCTCAGACACTGAAGTAGTCCTGTGTTCCGATGCAGCAAGACCTGGACAACACTCGGGCTTGGGGTGACAGGTGACATTCATACCAAACAAGCACCAGGCAATGACTAGCTTAAACAAGGTAGAATATAATCATCTTCCCATGACAATCATCATCATTACTTTTGCTGACTCTAAACATTCTGGGTTTATCATTGGCCACAAGATGAACTGGACCAGCCATATAAATACTGTGGCTGCAATCGGAAGTTGAGAATTCAGTGTTGAAGAACTCGTCTCCTGACTCCCCAAAGTCTGTCCACCATTCACAAGGAATAAGTCAGGGGTATGTTGGAATACTCTCCACTTGTCTGGATGAGTGCAGCTCGAAGAATACTTGAGAAGCTTAATTCCATCCAGGAAAAAAGCAAGGACAGGCTCACACTCATGGGGCCAAGTGGGCTACACCTGCTCCTATTTCCTATGTTGCTAAATAGCAATGATTTAAATGTAACATCTTCATTGAGTACACCATGTTAAACCTTCATTCCCTCCACCGCTGACGCACAGGATCAGCAGTGTGTACCATCTACAACATGCACTCCAGCAACTTAACAAGACTCCATTGACAGCACGTTCCAAACCCGTGACCACTACCATCTAGATGGACATGGGCAACATATGCTAAATTACACCTACCTGGAAGGTCTCCTCTGATTCACACACCAACCTGACTTGGAAATATATCGCCGTTCTTTCGCTGTCATTTGGGGGAAATCCTGGAACTCCCTAACAGCACTGTGGGTGCACCGACACCTCATGGACCTAAGTGGTTCAAAAAGACACCTCACCACCACTTTCTCAAACATAATTAGGGATGGACAACAAATGCTGGTCTTGTCAGCGACGCTCACATCTCACAAAAATAAAGGCATACAATGATGGAAGTATTTATATCTCTGAACTGTTTCCTTTCTTTGCATACAAGTGAATTGTGTTTCTTACTAGTAAAGATTTTCAGGTCTTTGGGGACAAGGCATATGAGTGGGATTCATTGTTAACTCATTCAAAGAGTTAGTACAGGCATGATAGGCTACATGGCCGTATTCTCTGTTGTATGAGCCTATGATTCTATGAAGTATATATTTAATTTATCATGTGGTATATATCATGCAGTATATATTTAACGTTTCATGTTAAATTGGATGCCACTTTAGTTATCATGACAGGAGTGTTCTACTGTGTGATTTGCAATGTATTCTACTGTGAAAGTGAAGCTGTTTGAGCTGGTTATTTTCCCGATTGTCATCAATTTAAGTCATTGTAAAGGTTGAGGTCAGATAGAAGTTTCTTGTTTTGAGCAAAGAAAGTTTTGCGCTGGCAGCTGCTTGTAAATATCTGGCACCAAGGTTAGCAGATGTTCTGAAAGGCCTTTCTCTTTTGCTCCACTTCAGAAATGTTAAACTATGAGAACAGGTGCTCACTGGATGCACAATCTTTTTATATTAGGATCATTTAAAAGTCAAAATGTTGTGAAGGATCTTACTGCCTGTCTCCTAATGTTACTGAAAAGGAGCTTCCCTGCCACAACTACGGAAGAAAATACAGATGGCCTTAAATCAGGGTTCCAAGTACTTGCATACCAAATTCTTACAGGGATTGACAGGGTAGATGCATTGGAATTCTCTACCCCACAGGGTTGTGGAAGCTCTATCAATGAGTATGTTCAAGACAGAGGTTGATATATTCCAAAATATTAACACTATCAAGGGATGTATATGGGCTATTGTGGGAAAATAGCATGATTTAGTTAAATGCCGGGACAGGCTCACGCTCATGGGGCCAAGTGGGCAACACCTGCTCCTATTTCCTATGTTGCTAAATAGCAATGATTTAAATGTAACATCTTCATTGAGTACACCTCCCTCATAATGTTGGGCCTTTCACCAGCTCTA